>NC_090025.1:86084919-86415544 GCF_037176765.1 Anolis sagrei
TAGTTGGAAACTCACTCTGACCCAGGCTGGCTTCGAACTCATGACCTTTTGGTCAGTAGTGATCTTACTGCCAGCTGTACCGCAGACCAGGTGCTAACTTAACTCACCTAACTTAACTCATCTTAACTCACCTGTCCCAAAAGAGATATAGTCAATGGAATTTGCAGGGCCAAATCAGTGGAGGGAAGGTGGATGGTGCTAACTTAACTCATCTTAACTCACCTAACCTTCTGGCTGTGCTTACATGTGTTTGAATAAACAGGACCAAAGATCAGCTGGAATTCTTCATTGCGCAGTGGTGATCTCTCTCTCTCTCTCTATATATATATAAATGTAATGTTCGTTTGTGGGATTAACAACTCAAAAACCACTGGACGAAATGCCACCAAATTTGGCCACAAGACACCTCCTAACCAAAGGAGTGACCATCACTCAAAGAAATGATTTAGTCATTTGAGAGTTGTAGTTGCTGGGATTTATAATTCACCTACAATCAAAGAGCATTCTGAACTCCACCAATGATAGGATTGAACTAAACGTGGCACACAGGACTCCCATGACCAACAGAAAACACTACAAGCAGGCCCGTAGCCAGGATTTTGATTGGGGGGGGGGGGGGTTAGTTTGATTCGGGGAGGGGGCTGAGTCTGAGTGAAAGAGGGTCTACCCTAGCAGACCTTTTTTATCGTTACCCCAATACCCCCATGCATATGGGATATATTGAGCATGGTGATCAGATCATGATATGAATAAACATAACAGTTTAAATAATGCACCAGTAAGGCCTTCTCTTGGACCACCCTGAGAATTTGGGGGGGGGGGTGAAGCCCCTCGACCCCCCCCCCCCCCCCCGGTTACATGCCTGACTACAAGGGTTTGGTGGGCATTGACCTTGAGTTTGGGAGTTGTAGTTCACCTACACCTACATCTGTAGACTCAAACAATGATGGATCTGGATCAAACTTGGCACGGATATTCCATATGCCCAAATATGAACACAGATGGAGTTTGGGGAAAATAGGCCTTGACATTTGGGAGTTGCAGTTACTGGGATTTATAGTTCACCTACAATCAAAGAGCATTCTGAGCCCCACCAATGTCAGAATTGGGGCAAACTTCGCACACAGAATCCCCATGACCAACAGAAAATACTTAAGGCAATCCAGTCCAACTCCCTTCACTAGGGCAAGAAAACATAATCAAAGCCCTCCTGACAAAGAGCCAACCAGCCATAGATATAGATAGATACACACGATTCACACATGTATGTATAGTATCATAGATTTGAACGGGACCCCTAAAGAAGGACGATTATATGTTGCATGTTCAAAGAGTAGGCAAAATAGACAATTTCCACATCAACACTGACAAACTGCAAGAAATACTGTTTACCCACCAGCATAAAGAAATTACATATATTAGAAACCAACACTTTCTCATTACTTTATTTTCCAAATCATTAGACTGGGTCACAGCAACACGGCAGGGGACGGCTAGTATGTGTGTGTGTGTGTGTGTATAATGCATTGCCTCTTTGACGTGCCACCCAACAGAGTTTGTCTGAGCAGTGATGACCTTGTTGGGAACAGATTCAGACAGATCAACAGTAGAGCTGATGGTTTCCTGCTGGGGTCCGGTTGCCTTGTGAAGAGGAAGCAGTTCAGGTTCACTCTGAACATGACACCACAGTTATCACAGAATCTGAATAAGTGTCCAAGGCTCCATCTGGTCAGGTTTCCTGGGATCAGTAACAGTTGTTGCATTCTAGAGGTGAAGGTGTGATGTTTAAACTAGTCTGTCCCAATCCATGCATGCTTGACTGGTCTGTCTAAGTTCATTTAACAGAAGAGGATCATTGTGTGGCTTTGGTGTGGTGAATGCCTCCTTCTCTTAGGAAAGAGGCACCTGCTAGGTTGAACAAGAAAGTAATATGACTTCTTCGAAAGAGGACATTCCTGGCCCCAGTGATATATTTAAATGGCAATTTTAGCATTAACAAAATTCTAGTTATTAGATAAGTAAAAGAGAGAGAGAGAGAGCACTTTTAAACATTTCCTGCTTTGTTGTCCAAAGCCCATTTCTCTTGGATTTGGGCAAATCTGCTTCTTTAGATAGATAGATAGATAGATAGATAGATAGATAGATAGATAGATAGATAGATAGTGTGCTGGCCCAGTTGTACCAGAAGCTCCCTCTTTATTTGCCTTTGTTTGTTTGCAGCCCAAGGCTTGGGATTCTGCAGAAGGGTGGCTTCCTGTTAAAGCTTGCAGTTATAGGGCAGGCCCCCTGTCCATCATCGTTAAGTTTGGTTCTGCGGTGACGCTAGCCCTATTGTAAAGGTTATACTCCAATTGTACAGGGCTGCCACCAATTTGCAAAGTCTGCACGCACCAGTTGTACAATTGTGCTAATTGCGAAGGTGCTGCAATTACAACAGCAGACAGGGTATAGGGCTTTTAACTTTAAAGAACCCACCTACTGTCACCAATTTTACTGTCTGCTCTTAAATTCTGCCACCAATTATTCAGGTGTGGATGGTTATAAATGTAATTCAGGTAACTGCCACCAACGCGAGGTATTGCCGATGAGAACTGGCTCCCCAGACACAGATAAGTGGAGATGACACGGTCTTCAAACAAAAGTTAATAAGTTTATTTTGTACAAAGCGTATGGTTGCAGGCTGTTGGTTAACTTGGAATAACTTAGAGAACTTTGAATGTAACTTGGTTTGCAATACAGTTCACTCTTCCGGATGATACAACTTGTAATTGACTTTTACTGTGGTGAAGCACTTTCATACACAATGGTTCCTGAGGTGAATAGCCTTCTTATTTGATCCTTTCTTGATCAAATCCTAGATGCCTAGTTCTTTCCTAACTAGTGATCTAAACAAGCTTCCCTTAGTCCACTCTGACTAATGAAACTAATTAGGTTTTCCCCTTCAGCCTTCCTAGACTGAAGAAACCTCTGGCTATTCACACCCTGCTTCTCCACTCTCTTCTCTCAACTGCTCACTCCGACTCCAAACCCCCAACTGAACTGCTTCATTTCAAAACGCAGAAAACATTCTCTTGCTAGGCTCCACCCACTTCTCCTTCTCCTGCCTGGTCTCCTTGGCAACCTCCTGTGGATACAACCAGTTAGCTCTAGCTTTCAGCTACTGTTACCAAAACAAATATATACTAACAGCTAAACATATACACAGTATCAATAACTTTTGTACAGGTTCCGCCCCCTGTTCAGGACAATTGTGAAGGGAAGGGAGCCATTTTCAGTCAATCTCAGCAAAGGAAGTCAATGTACAGGACGTGTACAGACTTTCTCCTGTACAAAGGCTTCAACCCTTAAGACTTCCCGGGGGAGAACAGTCTTAAGAGCATCTAAAGATTCCCAAATGTTCCCAGGGAAACAGCCTTACAGCCCTGAGGAATTTCGGAGGGAATAACAGCTTTAAACATCAAGAACTCCAGCTAAGTGACTACAGGCCTACTGGTAGGTCCACTCGCTTTTGAGACGCAGTTCAGCCCAGTAGTGGATCCACATCAGTTAGGTTTAGGATCACAGTTAGCCTGGGAGAAGTTTGGAAAGGGTTTTCTTTTAGAGTAAAGTAATAGAAGCCACCAGTTGCGCAAAGCCTGGAAGCATTTTTTTAACCTTTTGAAGACAAAAGAAGTTTCTGTTGATTGTTCACCAATAAAAGACTTTGTTATATTTTACAAGCCCTCTAGAGACTGTTTATGGTGAAAATCCTGACAAATTTCTCTTCGGGCCCCCTGGCTTCCCGTTGGGCTAAAGTTACACGTCCTGTATTAAAGGCAATTTATTTCAAGCTCAGCGCGCGATAGAACAGATAGATAGATCAATAGTCTTTTGGGACTGGTGAATTACAATGTTTAGGAATCAAGATTCAGATCACTAATTTTAATTTAATGCTAGTTTAGTGAATTCCTGCTTTAAAATATTTTTAAGAGAGCAATATATGTGAAAAAGATCTTGGGGTCCTCGTGGACAAGAAGTTAAACATGAGCCAACAATGTGATGCGATGGCAAAAAAAGCCAATGGAATTTTGGCCTGCATAAATAAAAGTACAGTGTCTAGATCCAGGGAAGTCATGCTACCCCTCTATTCTGCCTTGGTTAGACCACATCCGGGATACTGTGTCCAATTCTGGGCACCACAACTGAAGAGAGATGTTGACAAGCTGGAATGTGTCCAGAGGAGGGTGACCAAAATGATCAAGGGTCTGGAGAACAAGCCCTATGAGGAGTGGCTTAAAGAGCTGGGTATGTTTAGCCTGAAGAAGAGAAGGCTGAGAGGAGACATGTTAGTAATGTCTAAATACGTGAGGGGAAGTCATAGGGAGGATGTGAACACTGGTGGAGTTTGTGGGAAACAGACCTTGACATTTGGGAGTTGTAGTTGTTGGGATTTACAGTATACCCACAATCAAAGTGCATTCTGAACCCCAGCAACGCTAGAATTAGTTCAAACTTCTCACACACAACCTCCATGACTAACAGAAAATACTGTTTTTTGATGGTCTTTGGCGACCACTCTAACACCCGCAGGGAGGACACCTTGCCTGCCTTGTCCCCTCGGCGAATGGTGGGAGAGCAAGGCAGGCGAGGCGGGCTTTGCGCGGGGCCAGGCCTCGTGGGAGGGAGACCTTTCCTGGCCTGCGCCCTTGGGATGGGGCCAATGGAGGTGGCCTCGTGACCCCTTCAAAATGGCCAGGCGACCCCCCCTGGGGGTTGCGACCCCCAGGTTGAGAACTGCTGCACTATATGCTTGAGTAGCAATTATTTTTTAAATGAAGGCCAGAATCAACATGGTAGTATAGTGTGCAGGCATGTAGCCGGGGTGGGGGGTGGGGGGGGTGGGGCTTGAGGGGCTTCAGCCCCCCCCCCCCAAATTCTCATGGTGGTTCACGAAAAGGCCTTACTGGTGCATTATTTAAACTGTTATGTTTATTCATATCATGATCTGATCACCATACTCAATATATCCCATATGCATGGGGGGTATTGGGGTAATGATACAAAAGGTTTGCTAGGCTAGACCCTCTTTCACTCAGACTCAGCCCCCCCCCCCCGAAACTCAGCCCCCCCGAAATCCCCCTGAAAATTTTTTAGCCGTCCCCGAAACAAAATCCTGACTACGGGCCTGATAGTGTGCAAGTATTTACATTCACCGCATAGCTTTCATGTGTCTTCCCCAAATACCGATCCCTTTCTCTATTCCCTATGGCAAAATGCATGTGTATGCAAGAATGTCTTAGCTTATTATTTTATAGGTTGGCTTTTTATTTTGGTAACTGGATAAAATACCTAAATTGCCACAAATCATCAGTCTAACAAAGTTCAGCAAACCACATTGGTTAGATTTAAAGGTGGTGTAATTGTTTGCACTAAAAGCAAGCCCGGTGTGTCTTCTCTGATTTATCCTGGCTCAGGGGATCACCTTTGGTCTACCATTATCCTTCTTATATGTTCAAACCAGCAAGTCTAATCCATAATCTCCACTACTCTTATCACTGACCCTGGAGTGACCTTTCCATTCCAAGATCAATCTTACATCTGAGCTGGTTGTCTTAGAAAAAGAGAAAAATCCACATTTCCAGGGCAGAAGATCCAAATGTCAGATATCTCTTTTTTTTAAAAAAAAGCAATACACCTTTCCTTTTTTCAGTCCTATCTTGTCATGAATACGTTTGGAGCAGAGGTGGAGACCCTTTGGCCTGCTAAAGGCTTTGGAAATCAACACCCGTAGTCTCTTGGCATTGTCTCCACTGCATTTCTGCTGATCATAATGTCAACTTTTCAACCAATTGCAAACAATTCTTGTCAGGTCTTGAACCTCTGCTTCAATTTAAAATACCAGAATTCTTTTTAACAGGCCTTTCCTTTCCATCAAACATTCACCTATAGAGTAACTATAGTCTGGAAATCCATTGAGGCTTTTCACCTATTTTCTAAACCTGCTAATTTTCTGCTCTGAAATGTCCCATTTTTTAAAAATCAAGGAATACATAAATTGGGGAAAAATCTCTGAGGCCAGTCATATAAAACTAGATCTGTAAGTAAATGTGTATACAATTACTTCTAAATAATAATAATAATAATAATAATAATAATAATAATAATATAACAATTAATTAATAATTAATTGATTAATAATAAGAATAATGACTTGTATATAATAATACTTGTATACAATGTGTGGAGCACCCAGTGGCTCAGTGCATTAAACCACTGAGCTGCTAAACTTGTTGACCAAAAGGCCACAGGGGGATCTTCTCTATGTTGGTTTCAACATTTAGAATCATAGAATCATGGAATCATAGAGTTGGAAGAGACCTCATGGGCCATCCAGTCCAACTCCCTGCCAAGAAGCAGGAAAACTGCATTCAAAGCACCCCCGACAGATGGCCATCCAGCCTATGTTTAAAAGTCTTCAAAGAAGGAGACTCTACCACACTCCGGGGCAGAGAGTTCCACTGCTGAACAGCTCTCACGGCTCTCTTTGTATCAAGGAAGAACTTTTTGGACATTCTATATCATTTCAGGCATGTATAGCTCACTGCTTCTAAAACTGTGGGTCCTGGCCCCAAATGGGGGTCCCCTTAACTCACTGTTGGGGTCATGAAACATTTGGCTACCAATTTACACAAATCTGTTAGCAACAACATGCAGTGTTTACTCCGCAGAAAATGCTTCAGCTGGACTCTACAAAAAGGAGAATCAGCAAGTCTTGCAAATGCTCATTTATTATCGGTAAATATTTGACTTTTCTCTCTACTTTATATACCTATTAGCTTTGGGACCCGGTGGTGCCTGGGATATTTGAGAAAGGCATTGTGTGCGAAGTTTGGTCTTTATGAGTTATTTTTGTGGCTCGCAGTGGTCTCAGGAAGTTAGTGAAGGTACTGCAAGTCTGATCATCCATGGTCCATCCTCCTCCTCCAAACTGTAGATTAGGTCATTGGGGCTCTGTGTGCCAAGTTTGGTCTTGATCAGTCATTGGATGAGTGTCGCAGTGGTATTGGGAAGTTCGTGAAGGTACTGCAAGTCCCATCAGCCATGGTCCATCCTATTCCAAACTGCATCAGGATGTAGATTAGGTTATTGGGGATCTGTGTGCCAAGTTTGGTCTTGATCAGTCATTGGATGAGTGTCGCAGCAGTCTTGGGAAGTGAGTGGAGGTACTTTAAGTCCCCTCATCTGTGGTCCATCCCCTTCGAAACTGCACCAGGATATAGAGTGGGTCTTGATCAGTCATTGGATGAGTGTCGCAGCAGTCTCGGGAAGTGAGTGGAGGTAGTTCAAGTGCCATCATTCGTTGTCCATCCTCCTCCAAACTGCACCAGGATGTAGATTAGGTCATTGGGGCTCTATGTGCCAAGTTTGGTCTTGATCAGCCATTGGATGAGGGTTGCAGCCATCTCGGGAAGTGACTGGCGGTATTTCAAGTCCCATCATCCATGGTCTGCCCTCCTACAAACTGCAGTAGGATGTAGAGTGGGTCATGGAGGCTCTGTGTGCCAAATTTAGTCTTTATCGGTCTTTGTCGTTTGCCACAGTGGTCTGTGGGAACTGAAGCGTTTGAAAGTACTGCAAATCCCAACATCCATTGTCCGTCCTCCCCCAAAACACATTATGATGTAAAGGGGGTCATGCGGGGTTATGTGTGCCAAGTTTGTTCCAGGTCCGTCACTTGTGCAGGTTTTCAGGTGTCCTGTGGAAGTGGGAGCCAATCAGAAAGCTGCCAACTTACCCACATACATACATACATACAAACACTGGCTTTTATTATATAGATAGATAGATAGATAGATAGATAGATAGATAGATAGAGAGAGATAGGAATAGAGTGAGAGAGCGAGAGAGAGAGAGAGATAGGAATTGAGATAGATAGACAGACAGACAGACAGACAGACAGACCGACCGACCGACCGACCTGAGGTCACATAAAAATTTCTCCAACATAAAAGGATCATGAGTGGGGAAAAGTTTAATAAGCCCTGGTAGATGAAATCAATTGTGTTTAGGATCATTGTTGAAGGTGACTGGAGAAGACTGCTTCTGAGCATGTAAAGATTGCCGTATTTCAGTAGAGTCTGAAAGCATGCTGATGGTTTTGCTTACTGATCTAACAAAAGATGATTTCCCATGCCTGATCTGCTCACACTTCCCTCTTCTTGCCACAGGATGGCTCTGTGACTCAACCAAAATCTATTCAGCTGGCTTTCTGAGTCAATACCAGGTTCAGACACATGAACATGCTTGATTTTCTTGCAGTTAAATCCTGCCACCAATGATTTTGTCAATATACTGTACATTTAATACAATTTTTTAAAAGCCTAGTCTGATTAATATCTGACAAATACCTAATAAAATATAGGGTTTTCTTTGGAGATAAACTCTTTTGGTGGATTGGATCTAGATAATGCATGCATGGAAGTGTTCTTCTTATGCTGTTTTATGCAGTTGGTTGAGTGCAAGCACCACTGAAAAGATGCCCCTGCCATTTATGTGAATCTCGGCACTATCTTTTTCAATCTCGGTGGACTTATTCCTTGTAAAATTTGTGGAAAATGTTCCATTGCTTGTAAACCCATGTTTTGTGTAAGATACTTAGGCAATCCCACGTTGTCTGAGTAGGATAGTCTTCCAAGATCAGTGTACTGGTGGGTACGTAGGTGACTGTGGAACCCTATTCTTGATCTGCATCTTCTCCTGCAGTGAGGGCATTGGTTTCCAGGTGGAAGGCGGTCTCGGTCGGGGTTGTCTTGACATGCCTTCCTCTTGGCACATTTCTTTCTTTCACCCTCCATTAGTGCCTCTTCAAATTCTACAGCACTGCTGGTCACAGCTGACCTCCAGCTGGAGCGCTCAAGGGCCAGGGCTTCCCAGTTTTCAGTGTCTATGCCAGAGTTTTTAAGGTTGGTTTTTTGAGCCCATCTCTAAATCTCTTTTCCTGTCCACCAATATTCCGTTCTTGAGTTTGGAGTAGAGCAACTGCTTTGGGAGATGGTGGTTGGGCATCCGGACAACAGAGAAGCATCCCGAGCTCTGAAGATCACCTGGGAAGGAATCCCACTGGAGCATTGCAGTGCACCCAAATACCTGGGAGTCACTCTGGACCGTGCTCTTACCTACAAGAAGCACTGCCTGAACATCAAGCAAAAAGTGGGTGCTAGAAACAATATCAGAATGGGTTCAGAATGCTCTGTGATTGTAGGTGAACTATAAATCCCAGCAACTACAACTCCCAAATGTCAAGATTCTTTCCCCCCCAAACTCTACCAGTGTTTACATTTGGGCATATGGAGTATTCGTGTAGAGTTTGGTCCTAATCCATCATTGTTTGAGTCCACAGTGATCTCGGGATGTAGGTAAACTACAACTCCAAAACCAAAGGACACTGCCCACCAGACCCTTCCAGCATTTTCTGTTGGTCATGGGAGAACTGTGTGCCAAGTTTGGTTCAATTCCATCATTGGTGGGGTTCAGAATGCTCTTTGATTGTAGGTGAACTATAAATCCCAGCAACTACAACTCCCAAATGACAAAATCAATTTTTTGGAGTGAAGGACATACATTGGGTTGTTAGGTGTCTTGTGTCCAAAATATGGTGTCAATTCGTCCAGTGGTTTTTGAGTTCTGTGAATACCACAAACGAACATTACATTTTTATTTATATAGATATGACATAGGGAGACATTCAAACAGATTGGAAGGAGCCAGCCTTCCATATTGTGATGAGTCAAAGTGCAGTATTTTCAAAGCATAAGAATCAAATGTGATGCGGTCAGTATGCATCCTTTCTGAATACAATATGCATTCAGTCCTAAAAAAATACGGGATGCATGCTGATATAAACTGAAGATAACCCAATGTGATAAGGTCAATAATCTACTACAGCTGCAAAGAAGGAACTGTTATACTTTTGTGCTTGAATATAGGTTAAGCTTCACACTGAATTTCTCCTTCGCACTGAACTTTGGGCATTCTTCCAAAAAGCTTTATGATCATTTTCCTTTTTTTGCTGGAAATATCAATTGCTCATTTCGAAACTACACATCAAATCATCCTGTACTATCATACACATTTGCTTGATTATATAGGAAGACTGTTAAAACTACCATGGCTTGAAATGCTAGGGAAGGCACAGAATGATAGGAAAAATATTGAAATGCTAAGAATTTTACAAGATACTTTGATGTGGAACATTATCTGATGTCAGAATTCTCTTATGGCAAACTAGTGGGAGTTGAAGATATTTTAGGAAAAAGTTCTGCGGATTTAGATTGAAGATCGATTTGAAATGTTATACAGCCTGAATCTCCATTGAAATCTGTCTCCCTATTGTTGAGGAGATATATTTCTTCACAGATGGTATCCAACACTCGTTAAACTTAAGTGTATTTCACTCTGATTTAAATGGATCTGTAATATTATTGGCACCTATTATGCGTGTGTATTTGCGGTGGTTTTGTCCATGAGTAGAAAGTTTCTGGGGAGAAGTAGCTGAATTGCAAGTCAGACACTGAAGGTATCATCTATATTTGGATTTCAGCGGAGCAGTTGCAGCAATTCCTAGACGACACAGCCGGACTAGATCCCTTCCAGTCCGGCTTCCGTGCGGGACATGGGACAGAGACTGTGCTCGTCTCCATCACGGATCACCTTCGATGCCAGTTTGACCAGGGCGGGTCGGCGCTGCTTGTGTTATTGGATCACAGCAGCATTTGACACAGTTGACCACAATCTTTTGACCCACCGCCTTGCTGCTGTTGGAGTCAGGGAGAAAGCTTTAAACTGGCTGTCCTCCTTTCTTCACAATCATGGACAGCGAGGGGAGAGGGGAGGCCTGGTCTCTGAGAGGTCCCCTCTATCTTGTGGGGTTCCTTGGGGGGCATTCTCTCCCCTCTGTTGTTTAACATCTTTATGCGACCACTTGCTCAGCTGGTTTGAGGTTTTGGGCTGGAGTGTTACCAGTACGCTGATGACACTCAGCTAGTGCTGAGGATGGAGGGCAGACCAGACTCTGTACCTGATTATTTCCATCAGTGCCTCGAGGCCGTTACTGGATGGCTTCGTGTCAGCAGGTTAAGGGTGAATCCAGCAAAGATGGAGATCCTATGGCTGGGTCGACCGGGCAGTGGGGATATCCAGCTGCCTACCCTGGATGGCGAGGCGCTACGCCCGTCATCATTGGTAAAGAGTCTGGGAGTCCTTTTGGACCCTCTGCTGACGATGGAGGCTCAGGTCTCCACCATTAGCAGAACCGCCTTTTTTCATCTGCGGCAGGCTAGACAGCTGGCCCCCTACCTGTCCAGGGACGACCTAGCTACGGTGATCCAGGCTACGGTCATCTCAAGACTGGACTACTGTAACGCCCTCTACATTGGCCTTCCTCTGTCGGTGATCCGGAAGCTCAAGTTGGTACAAAATGCAGCTGCTCGGCTTCTTGCGGGAGTTTCGATGAGATGCCACATAACAGCAATCTTACTACAGCGGCATTGGTTACCAATTGAGCACCAGATCACTTTCAAAGTGATGGTACTCACCTTTAAGGCCTTGCATGGTCTGGGGCCGATGTATCTGAGGGACCGCCTCACCCCCTACCAACCCCAGAGATCCCTCCGTTCTGAGGACCAAGATTTGTTGGAATTTCCCAGTGTCAAGACCTTGCGTCTAACAGCAACCAGATGCAGAGCCTTTACAGCAGTGGCACCATCGCTCTGGAATATTCTGCCACCTGAAGTCCATGCCTTGCAGGACCTACCAGCTTTCCGCAGGGCATGTAAGACATATCTGTTTCGACAGGCCTTTGATCTCTGATATTGTTGTTTTTAAATTGTTTTTAAGTTTATTGTCGAAGGCTTTCATGGCCGGAATCACTGGGCTGTTGTAGGTTTTTCCGGGCTATATGGCCATGTTCTAGAGGCATTTTCTCCTGACGTTTCGCCTGCATCTATGGCAAGCATCCTCAGAGGTAGTGAGGTCTGTTGGAAGTAGGAAAATGGGTTTATACATCGGTGGAATGACCAGGGTGGGACAAAGGACTTTTGTCTGCTGCAGCTAGGTGTGAATGTTTCAACTGACCACCTTGATTAGCATTTAATGATTAGCATTAATCATTAAATGGCCACGCCCATACGGCGCTACTCCGCCAATTGTGGACACCCTCTGCTCCGGCCGCTCTGCCTGTGTGGGAGGGAGAAGCCTCCCAGGTGGGTTCTCTGGAGAGCAGAGTGGCTGGAGGAGAGGGTGTCCGCGATTGGTGGAGTAGTGCTGGGTGGGCATGGCCTTCCGCAGCGCTTCTCTGAAAAGGTTTGGCAAGTTTGGTCCAGATCCATCATTATATGAGTTCACAGCGATCTCTGGATTCTGTTTCCCCATACTCCACCAGTGTTCACATTTGGAATATCAGTGCCAAGTTTGGTCCAGATCTATCATTGAGTCCACAGTTATTTATGGAGGCAAGTGAACTACAACTCCAAAACCAAAGGACACTGCCCACCAAACCCTTCCAGTATTTTCTGTTGGTCATGGGAGAACTGTGTGCCAAGTTTGGTTCAATTCCATCGTTGATGGGGTTCAGAATGCTTTTTGATTGTAGGTGAACTATAAATCCCAGCAACTACAACTCCCAAATGTCAAGATTCTATTTCCCCCATACTCCACCAGTGTTCACATTTGGACATGTGGAATATCAGTGCCAAGCTTGGTCTAGATCTATCATTGAGTCCACAGTGATTTATGGAGGCAGGTGAACTACAACTCCAAAACTCAAGGTCAATGCCCACCAAACCCAGTATTTTCTGTTGTTCATTGGAGTTCTGTGTACCAAGACTGGTTCAATTCCATCATTGGTGGAGTTCAGAATGCTCTTTGATTGCAGGTGAACTATAAATCCCAGCAACTACAACTCCCAAATGTCAAGATTCTATTTCCCCCATACTCCACCAGTGTTCACATTTGGGCATGTGGAATATCAAGTGCCAAGTTTGGTCCAGATCTATCATTGAGTCCACAGTGATTTGCATCACTCGCATCACTTGTTACAACTAGCAGTGACAAATATGGAACCGAACATTGACTATCTCGTTAGCCAAAAGCAGGCCCATAGTTCCCATTGAAATACTGAGAAGTTTGTTGATTTGTGCAGTTGATCTTGGAACGGACTGTTTTCTAAGTTGTTAACTTTTAAAATCTGTTTTAACTCTGTTTAATATGTTGTAATTTTTGAAATGTTTTGATTGTTTTGAGGCATAACATTGTGCCATTGTAAGCTGCCTTGAGTTCCCCTGTCGGAGTAGAGAAGGGCAGGGTACAAGTATGGCAAATAAATAAATAATGTTAACATTACTTGTTCTGCATTTTAAATATTGTGTTTGTTCCCGTGTAAACTATAGTCCGGCCCTCCAATGGTCTGAGGGACAGTGAACTGGCCCCCTGCTCAAAAGGTTCGAGGACCCCAAAAAATGTCCAATTCTGGGCACCACAATTCAAGAGAGATATTGACAAGCTGGAATGTGTCCAGAGGAGGGCGACTAAAATGATCAAGGGTCTGGAGAACAAGCCCTATGAGGAGCGGCTTAGGGAACTGGGCATGTTTAGCCTGAAGAAGAGAAGGCTGAGAGGAGATATGATAGCCATGTATAAATATGTGAGAGGAAGCCACAGGGAGGAGGGAGCAAGCTTGTTTTCTGCTTCCTTGGAGACTAGGACGCGGAACAATGGCTTCAAACTACAAGAGAGGAGATTCCATCTGAACATTAGAAAGAACTTCCTGACTGTGAGAGCCGTTCAGCAGTGGAACTCTCTGCCCCGGAGTGTGGTGGAGGCTCCTTCTTTGGATGCTTTTAAGCAGAGGCTGGATGGCCATTTGTCAGGGGTGATTTGAATGCAATATTCCTGCTTCTTGGCAGGGGGTTGGACTGGATGGCCCATGAGGTCTCTTCCAACTCTTTGATTCTATGATTCTATGAAATGCTTTGGAAAAAGAAAAAAATCATGCCCTTTGGGTTTCAGAAAGCTAATATGTTGTGGCTGTAAGAGGCAATAAGATACCTGCCTGGTTCCAAAAGATATTTATTGAAGTGATACCTTACTCAGTCTCAGGAGGAGGTATTTTCTCCTCCTTTTTGTCATTTTATGTTTCTGTGTTTGCAGAGCCAGTGATGTACACAGGTTTGGAAAACTATAAAATATCATAGAAACATAGTGTTAGAAGAGATCACAAGGGCTATCCGTTCCAGTCCAAGCCTCTGCTATGTAGGAATCAAAGCACAACCAACCATTTCTGTCTGGACCATTTTACACATTAGAATGGGAATAATGTGGTCTGGAACTTCAGCCCCCAGGACCTCTTGCCAGCTTAAGTCAATGGTGTGGCGTATTGAGATTTTCAGCTCATCTTTTGAAGGGTTACTCAATTCCTACGTCTGTCCTACGAGAAATGGAGTATTACATGGTCTCCTATCATGTATCTACATATATCTTCTCCTTAATTGCTTCTTTGTTATTTCATTGTTGTTGCTATTGCTATGTGTCTTGGGTTGACTCTGACTTATTGCAACTCTATCACATGGGGTTTTTTTTGTAAGCTTTACTCAGAGTAGGTTTACTATTGGCTTCCTCTTGCTGTTGTTTATTTATTCAGTCACTTCCGACTCTTTGTGACCTCATGGACCAGCCCACACCAGAGCTCCCTGTCGGCTGTCACCACCCCCAGCTCCTTCAGAGTCAAGCCAGTCACTTCAAGGATAATATCCATCTGAAGTCGATAGGAACTTTAGGAGGGTCGTCCCTAGGAGGAGGGAGCCTGAGACCCCACCAAAGAGGGATTGCTACTTTGGCAAGCTAGAGAAGCCTGATTTCAGCAATTTTATTGAGCTTAAAATCATTCAAAATAATCCTCACCAAAGTTGAAGATGAAGCACCGAGGCAGGCATGTAGTCAGAGGGGGGGGGGGCTTGAGGGGCTTCAGCCCCCCCCCCCCCAAATTCTTATGGTGGTCTGTGAGAAGGCCTTACTGGTGCATTATTTAAACTGTTACATTTATTCATATCATGATCTGATCACCATACTCAATATATCCCATATGCATGGGGATATTGGGGTAACAATACAAAAGATTTGCTAGGGTAGACTCTCCTTCACTCAGACTCAGCCCCCCCCCCCCCCCCGAATCAAACTCAGCCCCTCCCGAATCAAAATCCTGGCTATGGGCCTGCACCGAGGTGTTTATTAGCGATTCAGCTGAAAATGATGCAATGTAGTAATCATTCGCCTACAAAGCGTACCAGTACAGAGATCAGAGACATTTTTATAGGGTATACAGGTTTAGAAGTTTCAAAATTCCCACCCTCCACCTTCCGCCCGGCTTGCAGGTGATTGGATAACAGCTGGGAGGAGGCTTGGTCACCCGCCCCGCACCAGGGCCAATCACAGAGCTCCTCCGCTGCACAGGAGCCAATGGAAAAGCTCCTACCACCTCAGCGCTCTGGTGAATCAGGAGAAGGGAGGTGGGACGAGGAAGAAACAATGGGCTGGTGAATGGATTAATAGTTTTCATTCCATGGGGTCTGCGATGGATGCCCAGCCTATTGTTCTTGAATGGATTTGTGATAGACATTGATTACTATATCCAGGTCTTCCTGTTGCCATCAGATAGGACACAATGGCGGGACTGGGGTGAATGTTTGTCATGGCAAGTTTTGAAAGGAAAAAGAGTTTTAGGGAAAAGACCCTCTTGAGGGCCTTCTGCCCCCCAGGGTGATGTGATCAAAGGTGCCAAGCGAACCCTTTTCATTGAATGGCCAACTCTGAGGTTCAATTTGAGGTTTCCAATTCTATGTTTTTCCATGCACAAGTTATCATGATAAGAGTTCTTTGTGATAGCTAATCATCCTTTTCAACAGCTGGCCGCTTCCTTGATGAGCTTCCTCCAAGAGGGAGGGGAAAGGGCGATGGGTTGGGTGCTAGGGCAAGAATTAAGGAAAAATACATGGGGAATATAGTAATCCAAGAAATTCATATCAAACAACCCTCCCACGTCCTGCCCGCCAGAGAAATTGATTAAAATAATAATTTTAATAAAACATGTGTCCATAGTTCATACTGGGGAAGTTCAGATGTGAAAATTAGTTCCTTTGAGCCAAAAAAGAAATTGAGGAAAGTCCAACAGTCACAGAAAGGTGCTTGATTATCTTCACCGAGCCAAAGAATGGATTTCTGCAACGCCAGGATCGAGTTGGTCCTTGGGAAACAATAACTCCCTCCAAGGACTGGGGCCCAAGGTCAGGCTCTTCCCTGAAATCCTCATGGGGTTAGTGTCTTGGCAAATTGACCAAAACTTAACCCCTTTGTGCAGTCTGGTACCCTTGCCCTTTGCAGAACTATAAGTTACCATTTCTTATTGGGGGGGACGAACATGCTCGACATCTTGCCCTTGGTCGGCCCCTCTTCCTTTTTCCTTCCATTCCTCTTAGGTTGAGAGAATGTGACTTGTACAAGGCCTGGAGAAGGTTACAGCCTTCTAGATCAGGGTCATCAAACTTTTTAAACAGAAGGCCAGGTCACAGCCCTCGAACTGTTGGAGGGCCAGATTATAATTTGGAAAAAAAATGAATGAATTCCTATGCACCAGTGGATGCACATCTATCCTAACACATCTCTCCCTATGAACCTTTTAGGAAGTTGAGATGGTCTGAGGAGGCACTGCTCTCAATCCCACCTGCTTCACAGGCACGTTTGGTAGGGAAGAGAGACAGGGCCTTCTTAGCGGTGGCCCCTCGGCTGTGGAATTCCCTTCCTAAGGATATTAGATCAGCTTCCTCCCTCCTGACCTTTTGAAAAAGAGTGAGAAGTGTGGACCTGCTTTTGGCTGGTGAGATAAAATTGTTGTTGTTGTGTGCTTTCAAGTCATTTCAGACTTAGGTTGACCCTGAGTGAGGGCCGGATAAATGACCTTGGAGGTCCGTATCCGGCCCCCGGGCCTTAGTTTGAGGACCCCTGACTTAAAGGATTGTGTGTACTACCAGAGATGTAGCTATGACTTGTAAAGTTCAGTCCAATGGAAATTACTATTTCCACATTTAGCAAGAATCTCAGTGCTTTGATATCATATCCTGATGAATTTGGAGCTTGCACCCATTTTATGTGGAAGCATTGACTACATAAGTGAAGCCTGAACACACCCTAAATGGAATACTAATTCTCAAAAATTATACTTTAATGTAATATTGTTTGTTGTAACTAATTTCCTCTGCCTGGTTTTGGACTAGTAAACAGATCCCCTAATGATCCTGTTAGTGCAGGACTGAAACAATGTCACAGAGAGTCATTTGGCTCTGAATTCTAAGCAGGGCACATCCAAAACTTTTCAATCGGTAGTGATAAAGTGGATAAAGTGGAAATTTCATTCTGTAAAAACTTTGTGGCTTAAAAATGTAATCAAGTGGCAAGTCTTTTATTTTGACCTCTTAAGTAAAGGATAAGGGGTGGTGGCGGCGCAGTGGATTAAACCACTGAGTTTCTGAGCTTGTTGACCGGAAGGTCAGTGGCTTGAATCCATGGGACAGGGTGAGTGCCCATTGATAGCCCCAGCTTCTACAGTCCGGAAAACTCATATTGGCCTTAGTTTGTGGACCTCTGTTATAGAGGATAGCATTGTCAATGGTTACTAGTTGTGATGGTAGCATTGTAAAAGGTAAAAAGGTTGTCCCCTGACATTAAGTCCAGTCATGTCTTGCTCTGGGGTGTGGTGCTCATCTCCATTTCTAAGCCGAAGAGCCGGCATTGTCTGCAAACACCTTCAAGGTCATGTGGCCGGCATGACTGCATGAAGCGCCGTTACCTTCCCACCAGAGCGGTACCTATTGATCTACTCACATTTGCATGCAAAAAGTGGGCGCTAGAAACAATATTATATGAAAGCTGACTGGCACAACCTGGGGGTCACAATCAAACACAGTGAAGACATCTGTCCTTGCGCTATGCTACTCTGCTGCTGAGTATGCATGCCCAGTGTGGAACACATCTCACCACACTAAAACAGTGGATGTGGCTCTTAATGAGACATGCTGCATTATCACGGGGTGTCTGCGCCCTACACCACTGCTTAGCCGTATTGCACCACCTGACATCCACCCGGAAGTAGCAGCCAATAGTGAAAGGACCAAGGCAGTGACATCTCCAGCTCATCCCTTGTTTGGGTATCAGCCAGCACGTCAACGACTTAAATCAAGAAATAGTTTTCTTAGATCTACAGAGACACTCGCTGGAACAATTCAGCAAGCGAGAGTCCAAAAGTGGCAGGCTCAAACCCAGCACCTCAATCCGTGGGTGATACCAGATGAGAGACTCCCCCCTGGGCACACAGAAAACTGGGCGACTTGGAAGGCGCTGAAGAGACTGCACTCTGGCATCACAAGATGCAGAGCCAACCTCAAGAAATGGGGCTACAAAGTTGAATCCACGACATGTGAGTGTGGAGAAGAGCCAACCACTGACCACCTACTGCAATGCAACCTGAGCCCTGCCACATGCACAATGGAGGACCTTCTTGCGGCAACACCAGAGGCACTCCAAGTGGCCAGATACTGGTCAAAGGACATTTAATCAACTACCAAGTTTGCAAAATCTGTGTGTGTTTTTAAATCTGTTTGTTTTGTTCTGTTAGAAATGTAATACAATGGTATGGTTGCTGATGACACAATAAATAAAAAATTGCAAGTTTTTGAACTGCTAGGTTGGCAGAAGCTAGGGCTGACAGTGGAAGCTCATGCCACTCCCAGGAATCGAACCTGCGACCTTTCGGTCAACAAGCTCAGCAGCTCACCGTTTTAACCCACTGCGCCACTGGGGCCATTGTAAGAGAACACAAATAGGAAGGTGCTGTTTCCTATGAGCCTTTTCTTGGCCACTGTGTGAAGAGAATACATAGGTAAGTTGGCCTTCAATCTGAACCAGTAGAGCAGTGTTGGTTGTTATTGGTAGCTTCTCCATCAGAATAAACAAGGACACGCTGTGGCAATAAAATTGTGTTTCTCCCTGCATGGTACATGCAATAATATATTATTTTTATTCGAACTTATATGCCGCCACTCCCCTGGGGCTCGGAGCGGCTTACAAGAATGGCTAAAATCTAACACAATTTAAAAACAATTTAAAACAATTTAAAAACAGCAATATTAAAAATCAAACGCCTGTCGAAACAGGTATGTCTTACATGCCCTGCGGAAAGCTGATAAGTCCCGCAAGGCATGGACTTCAGGTGGCAGAGTATTCCAGAGTGATGGTGCCACTGCTGTAAAGGCTCTGCGTCTGGTTGCTGTTAGATGCAAGTAATTTCCAATAGATCTTGGTCCTCAGAACGGAGGGATCTCTGGGGTTGGTAGGGAGTGAGGTGGTCCCTCAGGTACATCAGCTCCAGACCATGCAAGGCCTTAAAGGTGAGTACCATCACTTTGAAAGTGATCCGGTGCTCAATTGGTAACCAATGCAGCTGTAGTAAGATTGGTGTTATGTGGCATCTCATTGGAATTCCCTCAAGAAGCCGAGCAGCTGCATTTTGTACCAACTTCAGCAGGCATGTAGTCGGGGGGGGGGGGGGGATTGGGGGTCTTCACACCCCCCCCCCCCCCCGAAATTCTCATGGTTGTTCGCGAAAAGGCCTTACTGGTGCATTATTTAAACTGTTATGTTTATTCATATCATGATCTGATCACCCTGCTCAATATATCCCATATATATGGGGGTATTGGGGTAACGATACAAAAGGTTTGCTAGGGTAGACCCTCTTTCACTCAGACTCAGCCCCCCCACGAAACAAACTCAGCCCCCTCCCCCCGAATCGAAATCCTGGCTACGGGCCTGAACTTGAGCTTCCGGATCACCGACAGAGGAAGGCCAATGTAGAGGGTGTTACAGTAGTCCAGTCTTGAGATGACCGTAGCCTGGATCACCGTAGCTAGGTCGTCCCTGGACAGGGAGGGGGCCAGCCGTCTAGCCTGCCACAGATTAAAAAAAGCGGTTCTGCTAACGGCGGAGACCTGGACCTCCATTGTCAGCAGAGGGTCCAAAAGGACTCCCAGACTCTTTACCAATGACGACGGGCATAGCGCCTCGCCATCCAGGGTAGGCAGCTGGATATCCCCACTGCCCGGTCGACCCCGCCATAGGATCTCCGTCTTTGCTGGATTCACCCTCAACCTGCTGGCACGCAGCCATCCAGCAACGGCCTCGAGGCACAGATGGAAATAATCTGGTACAGAGTCCAGTCAGCCTTCCATCTTCAGCACCAGCTGAGTGTCATCGGCGTACTGATAACACTCAAGCCCAAAACCTCGAACCAGCTGAGCAAGTGGTCGCATATAGATGTTAAACAACAGCGGGGAGAGAATGGCCCCCCGAGGAACCCCACAAGATAGAGGGGACCTCTCAGAGACCAGGCCTCCCCTCTCCACTCGCTGTCTATGGTTGTGAAGAATGGAGGACCCCTGACTCCAGCAACAGCAAGGCGGTGGGTCCAAAGATTGTGGTTGACTGTGTCAAAAGCTGCTGTGAGATCCAATAACACAAGCAGCGCTGACCCACCCTGGTTAAGCTGGCATTCAAGGTGATCCGTGATGGAGACCAGCACAGTCTCTGTTTCCTTCATCCCCCCCCCCCCCCCGACACAAACCCTGAAATTAATTACACAGTATAAACAGTTGGGAAAAAAGATTCTTGGATATATATTTTATTTGAGTGGTTTAGAATATCATACAGTAAACAAGATTTCTGTAAAAGTTAATTTATCCATAGTGGTGCGTTTCATAAAAATAGTTGCTCACTTACAGCCTTTCTGTGACTATTAATACATGGAATTATATTTATAGCGATAGAGCTGTACAAGGTAAATTCACAGCTAACACTACACAGAAATATTATTTGGAATGGGGTTTAGATGATGTGCTGTCTTCACAGGTTATCAATTACAGCCGCATAAAGCAATTACTGCACAAGGAGTCGCTGGGCGCTGTGCAAATTGGAGTTTATGCAAGCATAATCTCAATGGTTTGTTTTTCCCCATTGCTGTTGGTTTCTGTTCATTGTGTGGAGGAAATAATGTCGTTGGACACTCGTTTCCATTTCGGGTCGGGAAACACTATCTGAAGTCCAGATTTAATAAATTAACATCAAATTATGCCAAATATCTAGACGGGGGGGGGGGGGGGGAAGATATATCTCTAATTTCTTAATTAAAAACGATATATATATTTTTGTAAACAGCTACATATCTTTGTGCTTTCTTACAAAATTATAATGGGACTCATTCTTAAATAAGCATTTTCTTTCAAAAGTGCACAATCCTTTATTTCCCAGCTAACATGGTTGAAATAAGTCTCCATATCTCCTGAAGGAAAAACAGAAGTGCGGTCGTTCTCCTTGAGAAATAGTCTTACAGGATACTCATCTCTTGCACCAAGTATGGACTTAATGACCCACCACCTCTTCACATTCATCTCCAGGTCAAAACTTTCAATGACCTTCGAAGCATAGTTACTGAGTAGTGTTGTTTTTTTTTTACTCTTCTTTGTATTGCTGTTGCTGTTTTTTAAAGTTTCTTTTCAAGCAAACGTCTCAAGGATAAAGAGATGATACATGGAGCTTCCTCAGTGTGGAATGAACAGTTCTTATGGCACTTAAGAGTCGAACGTTCAAAGCAAGAAAGACGTAAATAAGAATGGAAAAGGAAGAAAGGAGCAGGATGTCCAATGGATGTATGACCGTATGATAAATGAGGATTTTTTTTCTCAATCTCTGATCTTTGAATTTTTACGGTGTGATGGAAAACACAAAAGATAGTCATATCACAAGAAAATTGTAATTATGAATTGTCGAAGGCTTTCATGGCTGGAATCACTGGGTTCTTGTAGGTTTTTTCGGGCTATATGGCCATGCTCTAGAGGCATTTTCTCCTGACGTTTCGCCTGCATCTATGGCAAGCATCCTCAGAGGTAGTGAGGTCTGTTGGAAGTAGGAAAATGGGTTTATATATCTGTGGAATGACCAGGGTGGGACAAAGGACTCTTGTCTGTTGGAGCTAGGTGTGAATGTTTCAGCTGACCACCTTGATCAACATTTGATGGCCTGGCAGTGCCTGGGGCAATCTTTTTTTTTTTTGATGTATTGTCGAAGGTTTTCATGGCTGGAATCACTCAGTTCTTGTGGGTTTTTTTGGGCTATATGGCCATGTTCTAGAGGCATTTCCCCTGATGTTTCACCTGCATGCCATAGATGCTTGCCATAGATGCAGGCAAAACGTCAGGAGAAATTCCTCTAGAACATGGCCATATAGTCCGAAAAAACCCACAAGAACTGACTTTTTTTTGGTTTTTTTTTTTTAGTATTTTAGTATTTTTTTTAAAAAAATATTTATATCTTGATTAGCATTTGATGGCCTGGCAGTTTTTTGGTGTGGCTTGTTAGTGCCTGGGGCAATCTTTTGTTGAGAGGTGATTAGATGTGCCTGATTGTTTCCCCTCTGTTGTTTTGCTGTTGTAAATTTTGAGTTTTTTTAATACTGACCACCTTGATTAGCATTTAATGGCTTGGAAGTGTCTGGGGGGAATCTTTTATTGAGAGTGATTTGATGTGCTTGATTGTTTACTCTCTGTTGTTTTGCTGTTGTATTTTTTGAGTTTTTTAATACTGGTAGTCAGATTTTGTTCATTTTCATGGTTTCCTCCTTTCTGTTGAAATTGTCCACATGCTTGGATTTCAAAGGCTTCTCTGTGTAGTCTGACACGGTGGTTGTGAGAGTGGTCCAGCATTTCTGTGTTCTCAAATAATATGCTGTATCCAGGTTGGTTCATCAGTTGCTCTGCTATGGCTGACTTCTCTGGTTGAAGTAGTCTGCAGCGCCTTTCACAAGCATGTGGATAATTTCAACAGAAAGAAGGAAACCATGAAAATGAACAAAATCTGGCTACCAGTATTAAAAAACTCAAAAATTACAACAGCAAAGCAACAGAGAGTAAACAATGAGGCACATCTAATCACCTCTCAACAAAAGATTACCCCAAACACTGCCAGGCCATCAAATGCTAATCAAGGTGGTCAGTTGAAACATTCTGGCGAGAGAATTGGCCGTCTGCAAGGACGTTGCCCAGGGGATGCCTGGATGATCTTGATGTTTTTATCATCCTTGTGGGAGGCCTCTCTCATGTCCCCGCATGAGGAGCTGGAGTTGATAGAGGGAGCTCATCCACCTCTCCCCGGATTCGAACCTGCAATCCTACCGGCACAAGGGTTTGACCCACTGTGCCACCGGGGGCAGTTTCTCAAGTCACTCCTGACACAACCAAAAAAAAAAGTTGAAACAGTCACACCTAGCTCCAACAGACAAGAGTTCTTTGTCCCACCCAGGTCATTTCACAGATATATAAACCCAAATTTCCTAGTTCCAATAGACCTCACTACTTGTGAATGCTTGCCATAGATGCAGGCAAAACGTCAGGAGAAAATGCCTCTAGAACATGGCCATATGGCCCGAAAAAAACCTACAACAACCCATTGTAATTATGAGTTTCTGTTGGAGACAGAAGCTGTTCTAAAAGGAAACTGCAGCTTTTAATCTTTCAGGAATCACCCTGAAAATATAGTGGTTTGTGGAAACTGTATGTTACAGTTCTCCATGTTGAATCTGGTGTGGTATCTATGTTTGTGTGTATACTTGTGAGTGGGGTTGTAACTTCTGGTAGATTGCTTTTGAGGCTTGGTTTGCAAGTACAATTCCACCCTAACTCTTTCCCCAACATACAGAAATATGGTTTGTTCACACAAAAAAATGGCAGTAGAAATGGTATCGCACCAGCTAATCCACGAGGGTTCCTCACCTTGCATAATGAATTATGCTACTGGGATTGGGTGGTCTATTCCAAAGTGTTAACAGTAGAGACATGTCATGGACGTACAATTTCCAATGCTTCAAACCCCCATCTGGATATGTCAATAACAATTTATTTACAACATTGAACTCAGATAAAAGATTCGATTCCCACTTTTTTCGCTTGCTCCGTGCAGTTTTATTTAAGGCGATGTTCCAGTTTGTGATTGCTCTGAACTTCTTCCAGTTTCTTGATATAAAGTTTGAATGAAAAATCCCAAATCCTTCATGCAGTGGAAAACAACAAACTAAAGCTACACTGCACTGTCCTCATGGTCGACGGTCCTTCATATTATTTTGGTTTCTTCCATAGCTGCCAAAAGTCTCTGAAGTGAAACTTGGGGACTGGAGGGTCACGTGAAAATACTGTGTGGCGATTATGTTGCTTTAACTCATTAAGACATTATGCACGTTTTGTCATGGAATTCCATCTTACTGCTTCCATTCCTCAATGTATGCGTGAGATCGTTAAAATAAATTAAAATAAATCAACGTGAGACAGAAGCTAAGAAGGATGTTCTGTGTCACTGTGAAACAGTTAGAAGGCAACGGTCATGGATTTATCTGCTCATAGCGGACGTGCCAGATTTTAGTACACTAGGCAGCTTATCAGAACCTGGAATCTTCCACGGTCCTGGTGAGACAGTTGCCTTCCGAGCTGTTGTGTTGGTGCTGCGTGTGTTAATGGAGTGGAGGTGTCCCTTCCGTGGGAACTCGCTGGGCTTCCTCTCGGATTCCTTCTGGTTGTGATCCATGTCACTTCCATGAGAGCTGCAGCTATTGCTACTGTACGCCTTTGTAGCACCAGAGGAATCCAGCTTGACATGTTCGGAAGCTGCAGCCGGTTTCTTCACGGCAGCAACTGCGGTCTCGTGGTCTTTCATGCCAAGAGATCCTCCTCTTTTGCTGTCCAGCCACTTGGATCTCCCGGCCAGTTCATCATTGGTTCCAGCACACCCATGATCTCGTACTCCAGGCTCGGCTGTTGCGTTCAGTCCGACTGCCTTACTATCTGATGTCGGCCTGCCACTTTCGCCGGCCTTGCTCTTGCCTTCCGAGCTTCCTTTCCGAGAAGCCTCTTCATGCTTGGACCTATCTACCTTTTTAGGACTTACAGACCTCTCTCTTTGCTCGCCTAACCTTTTCTTTTTGTGGCCATTTGCGGAAAGCTCCTTTGGTTTTCTTACATCAGGTTCCCTCTTAATATCCCAAGTTGGTTCTGGGTTTATATGGTAGGAAGGGTCAGAGGGTTGGGCTAGATGTGATGAAGATAATGGTGAAACAATGTCGTCAAGGGAAATAGTTACTTCCGGCAGACCTGGGGAGGAGGCAGTGGGAGAACTCCAGGTGTTTGGTTCGTCTGTTGTAAAAAGAAAAAAGGAACAAGGTCATTCAAGCAGTCTTTTTCGGTATGCATATTAGAAACAGAGTGTCAACTCCCTTTTCTAAAATTTATTTATTTACAATATTTGTATACCCAGGGGTGGCTCAACCCATTAAGCAAAGTAAGCATTTGCAGTACAGTTGATTTCGCCCAGGGGCGCTCTTGAGGCGCTCTTGGGGGAAAATAGACCTTGACATATGCGAGTTGTAGTTACTGGGATGTATAGTTCACCTACAATCAAAGACCATTCTGAACTCCACCAGTGATGGAATTGAACCAAATATGGCACACAGAACTCCTACATCTAGCACCGGGATTGTGGCGCAGCTGGCTGAGTGTCAGCTGCATTAAGATCAATCTGACCCAAAGGTCATGAGTTCGAAGCCAGCCCGGGTTGGAGTTGTCAACCTTTGCAACCCGAAAGACAGTTGCATCTCTCAAGTAGGAAAATAAGGTACCACCTTAAAAGTGTGGGGAGGCTAAAATTAACTAATTTATGAGCACTCCAGCGGGGAAGCATGCGGGGAATGCGGAAGTACTTCATCAGTGTCGCAGATGGATGATGAGAGCGACAGCTCCCCTGGTGGCCAGAAAAAGTTAAATAGCCTCTGTGTAAGTCTGTATATGTCTGTGCGTCAAAATTGGCATTGAATGTTTGCCATATATGTGTACACTGTAATCTGTACACATTGTAATCTGAGTCCCCTGCGAGGTGAGAAGGGCGGAATATAAAAGCTATAAATAAATAAATAAATAAACAAACAAACAAACAAACAAACAGAAAATATATATCAGTAATTGGTTGGGGAGGGGGGGGGGTGCACCAAAATACTGTTCGCTTACCGTTGAAAATTACCTGGGGCCACCTCTGTGTATACCACTTTTCTCATCCCGAGGGGGACTCAAAGCGGTTTACACATAAGCAAGGGCAAAAATTCAGTGCCAGTACAAACAATTACAATTATACACTACAATTAGACATAAATCAAATTAAAAAATACATCCATGAGCAATAAAACAATCAATAAAACAATCATTAAAACAATAAAACAGTCTCGTCCGTCGAATCGCCATTCCAGTCATTGTCTTTCCGAAATGCTGCATACATTTACTTTTACTGCCCGAAGGCCTGGTCCCAAAACCATGATTTTAACTTTTTTAAACAAGCCAGGAGGGAGGGAGCGGATCTTACCTCATTTGGGAGTGTGTTCCATAGGCGGGGGGGGGGGGGGGGCAGCTGAGAAGGCCCTATCTTTTGTCCCTGCTAGATACATCTGTGCTGTTGATGGGAGCGAGAGCAGGGCCTCCCCGGATGATCTTACATTATGAGGTGGGACGTAGGGGTGGATGCGTTCAGAAAAGTAAGCTGGGCCAGAACCGTAGAGCTGGAGTCCCCAAACTAAGGCCCGCGGGCCACTTCTGGCCCGCCAAGGGCACTTATCCGGCTCACGGAGGAGTTGCGCCCCCCCCCCCCCACAGAGCCAGCCAAGGGCAGTGCTGCTTCTCCCTTGGCTGGCTCACGCTATCTCTCAGGCCCGATGGGCAGCGTGAGCCAGCCAAGGGCAACTGCTCTGCGTGGCCTACTCGCGTGTAAAGCACCTCGCACCTCGCAGTGCTGCTCCTCCATTGGCTGGTTCACGCTATCCATCAGGCCCGATGGGCAGCGTGAGCCAGCCAAGGGCAGCTGCTCCGCGTGGCCTACCCGCATGTAAAGCACCTCGCAAGGTGCTTTATGTGCAAGTAGGCCGTGCGGTGCTGCTCCTCCCTTGGCTGGGTCATGCTATCCATCAAGCCCGATGGGCAGCGTGAGCCAGCCAAGGGCAGCTGCTCTGTGTGGCCTACTCGCGCGTAAAGCACCTCGCACCTCGTGGTGCTGCTCCTCCCTTGGCTGGCTCACGCTATCCGTCAGGTCCGATGGGCAGTGTGAGCCAGCCAAAGGCAGCTGCTCTGTGTGGCCTACTCGCGCATAAAGCACCTCGAACCTCGCAGTGCTGCTCCTCCCTTGGCTGGCTCACGCTATCCGTCAGGCCCAATGGGCAGCGTGAGCCAGCCAAGGGCAGTTGCTCCACGTGGCCTACTTGCGCGTAAAGTGTGTTTTCTTCTGCCCACCCCCCCCCATAAAATGGACCACTCTTCTCTCTCTAGTGCCCTCTAGTGGCGTCTCCCCGGATAAAGGAGTAGTACCAACAAAATATTTTGGTCCAAATGCATCTCCCCCTATGAACCATCACGGAGATTAAGATTCTCCGGGGAGGACCTGTTTTCCGTCCCACCATTGTCACAGGCGTGATTGGTGGGGACGAGTGACAGGACCTTCTCGGTGATTGCCCCCCGGCTATGGAACTCCCTTCCTGGTGAGATCAGATCGGCCCCCTCCCTCCTGTCCTTCAGAAGGATGGTAAAAACTTGGCTTTCGGGACAGAGCAATAAAGCAGCAATAGGACAGATTACCCAGCCAATTGGATTTGACGCAGATGACCAATTTGGTTTTAAATGGCATATTTTAATATTGAGATAAATGTTTTTAATGTTTATGTATGTGTATATGAAAACACTCAATGCTGCCCGGCATTGAGTGTTTTCCATATATATGCTGTGCTCTGCCCTGAGTCCCCTTCGGGGTGAGAAGGGCGGAATATAAATGTTTTAAATAAAGAAATAATCAATAATCAAATTTATTTCCATCCACCCCAGAAGGAGTCAGGGAAATAGTTGGGTGTTCATACAGAGCCCAGAAAAGGAAATACAGTACAACCCTTGTATCCACTGGGTATCCATTCTAGGACTACATAAAAAGGTGGGCAATAATGGCCCCTATTAAACAAATGACTTCTGGTGGAAGCATAGCATAGAGTTGCACTTGAGGACCTAGGAAATCACTAGGGAGGGCATGTTTTGTCAGATGCAAGTAGCAGTCATAGAATCATAGAATCAAAGAGTTGGAAGAGACCTCATGGGCCATCCAGTCCAACCCCCTGCTAAGAAGCAGGAATATTGCATTCAAATCACTCCTGGCAGATGGCCATCCAGCCTCTGTTTAAAAGCTTCCAAAGAAGAAGCCTCCACCACACTCTGGGGCAAAGAGTTCCACTGCTGAACGGCTCTCACAGTCAGGAAGTTCTTCCTCATGTTCAGATGGAATCTCTTTTCTTGTAGTTTGAAGCCATTGTTCCGCGTCCTAGTCTCCAAGGAAGCAGAAAACAAGCATGCACCCTCCTCCCTGTGGCTTCCTCTCACATATTTATACATGGCTATCATATCTCCTCTCAGCCTTCTCTTCTTCAGACTAAACATACCCAGCTCCTTAAGCCGCTCCTCATAGGGCTTGTTCTCCAGACCCTTGATCATTTTAGTCGCCCTCCTCTGGACACATTCCAGCTTGGATATAGGGGTTGTACTGTGATGTATGTACAATTATTTCACGGATTGTCCATAAACTGATACATTTTTTGAAAAGACTATTATCTGTTTCCTTGTAATATTTGCCCCATTTCAAAAATATCAATTTTAACATTGCTTAGACCTCTGATGCCCTCCTCTTCTTTTCTCAATGACACATTATGCACAATGCCACTTGTGGTGATTTGCGTTATTTCCTTTGTATCAAAAGTGCTTTCCCAAAAAGAAATTAACATTTTTTTAAAACTCTAGTAAGAGAGGGAGATCCAATATTGGTTGTGTATAGACTAAGTTTATTAGTCTAATGGGACATCAGTTAAGTCATGATTATTTTGTCCCATTTATTTCACTGAGGTCTATGTTCAGATAACCTAGTCCAAATCCAACTTACAGGTTTATGGGTACATATCCGTTCTTCAGTCATCAAGAGGACTATTTTTATGATAAGGCTGCAATCCTATGCACATTTACCTGTGAGAAAAGTCCACTGAACACAGTGAGGCTGACGTGTGAACAAGCATGAATAGCATTATGTTCTAAAAGTCAAACAAGCCCAAAGCAAAAACAAACAAGGAACCACAGTTTAGAACATGAACTTTCAGAAACCCAGACATTTCTATATGTTCAGAGAGTAGCAATGGTGTGTGTTAGCATGGACATATCCAGCTATCTTCAGGTAGCAGGAATCATAGAATCAAAGAGTTGGAAGAGACCTCATGGGCCATCCAGTCCAACCCCATTCTGCCAAGAAGCAGGAATATTGCATTCAAATCACCCCTGACAGATGGCCATCCAGCCTCTGTTTAAAAGCTTCCAAAGAAGGAGCCTCCACCACACTGGTGGCAGAGAGTTCCACTGCTGAACGGCTCTCACAGTCAGGAAGTTCTTCCTCATGTTCCGGATGTACTTCGAGGACTTTAGCCTAAACCAGAGGTCCTCAAACTTTTTAAACAGAGGGCCAGATCACAGTCCCTCAAACTATTGGAAGGCCAGATTATAATTTGAAAAAAAAATGAATGAATTCCTATGCACACTGCATATATCTTATTTGTAGTGTAAAAAACACTTAAAAACAATACAATAATTAAAATAATTAATAATTAGTATTTCAATGGGAAGTGTGGGCCTGCTTTTGGCTGATGAGATAGGATTGTTGTTGTTGTTGTGTGCTTTCAAGTCATTTCAGACTTAGTTGACCCTGAGTGAGGGCCGGGTAAATGATCTTGGAGGGCCATATCTGGCCCGCAGGCCTTAGTTTGGGGACCCCTGGCCTAAACTTTGCTCTTAGTTCTGACTAAAATAAACCCATTGATTTGGTGGGACTTGCCTATATGTTTACTCACAATTTAATAATCAACTGAATGGGTCTGAATGGGTTGGAAGTAACCAATGGGTTGCTCGCCAGAGAACAAAATCAACCTCTGTACATGGCATTCATCGACCTTGCAAAGGCATTCGACACAGTGAATCGCAGTGCTCTCTGGACCATCCTCCAAAAAATTGGGTGTAACGAAGCGTTAATCCCACCGCTTGTCAACAAAAATGTAAAGAAGCAGCGCTAATCTCACTAGATGCCACCAAAAATTATGTGAGGAAGTATTAATCTTCTTTAATGTCACCAATATTCTGTGAGGAACCTTCTTCATAAATATCAATTAAGCTGCCACCAATATGTTTAGAGACGCTGGTTTATGTCTCTGTTTATCCTTAGTTGTGTTGTGAGGTGATTTTGGTAGTGTGGAATGCACCAAGCATAAAAGGAATGGAGGAGGCAGGTTTGAAATACAAAGAGAACAAGTTTTATTGTTAACAGAACGTAATTGTTGCAGTTTTGAGAATTTGAACTTGGCACAAGGCTTGATGTTACAAAATGGCTGGTTTGAGATACTTTCAGGCTTCTGAATGTTACAAATCTACAAACTCCTTCTTTAGTGAAGTGCTTATACTATCTCAGAGTTCCCTATTGTGAATATCCACACGGTTTGCCCTATACTCGGAACAAACCACTGATCACCAGTCTTTCCTTACTGGCAATCCTGAAAACCCCCCTCTGTTAGATTCCTTTAACCTAAGCAATCTAACAAGGTAACACCTTCAGCTCTCTTGCTGAAGAAATATTCACAAATTCTAGGAACTACTGAATTCTCACAGCTTCACAACAGAGCCCTAACTGGCTCTCCTCTTCCCCGGGTCTCTTCCACCGGACTAAACTACTTTCCCCCAGAGTCCTTTCTTGACTCTGCTATTTCCCAGAGCCCTTAACTGGCTCTGCTCTTCTCCGGGTCTCCTCCACCGGACTAAACTACTTTCCCCCAGAGTCCTTTCTTGACTCTGCTATTTCCCAGAGCCCTTAACTGGCTCTGCTCTTCTCCGGGTCTCCTCCACCGGACTGGAGCTTAACTGCCACACTCAAACCTTTTTTTTCCTTAAGCTCCGCCCACCTTCTCTGAGGCTTTGTCTTGTCACCATGGCAACCTATCCCTCACAGCTAGGCCATGGCAATAAATGTAATACATAAATGCAGTTTAAACACAGTACATTAAACACATCTATAATAAACATTATAAATACAGTTTAAACACATTATAAATAACACTTTATAATGAACACATCTCTACACTAACAAATTTGTGAACATCCTGCGGCTCCTCCATGATGACATTATGGCAACAGTTTTGGACAGCAATGGCTCCCAAAGTGACCCATTTAAGGTGGAATCCGATGTCAAACAGGGATGTGTTATGGCTCCAGCTTTATTCTCCATCTTCATCGCTATGATACTTCACCTTGTTGATGGGAAGCTTCCCACCGGAGTGGAAATCATCTATCAGACAGATGGCAAGCTATTCAACCTCAGCAGACTGAAAGCCAAAACCAAGGTTACAACATCTGTTATAGAACTCCAGTATGCTGGTGACAACGTCGTCTGTGCGCATTCAGAAGATCTACAAGCCACTCTAAACACCTTCACAGAAGCATACGAGAAGCTTGGCCTGTCATTGAACAATGAAAAAACCAAGGTGCTGTTCCAGCAGTCACCAGCCAATCCCTCTCCAATGCCAGATATACAACTTAATGGTGTAACATTAGAAAATGTTGACCATTTCCGCTACCTTGGCAGCCACCTCTCCACCAAAGTCAACATCGGCACTGAAATACAACACCGCTTGAGCTCTGCGAGCACAGCATTTTTCCGAATGAAGCAGAGAGTGTTTGAGGACCGGGACATCCGTAGGGATACCAAGGTGCTTGTTTATAGAGCTATTGTCCCCCCAACCCTGCTACATGCCTGTGAGACGTGGATTGTCTACAGACGTCACATGCAACTCCTCGAACGATTCCATCAGCACTGCCTCCGGAAAATCCTGCAAATCTCTTGGGAAGACAGGCAGGCAAACGTCAGCGTGTTAGAGGAAGCAAAGACCACCAGCATTGAACCGATGGTCCTTCGCCATCAACTCCCCTGGACCGGCCACGTAGTCCGGATGCCCGACCACCGTCTCCCAAAGCAGTTGCTCTACTCCGAACTCAAGAATGGAAAACAGAATGTTGGTGGACAGGAAAAGAGATTTAAAGATGGGCTCAAAGCCAATCTTAAAAACTCTGGCATAGACACTGAGAACTGGGAAGCCCTGGCCCTTGAGCGCTCCAGCTGGAGGTCAGCTGAGACCAGCAGTGCTGCAGAATTTGAAGAGGCACGAATGGAGGGCGAAAGGGAGAAGTGTGCCAAGAGGAACCCCAACCGAGACCACCTTCCACCTGGAAACCAATGCCCTCACTGCGGGAGAAGATGCAGAGCAAGAATAGGGCTCCACAGCCACATACGGACCCACAAGAACACTGGAAGACAATCCTCCTCGGAAAACGAGGGATCGCCTAAGTAAGTAAAGTAAGTAAGCTAGCCATCCTCTCCAAAGATGCCTAGAGGCTACAGATGCTGATGCACTACATCCAGCTGTCATTTCTCTGACAACACAGAAATGATTTTGTTGGGGATGGGAGACTGACCTGCTTACAAGATGGGCTTTGTGGAGGTTAGATCAGAGGATGTAGTAAGAGAGAAGTAGCAATGTGCTACATGTGTGCCTCCTGAAAGATCTCAACTACTTTCTATTGCTTTCTCTCCCCCTGCCATCTCAAGCATGGTTGGTGAGGACAAGGGAGAGAACCTTTTCGGTGGTGGCCCCCTGACTCTGGAACTTCCTCCCTAGGGAGATCAGATAGGCTATTATTATTATTATTATTATTATTATTATTATTATTATTATTATTGGAATTCACAGTGTGTACTGCATAAGATGCATCCTTGACTACACATTGCAATGAGCAACAAGTTTTGTTGCAGGGAAGGAGGAAGTTTCTCACATCGCTTGAGAACAGATCTTTATAAATCATTATTCAAGAAGAAGGAAAACACATGCATACCGCTGGTCTAATCAGCAATTACCGAGCCAAAGCTGTACCAAATTATGGTTCGCAGATGAATAATTATCGAGCACAGTTAAAGCTAATTTCACAAATTATATTCATGACTGATGATATCTAATAGATTTTAATCTTTGCCTCCTCATATAATCCTTAGCAACAAGACAGACCTTGCTGTAGAGAGATTAAAATCTAAACTCTGACAATGCAGGTGAGATGGAGGAAGTGCAATTTTACTGGTAAAGCTGTCGTGCAACTGGAGATATAATGGGTTGGATTCTCGTTACACATGTGAACTGGGGCTGGCAAAAGCAAGTTCCTCTGGACACCCTCCCTATGGCAATTCCCTGGATCCCGAAAGGAAGGTGGTAGATCTGGCTTACTCTCAAGGCAAGGAAGGATCAATGCCTGTAAATCAGATAGAGTCACAGCCAATAGTGAAAGGACCAAGGCAGAGACATCTCCAGCTCATCCCTTGTTTGGGTATCAGCCAGCACGTCAACGACTTAAATCAAGAAATCAAGAAATGGCAAAAGATGTGAAATTTAAGATGACATGACTTAAATCAAGAAATAGTTTTCTAAGACCTACAGAGACACTCGCTGGAACACCTCAGCAAGCGAGAGTCCAAAAGTGGCAGGCTCAAACTCAGCACCTCAATCCGTGGGTGATACCAGATGAGAGACTCCCCCCTGAGCACATAGAAGACTGGGCGACTTGGAAGGCACTGAACAGACTGCACTCTGGCACCACAAGATGCAGAGCCAATCTTAAGAAATTGGGCTACAAAGTTGAATCCACGACATGCGAGTGCGGAGAAGAGCAAACCACAGACCACCTGCTGCAATGCACCCTGAGCCCTGCTACATGCACAATGGAGGACCTTCTTGTGGCAACATCAGAGGCACTCCAAGTGGCCAGATACTGGTCAAAGGACATTTAATCAACTACCAAGTTTGCACAATTTGTGTTTTTTAATCTGTTTGTTTGTTTTGTTCTGTTAGAAATGTAATACAATGGTCTGGTGGCGGATGACACGATAAATAAATCATCATCATTATCAATTTATATCAATCAATGAGGATGGTGTGTGATACGATGTCACAGGTTACTTAACAATGTCTTAAGGAGTAGTTACTATTTTACAACCTAATTATTATTTTACAACCTTACAAATTACAAACAGTTCTTTGAAGGCAACCATAAGGCTGATGTGGCCCTTGGTGAAAATGACCTCAACAGCCCTGAGTTAGAGGATCTGTACTACCAGGTACCAATGGTCATGTCACCTTAAACAATATCATACGAAAGCTGACTGGCACAACCTGGGGATCACAACCAGATACAGTGAAGACATCTGCCCTTGCGCTATGCTACTCTGCTGTGGTGAAAATGACCTCAACAGCCCTGAGTTAGAGGATCTGTACTACCAGATACCAATGGTCATGTCACCTTAAACAATATCGTACGAAAGCTGAATGGCACAACCTGGGGATCACAACCAGACACAGTGAAGACATCTGCCCTTGCGCTATGCTACTCTGCTGTGGTGAAAATGACCTCAACAGCCCTGAGTTAGAGGATCTGTACTACCAGGTACCAATGGTCATGTCACCTTAAACAATATCGTACGAAAGCTGACTGGCACAACCTGGGGATCACAACCAGACACAGTGAAGACATCTGCCCTTGCGCTATGCTACTCTGCTGTGGTGAAAATGACCTCAACAGCCCTGAGTTAGAGGATCTGTACTACCAGGGTACCAAAGGTCATGGCATCTTAAATTTCACATCTTTTGCCATTTCCTTTTCAGTCTGAAAGGGAAAAAAATATGCCAGATAGAGATTTGAGCATTTTTGCAGAAAGCCTGTTTCTTGGGCCTTTGATTTCAAAAGATGCCATTGATTTCCCTTTTTTTTTGTTCACTGCTCTTCAGAAATGAGGACTCAAATGCTGGATCCTCTTGAAAAATCACTGACACTGTCTTTGAAGGAGACTTTGTGTTGAGAGGCAAAAAGCTCACTCGACATAGGATGAAGGTAAATGTTCTACAGAAATCACACCTCCGTGAGATAGAAGAAGGTTCTCAAAGTATCAAAAGAGCGTCATGAAAACTGTTTTCTGCTTCCATTTTACAGAGGAAGGGGGAGAAAACATTGATTTGGGTATAATTATCTTGAAAGTGATGGTAAAATACAGAAGAAAATAATTGCAGAATTAGCATGGATCTAATTAGGTGGAAATTATTCTCATGAAGAGCCCATTATTGGACTTCTGCTCCTACACTGCTTACCGTTCTCCACATTATGTCCTAATGGATAAATTATAACTAAAAGCAAGCATGCATTATGAATTTTCAGCACCCTCTTTCGTGCCAGCGTAATTTTTCCTTCTGCCGCAGAGTTAATGAAACCTCTTGCGTCTCAGGGCAAAACCAATTTGAACTTTGGCTTTTGGTTAATAGCAGGATACAGGGGGAGCTGCTGCTTTTGAGGAGCAAAATGCTAACTGTCAATGCTTGGGCCTAAAACTGTGGCAGCATGTGGGAGCAGCATCATGTATTAGGGTGGATTAATGATTATAATTAAGCTGCTTCTTGTATCGTGCCCATAACTGGTTTTTGCTGATAGAGATGGCAACATGCTCCAAGGCTATTAGTATTATACCATGTTAGTCTGTTTTGGAGCCTCCGGTGGCGCAGTGGGTTAAACCCCTGTGCCGGCAGGTCGCAGGTTCGAATCCGGGGAGAGGCGGATGAGCTCCCTATATCAGCTCCAGCTCCTCAGGCGGGGACATGAGAGAAGCCTCCCACAAGGATGATAAAAACATCAAATCATCCAGGCAACGTCCTTGCAGACGGCCAATTCTCTCACACCAGGAGTCACTCCTGACACGACAAAAAAAAAGTCTGTTTTAGTACGTTTTAAAAGGAAAGAGGGAAGGAACGTAGTGTCAATACTAAGGACTTTATCACACCACCAGTATATAGCTCTGATACAATAGGTATCGCCTCAGGGGGGTAATGGAGGTAAATGGCACTCCATTCAGTCATGCCGGCCACATGACCTAGGAGGTGTCTACGGACAATGCAGGTTCTTCGGCTTAGATGACTACAACTCCAGGTTGCCTGTTGATTTACACTGTTCAACGGAGAAAAAGTTTCGGGCCTGAAAATAGTTGTTCTTTTATTATTTTGGGGCCCTGAAAACGAAAATGACATTTAAAAATGTATATTGGCTCTAGTTTTTATGATATAAGCAATCACGTGATCACGTATGGTTGAAAAAATGCATGTTGCGACTTACACTATGGAAGATTCTAGAATACTCTAGAAAGTTTGATGACGCAATATTAGTGCCATGTGCAAAAGCCAGAAAGCCCTATATAAGGCCAGACTTTTGAACAGTGAGGGTCAGTCAGTTGAAGACTGAGACAGTATCGTTAAACATCATTTTACATTGTTCTTTTTACTGTAGTTATGCCTCGCACGTGTGTAAATAAAGCACTATGGAAAAAAGATATCAAGGCAAATGGACTCCGTCAATGCTGTCAGACTACTGCTGGAGCATTGTAAGAGACAATCCTCTCCTTGAATACAAAAGAAAAGTCAAGAGAAGCAAACAGGATATAAACTAAAGTCACGATTAAAGCGACATTTAAACTTTCAGACTTTTCAACTGCATTAGGCCTACTAATATAGTTTCTTGCTGCACAAACATAAACAATAGACTAATTAAATAAATATTTCGCATGTATAAACTACTGGCAATATAATTTGACTAAAATTTAGTAAATATTAACGGTTTATATACATGCAGTAAGGTTAGGCGCATTATCATAATATTAACGAATTACTATTGTGGAGAAAATTGAAATAGCTGTTGCATAAAACCCAGAGCCAATTAACACATTTAATTATTATATTTGAATTCAGCATGTTAAATTTATTAAGAAACGGCACATTTCGTTTCCGTAACTGAGAAAAACTGAAAATTTGTAGAACAGTGTTATCATCATCATCACCATCATCATTATTTGAAACACAACAAGATGAGTCCACAGCAGACACTCTGCTGGCTGTTGTATTGGATCACACGTCGGACACTTCCTAAGTGTCTAGGACTGTGTGATGTATCGACGAATACTGCGTGCAGATCCCAGTAGGGTGGTCTTCTGCAGCTGGCAGGTGGTAATTTTGTCAGCGCTGATTGTGTTTAAGTGCAGGCCAAGGTCTTGAGTCACTGCACCCAGTGTGCTGATCACCACTGGGACCACCTTTACTGGCTTGTGCCAGAGTCTTTGCAGTTCAATCTTTACATCCTCATATCGTCTCCGTTTTTCCAGTTGTTTCTCTTCAATCCTGCTGTCACCTGGGATTGCAACATCAACAATCCGTACTTTGTTTTTTAACACGATTATTGAGATCAAGAGTATTGTGCTACAAAATTCTGTCTGTCTGAATCCGGAAGTAGTAGTAGTAGTAGTAGTAGTAATTAGTGGTAGGAGTATTTGAAAGAGAGGAAGAGAAGGTGTGCTGGTACGGCTGTACCAGGAGCTCCAACTTTGCTTTGTATTAAATATTTGCTTGCAGTCCAAGGTTTCAGGACTGCAGAAACTTTGCAGAAGTTTGGCAGAAAGGTGGCTTCCTTTGGTTGCAGTCGTAGGGCAAGTCACCTGTCCATCATTAAGGTTTGGTTCCGCCCCTTGCTCAGGGCAATTGGGAAGAGAAGGGAGCCATTTTCAGTTAGTCTCAGTAAGGAAAGCTAATGTAGAGGATGTGTACAAGCTTCTCCTGTACAAAAGCTTCAACCCTTAAGACTCTCCGGGGGAGAACAGTCTTAAGAGCATCCAAAAATTTCCAGGGAAGCAGTCCTAAAGCTTCGAGGAATTTCGGAGGATAAACAGTTTGGAAGACCAAAGAACTCCAGCTGGAGAGTCTACTGGCCTTACTGGTAGGTCCACTCGGTGTTCGAGACGCAGTTCGACCCGGTTGCGGAGCCCACATCAGTAAGGATTAGATTACAGTCAGCCTGGGAGAAATTAAAAAGGGAATTTTCCTTTAAAGTAAAGAATCAGTTTTTGAAGACAATTGCCTGTCCTTCGTGGACAAGATTAGGAAACCACCAGTTGCATAAAAGCCTGGAATCATTTGTTTAACTTTCTGAAGACAAGAGAAGTTTCTGTTTGATTGTTCATTAATAAAGGACTTTGTTATACTTCACAAGCCATCTAAAGATCATTTGTAGTGGAAAATCCTTGAGAACTCTTCGGGGGCCCCTGGCTTCCCGCTGGGCTCAAGTCACAGAGACAATTATTTACAGGCCCAGCGTGCGACAGAACAGAGGGGGAAAAAAGCTAAAAGGGTGACTCTCCCAAGGCCCCCACCCACCTATCCCTGCACATCTCCAACTCGCAGATTAACTGCCACGTGATTCCATTTCAGATGGGAATCCATGATGACTGCCCCTTGCTGTTACTGGCATCCAAACAAAAATGGGAGGAGCCAGATTGGTCGAAGGAAACGGCTAAAAACGGATCCAGGCTCAAGTCTACAATTTAAATTCTGTAGTTCTTTTCAGTATATTGAATCCCTACTTTATTTAGAACAACTTGGTTCGACTTTTATTGCTAGTTTGACTCTGCCATTCCTCCTCGAATGGTTCTCTTGATTCTTTTCTTACCAGCCTCTGGGATTCTATAATTTCCTGTCAACAATTTTAGCAACGTTGGCTTGAAAGCCTGTCATTCTTCTTCAACCTATTTCTTCTGCTCAGATAGCTCTTCATATTTCCTTCTCCTTCTTACCGGTATGCCACTTCAAATACTTTCCGTTTTTAGTTTCCTTCTATTTGTTCTGTCATAAATGCTCTTGCGGGATACTCTCCTTCCAAAAAATGACCTGAGCTGACATGTTTTTACGTCTCCGTATAGCATTAACATGCTGTGATAAAGGTCTGTCATACTATGAATCCTTCAAGTCAGCAATATGTAATTTTGGATTATGATGCTTTGGAGATTTATTCAGATATTTCAACTACAACCTAGGCTAGGCTCAAGATGCTACCCTGATTATGATGGTCGATGCTGATCACCTTGCCAAATTCTGGGAATTTAGGTCCAAAAGATTAGAAAGCCCAAAGTTTGAAAGACATGTATGCAACTAGACAGGCAGAATGGCTACATGTAGATGTACATTCAATTGTCCCAATTTGGCATTGATAGTCCTGAAAAGTAATGCCTCCACCTTCGTAACTCCTCAACAGATGGCAGTACTGGTATGCAGCAGGTACTGGCTTGTTCAGTAGACTCTCCTCTACAGTTCCCTTTTGATGGGAAGCCTTAGTATTGAACGGTTGTGTTGTTAAAGTGCGAAGTATGGAACCCTGCGCAGATGGTCGGTCAATGCGACTTAAGCAACGTGCAGTCATTGAATTCTTGACAACAGAAGGTGTCACCCCAAAGGAGATTAATTAGAGAATGCAAGCTGTGTATGGTGATTGTGTTGATGTGAGTAGGTATACAACCTCACACTATTGCTTATCCTCGACGTTTTGTCATTGGAGTCTACGTCCCCCCTCCCCTTGTGGGAAAGTTTGTTTCCACAGCCCCATTTTAATGAGCCCCCCTCCTCTGTAAATAATCTGCTTCTCCTTTATCTCACCCGGGTTTTTAATCAGTTTTTAATTAGCTTTACTTTTAATCATTACATGTAGCTTGCCCATTGTTACCGTGATTGTGTTTACTGTAATTTTATATCGTTATGCATTCATATGTTTTATGTAATTATGATGTTGTTTATTGTTTTCGTTTTCGGTTTTATTTTGCTGTAATTTGTTGTTTGGGTTTGGCCTCATGTAAGCCGCCCAAAGTCCCGAAGTCACCCGAAGTTCCTCCGGGACCGGAGACAGAGGGTGGAGTGGTTAGGCCAAAGCTCTGAGAGCTCCTGTCTTTGCTGTGGAGTTCCCCAGGGTGCTATCCTCTCGCCCCTGCTATTTAACATCTACGTCCAGCCACTTGCTGGACTGGTGCAGAGCTTTGGCATAGAGTGCTACCAGTATGCAGATGATACCCAGCTACTCTTGCATCTCGAACCTGGGACAACCGCGATTCCTGAGAATTTTAGGCTGTGTTTGGAAGCAGTGATGAGTTGGCTGCGAGCGAGCAGACTAAAAGTGAATCCTGCAAAAACTGAGATACTCTGGCCCGGCCAGCTGCCAGCATTAATCCAGTCTCTGCCTGATTTCGATGGGGAAGCTCTGGTTCCATCTGCCACTGTTAAAAGCCTTGGGGTTGTGTTGGACTCATCGCTGACGATGGAGGCCCAGATCACTGCCATAAGTAAGTAGGCCTTTTTTCATCTTCGCCAGGCAAGGAAATTGGCATCCTACCTTTCGGTAGAAGCATTGGCAACAGTAATCCACACAACAGTCACCACGAGGTTGGACTATTGCAATGCTTTATATGCTGGCCTTCCGAAGTCAACAACCCAGAAGATTCGGATGGTCCAAAATGCAGCAACCAGGCTGCTAGCGGGATCATCTATAAGATCCCATATCACACCGATTCTGCAACAACTGCATTGGCTACCAATAGAACATCGGATCTCTTACAAGATACTGATCCAGACATTTAGAGCTCAAAATGGCCAAGGACCTTTATATCTTAGGGACCGCCTCACTCCTTTTCTCCATCAGTGGTCACCTCGATCCACCCAGGAAAATCTCCTAAACATACCCTAGGGAGTTACACCTGGAAGCTACAAGGCGTAGAGCTTTTTCGAGCTATGCTCCAATTCTGTGGAACTCATTGCCTCCATATATTAGAGCAATGTCGGAGTTGCGACCTTTTGTAAAGGCACTCAAGACTTGGCTGTTTGGTTGTGCATTTAAGTAATCAGATCTAATTTGCCAAATAGTCACTGTTGAATATTTTTATGTTGAATGTTTTTATATTGTGTAAATGCTATTTTAGATTGTAAGTCACTCGGAGCACCTTGGTGGAGAGAGACTAATTAAGAAATAAAGTGAAGTGAAGTGAAGATGGTGGTGGGGTATAAATAAAGTTTATTATTATTATTATTATTATTATTATTATTATTATTATTACTGTGCGTCGTTATGCCAGAAAGTTTAAAGATATTGAGGTGGGAACATCTGACTTGTGTGACAAACAAGGAGTTGGACGTCCTGTGACAGCAACCACCGAGTTTTACAAGCCAAAGGTTGACAGACTGATTCAGGACGATCGTCGTATCACTGAGAGAGAAATAATCGGCATTTCACAAGAACGTGTGGGTCACATTATTGCTTTGTTTGGCTATCGGAAGATCTGTGCATGATGGGTTGCGGAAACAGTGTGTCGGCTTCTTTCGTGACGGTTTCAGAAAACTTGTTCATCGTTTGCAGAAATGTATCCAATTGTCTGGAACACCTAGTAGATGAGAAAAGCTATCTAAAACAGACTAGTGCCCTCCAGATATTTTGGAGGACAAACCCGTTGTCCATGTGTCTGAGGTAGATGGGAGCTGTACCCCAAAAATATCTGGAGACTCCAATGATTCCAAAAGGGATGCATGTGAGAGGGAATAGGAATATGAAAAATAAATCTGGTCTCTTGAATGACGTTTCATTCAAATACCTTGACCTTCTTAGAATTCTCTTTTACAAGAATATTTTGATGCAGCATCAGCTCGAGGCTCACTTCTGGCAGTCCTCATTTCTCATCTTGACCTTTCTTTGTTTATTCACCCCTAAGTTTAAATACTGGATATATTGAAAATCTGCCAAAAATATTCCCACATACAAGCAATATTTTATAGCCCAGGTGTGCTTTATTTCCACCCTAACTACTGCTGATTTATTATTGAATTCTGCATTTTCACCTTGAATGATTAGTTACTCAGAGGTTTAAGACTGCTTGAACCTTTTGGGATATGATATTTTAATTGAGTGCTATAAGACAATGTTATTAACTTTTATGTCGATCCATTTAATTAAGCGCTTCTTTTCATGCTACGGATTTTTGAAATTGGTATTGATAGCAATGAGAGTTTGGCTATTGGGAATGAAGCATTAATATGAATGAACACTCTTAGCTTCATGCAGGTTGTCACACAAGGAAATGACTTTTGTATAGTGCCCAGCAAGGTTGAGAAAGAGGGAGCCCTGAGAAATAAAGAATCAAGAAGAGCTGTGCTTTTTAAGTCAAAGAATTGTATTTTGTGTTACTAAGTATTGTATTCTGTGTTACTAATTAACATGACAGAACAATTTGTTGGCATAAAAACGGATGAATCTCAGCTGGATATGGACAAGTCTCACTGATCGTTCCACTAAAAAGTGCATCACTTTTTAAACTATGCTGTGATAACAAGTGATTCAGAGAATCACGATCTTACTTACTTACTTAGGCAATCTCTTGTTGTCCAAGTAGGATTATCTTCCAAGATCAGTGTACTGGTGGGTCTGTAGGTGACTGTGGAGCCCTATTCTTGGTCTGCATGTTCTCCCACAGTGATGGCATTGGTTTCCAGGTGGAAGGCGGTCTCGTTCGGGATTGGCTTGATGTCTGTGATGAATTCCCTACCTGTATGTTTAGGAAAAGCTCAGAAAAGTAGGCCCAGGAAGTTCAGCAGCCATTTTAGAAGGTTGCCTGGGAGTATCCATCTTAGAATCTCATTTCCTGAAGGGTGTGTGCTTAGGAGCAGCTTGGAGGGAAATGAGGGGAGTTAGTGATTGGCTGGGAGAGAGTGGGCGGAGCTTAACTTAAGAAAAAATGACTTTAAGGGGACGTTTTAAACCTTGACAGCTCAGATCGAGTCTGGGTGTCAAGGAACAAAGCATTAGGGTTTGGTGTGAAGAAGAGAAGAGTTAGGGAAGCCCGAAGTTGGTCAGTTAGCCAGCAGAGTTAGTTAGTGAGAAGATTTACAGCTATTGGGAAGGATAGCTGGTGAAGTGGAGAGACAGATCCAGGAAAGGACTGTCTGTGGGGGAGTTTAGGATTACTGGGCAGAGAGGAATCCTGTCAGTAATTTCTGGAGGGAGAGAGGAGTTTTATGTGCAACTCAACTAAGTTTTGAACTGCTTAAAGAAACCATACGCTGTATTCAATATTGAAACAGCTAAGCTTAATGTCTGTTTTGTTCAAGTTCTCTCAAATAAACAACATTGTTCTTTGTTCACAATCACTGCCTCAGTGTGCCTCTGTATATGAGAAGTTTTAAAGCAGTTTGCTGAAGAAATCAAAGTCTAATGGTGGCAGCGTGTATTATTCAAATTGGAATCCTTTCAGGGTTATCTCAAAGTACAAAGCCTGAGTGTGAATCCAGCCCATTCTAGCCTAAAGATATTTCAAGAAAGCCAAGGTTTTTCAGCTTATTCAGCTTTTGATTTTTAATTAAAGAAGCCACATTCCATTACAGGTGGTGTATAGCTGGTGGGATTTCTATTATTTTAGTCACAATCCTTTATATTTTTGGTTGTCAGCTTTGTGGGATTTGCTAATAAATAGTCCCCTACCTATTACAACACGCCTTCCTTTTGGCATGTTTCTCTCTTTTGCCTTCCATTAAGGGCCTCTTCATATTCTACAGCACTGCTGGTCACAGCTGACCTCCAGCTGGAGCACTCAAGGGCCAGGGCTTCCCAGTCCTCAGTGTCTATGCCAGAGTTTTAAAGGATGGCTTTGAACCCATCTTTAAATCTCTTTTCCTGCCCACCAACATTCCCTTTTCCGTTCTTGAGTTCGGAATAGAGCAACTGCTTTGGGAGATGGTGGTCGGACATCCGGACTACATGCCGTCCAGTGGAGTTGATGGCGGAGGACCATTGCTTCAATGCTGGTGGTCTTTGCTTCTTCCAGCACACTGACATTTGTCTGCTTGTCTTCACAAGAGATTTGCAGGATGTTTCAGAGGCAACACTCCAGGAGTTGCATGTGACGTCTGTAGATAGTCTATGTCTCACAGGCGTATAGCAGAGTTGCGAGGAGAATAGTTTTATAAACAAGGACCTTGGTATCCCTATGGATGCCCCGGTCCTCAAACACTCTCAGTTTCATTTGGAAAAATGCTGCACTCGCAGAGCTCAGGTTGTGTTGTATTTCAATGTCAATGTTGACTTTTGTGGAGAGGTGGCTGCCAAGGTTGCGGAAATGGTCAACATTTTCTAATGTTACACCATTAAGCTGCATTTCTGGCATTGGAGAGGGATTGGCTGACCTTGAGTTTTGGAGTTCTAGTTCACCTACATCCAGAGAGCACTATGGACTCAAACAATGAAGGATCTATACCAAACTTGACATGAATACTCTATATGGCCAAATGTGAACACAGACGGAGTTTGGGGGAAATAAACATTGACATTTGGGAGTTGTAGTTACTGGGATTTATAATTCGCCTACAATCAAAGAGCATTCTGAACCCCACCAATGATAGAATTGGGCCAAACTTCCCACACAGAACCCCCATGACTAATAGAAAATACAGTACTACTTTCTCATGGTCTTTGGTAACCCTTCTCACAACCCCTCACGACCCCTTATGGCAATATATTAGAAACCAACACTTTCTCATTACTTTATTTTCCAGGTCACTAGACTGGGCCACAGCAACACGTGGCAGGGGATGGCTAGTGATGTTTAAGAATGGAACAAATAAAGGAAGTAATATTTTTTGAAAATTCCTTCCTTGCAAAGCCTCTTTGAAATTCCATTGAAGTAACTGTCGCACACCTGGTGGTTTTTTTAGCCAGTTACTACAGCTGCCTGATGTATGCAAATTCACTTCCAAAACCCATCTAGAGATCAGCACATGCAGATATTCTCATTTATCATGTTGGCTCAAGATGCTATAATGAATTTTCAGCCATGAAGGAGCAGATGGAGGAGGGCAAGGAAACACCTGTGGGAGCTAACTAACAAACACCTTTTCGATTGCACCTAGAAGCTGCAGCAGTTTTTGCCATTCTCTCTAGGGTTTACATCCTACCCTCTGCCAACAATTACATCCACAGCACTTTCTCACAACCTAGCAGTGCCATGTCATGTGCAGGAAGGTGGTTCATGAATGGTGACACTGATGCTCTGCTGACTGCCTTGGTCCAAATGGTCTGTTGGGACCACATGCCTGAAATACCACCTCTCTCCCAGCAGACCCCTCTTCTTTTTTTGGCATACCAGCATTACACAAGCCAATAGGCTTGAGCCCAGATCCATTCTTAGCCATTCCCTTTGGCCAATCTGGCTTCTTCGGTCTGTTTGAGTGCCCGTAACAGCAAGGGCCCAGCCGTCACGGATTCCCATCTGAAATGGGACCACGTGGCAGTGGATCATGGCTCCTCTTCCCCTATTTGGCATCACAGCTGAATCTTTTTGGCTTTCCTTTATTTTCCTGATTCTTTTTGACTGGGAGTTGAGGACTGAGGGACGGTAGGTGGGGTGCACGCACGCATTTGGCTAGAGTCACCCTTGTAGCTTATTTTTCTCCTTCCCTTCCCCTCCTTCAGAAAATACTTCTAAAAGATGATAATAATAATAATAATAATCCCAGCAAACAAAAAGAAAAACCCACCTCTCCTCTAGAGTAGAAAGTAGAAACAGCTTTAAGGAAGCAAAACTTTAAGGAAGCAAAAGAGAAAAGAGAGGGGATTTTTAAGGTAGTCCGAGGAGGATAGGTTCACTGAGTTCTTACTTCCTTAGGCCTCCTTATAATGCCTTGGAAAGCTTCATGGGATGCTGATGGTGCTGGGATAGAAAGGGTGTGTGCCTGTAGCACCTCTCCTCAGAAATGCTGGACCACTCTCACAACCACCATGTCAGACTACACAGAGGAGAAGGCATTGAAATCCATACACATATGGACAATTTCAACAGAAAGGAAGAAACCATGAAAATGAACAAAATTTGGCTACCAGTAGTAAAAAACTCAAAAATTACAACAGCAGAACAACAGAGAGTAAACAATCAGGCACATCATATCACTCTCAACAAAAGATTCCCCCCAGGCACTTCCAAGCCATTAAATGCTAATGAAGGTGGTCAGTTGAAACATTCACACCTAGCTCCAGCAGACAAAAGTCCTTTGTCCCACCCTGGTCATTCCACAGATATATAAACCCATTTTCCTACTTCCAACAGACCTCACTACCTCTGAGGATGCTTGCCATAGATGCAGGCAAAACGTCAGGAGAAAATGCCTCTAGAACATGGCTATATAGCCTGAAAAAAAAACCTATAACAACCCAAAATAGTTTTTAGTTGCTATTTCCCACTGCATCAAATATAAATCTAGCAAATATTATGATGATAAAAATTAGAAATAAATGTGAAATTAAATTAGATTTGTATTTTGGCTATTTCATCTCTCTGTTGCATTCATTCACTCATTTTTCTTCCTCAGATGAGAAAAAATTGCAGATGTTGGATCTTGGATATCTAACTATTATGCTTCGTTAACACCAATCTACTTTTTATGTGATTCTTTGAGCTTAGGAGAACATTCAGAAGTTTTTGGCACTATGATTAATGCCTTCTGACTGAATGCATGCCTGTCTGAAAAATGGATCTCCTGACAATACTGTTCATTTCTCTATAATTCATTATTTGGTTACATCTGTCTTCTCTGCCTTTCCAATAAGTGCATACCTTATGACAGGCATACAATTAAAATTCTATATATTGTTTAGGGATGGAAAAAATGAAAAATATGGACAAGCCTGGTTAAGTCAGTGGGGGAAATGTATTCCAAACTGGGCACATTAAGAATAGTGTATTACGTGCAAACAACATGGAACCAGTATAGAGAAAAGTGACACATTTTCAGAGGGGAAGGAAAAATCTCACACTAAATGCTGGCATACTGTTAGCCATTTATATCATTACTAGCTGTACCTACTACGCGTTGCAGTAGTCAACCTTCCCTCCCTATTTCTCTCCTCCTTTCTTTCTTTCTCTCCTTCTTTCCTTCCATCCTCCCTCCCTCCCTTCCTTCCCCCTTTCCTTCCTTCCCTTTTTTCTTCTCTTCTCTCCTTCCTTCCTTCTCTTACTCTTCCCTTCCTTCCCCCATTTTCTTTCCTTTCCTCATTCTCCCTTTTCTTCTTTCTCTACCTATTCTCGGACTGCAACTCCTAGCAATTCTCCTGATAGATCTATCTACCTATCTACCTATGTATATCTCTATCTAATCTATCTATCTCAGTGGTTCTCAACCTGGGGGGTCAGGACCCTTAGGGGGGTCGTGAGGGGCTATCAGAGGGGTCGCCAAAGACCATCAGAAAACACTGATGGAGTTTGGGGAAAATAGACCTTGATATTTTGGGAGTTGTAGTTGCCGGGATTTATAGTTCACCTGCAATCAAAGAGCATTCTGAACCCCACCAATGATAGAATTGGGCCAAACTTCCCACATACAATCCCCATGACTAATAGAAAATACTGTGTTTTCTGATGGTCTTTAGTGACCCCTCTGACACACCCTCGTGACCCCTCCAGGGATCCCGACCCCCAGGTTGAGAACCACTGGCATAGAGAGTCATTTGGCTCTGAATTCTCAGCTAGGCACATTCAAAACTTTTCAACCGGTAGTGCTAAAGTGGAAATTTCATTCTGTAAAAGGTTTGTGGCTCAAAAATCTTACCAAGTGTCAAGTCTTTTATTTTGACCTCTTAAGCAAAGGATAAGGGGCGGCGCAGCGGGTTAAACCACTGAGTTTCTGAACTTGTTGACTGGAAGGTTGGCGGTTTGAATCCACGGGATGGGGTGAGCACCCATTGATAGCCCCAGCTTCTACAGCCCTGAAAACTCATATTGGACATCATAAATATGGATAGCCTATCAAACCATCTCAGAAATCATCAGGGGACAAGGACAGACTGGTCCTCAATCAGAAATTTCCTAAAGGACTACCAACCGCTACAACACTATAGGAGGAAGACGAATAGACAGTCAGGGTTACTGGGAAGATCACACAACATAAACCTACATCTCAACATGTGTTTACACTTTTTTCTCCTTTCTTCTTTCTTTCTTTCTTTCTTTCTTTCTTTCTTTCTTTCTTTATTTTTGTATGCTTGTGCAGGTATCATTTAGATTTTATATAAATAAATACCATCCTCCCCTCCCAATAAAGATTATTAAAAAAAAGATAGCCCCAGCTTCTGCCAACTTTGCAGTTCAAAAACAGGCAAATGTGAGTAGATAAATAGGTACCGCACTGGTGGGAAGGTAAGGTTGCTCATATAACCTAGGAGGCATCTATGGACAATGCTGACTCTTCGGCTTAGAAATAGAGGAGAATCATAGAATCATAGGGTTGGAAGAGACATCATGGGCCATCCAGTCCAATCCCCTGCCAAGAAGCAGGAACATTGCATTCAAAGCACCCCTGACAGATGGCCATCCAGCCTCTATTTAAATGCTTCCAAAGAAGGAGCCTCTACCACACTCTGGGGCAGAGAGTTCCACTGCTGAACAGCTCTCACAGTCAGCCATCTAATGTTTAGATGGAATCACTCCCCAGAGTCGAACATACTGAAGTATCTCTGTGCTTTCAGCGACAATGATTTATCTTTCTGCTTTTCATGAAGGAGTCATGGCTTTTGTTTAATTATGCAAAACCTCTATCAGCACAAAGCAAAACATTGAGCACCCATTGGCAGCTGCATGCTATTTTCCGCAGGCAGGTCCAATTCTATATTTGTTTACTTAGTTGCAAGTTTGGTTAACTTTAAATGAGTTACTCTTAAGTAAAATGATTGGAAAACGTACTTTTTAGACTTCCCTGCCCAGCATGGCTAGTAGATTCAGGATGCTGTAGTCCGAAAGGTATATGTACGCAAGTTCTGGTACTCTTAACAGCCTTAAACATGTGCTGAAGTCTGCTCTTCAAAACCAACCAGATGATGACATGTTCATCATTAACAAAACAATTCTCTGGATTTTTATTGTCTAGACCTGGGGTCCTCAAACTTTTTAAATAGAGGGGCGGGTCACAGTCCCTCAAACTGTTGGAGGGCTGGATTATAATTTGAAAAAAAATATGAATGCACACTGCACATCTCTTATTTGTAGTGCAAAAACACTTAAAAACAATACAATAATTAAAATGAAGAACAATTTTAACAAATATAAACTTATTAGTATTTCATTGGGAAGTGTGGGACTGCTTTTGGCTGATGAGATAGGATTGTTGTTGTTGTTGTGTGCTTTCAAGTCACACCAGAAGTGACTTGAAGTTTCTCAAGTCACTCCTGACATGACAAAAAAATAATTAAATTTCAGACTTAGGTTGACCCTGAGCGAGGGCCGGGTAAATGACCTTGAAGGGCCGTATTCGGCCCGCGGGCCGTAGTTTGAGGATCCCTGGTCTAGACTGTAACCGAAAGCTTTCAGTTCCGTGTTAATGACAGTGCAAAGTAAAGAGCTGAGGGGAAAAATTGACCAACCAATAGAAGTTTATAAAATAGATGGAACTATTTTTTTCAAAGATAAATTGGAAAGTGGTCAAAATCCTGTACACACGTGAAAATGATGTATTTCCTTTGTATCTGTTGTAGTGATTGTAACATAGGTGAGAGGCATGACACTGAGAATGAGCAAAGCACAGAAAGACAGTAGAGGTTGAGTATACCTTATTCAAAATTCATGAGACCAGAAGTGTTACGGATTTTTTTTGGGGGGGGGGGGGAATGCAAATATGTATATTTGCATATACATAGTGAGATACCATGGAGGTGGGACTTAGGTAGCCTTGAAAATATATATTTAAAAAATCCCCAAATGTAAAAAAGGGACTTGATTTTACTATAATGGAATCTGAGCTTCCACAAACTTTGATATCCACAGGGTCTCCTTGAATGAAATCCCAAGGGATACTAAAGACCCACCATTCCCATAGCCTGAAGGTAATTTCATACATGATATTTTAAATATTTTTTTGTGCAGGAAACAAAATTTTTGTATATCCAACCATCAGAAAGCAAATGTGCCACCAATGCAGCCACACATGTGATTTTTTTTTTTTTTTTGGATTTTGGGGCATTTTGGATTTCCAGATAAGGGATACTCTACCTGTACACGCATCTTATGAAGAAGGAAAGAGGAGGAAAGAGAGACCAAAGATGAGCCAATTAGGACAATCTAACTTAGGCTGCAATTCCATCTACATATATTTTGGCAGAAGTGACAGTAAATGCAGTGATATTTATTATTTTTCCCTATATATATATGTATATGATGTATGATGAGAAATAATTTAAATGGATCTATAGGTTTTTTTTCAGATAGTGCTAAACAATTGTTTAGGATAATGAGAAAGAACCTTGTAGGCAATGCAGACGAAGGACATAAAGTCTGGTAGCTGAGTCTGAGTATTGTTACAGATACACAATGTATAGCCACTAAACAAGGATGTTACATAATCATGTTTGTACTGTGTACCTATTTATTTATTTATTTACACTATTTATATCCCACTCTGAAGGGGACTCAGAGCGGCTTACAGAACGCATATACGGCAAACATTCAATGCCGATTATACAATTAACAAGGACAAACAAAACACAAACAGAGGTAAAGGCAGCTTTCCCCATCTTATTTTCGGCATCTTGGAGGCTATGCTTGACTCTGGCCACTGGGGGGGCGGGCGAGAGGTGTTGTTGCTCTGTCTTCCATGCCAAGGAGCTTTCCTCTGATCAATGTCCTTTTTAAAGGGTATATATCTATTCATATTTCTGCTTTTGATCTGCTAGGTGGGCAGGTGAGCTGGGGCTAATGGCGGGTGCTCACCCCGAACTGGGCTCAAACTGCTGACCTTTAGATTGGCTGGGTTTTTTTCTGCAGCACAGCGATTTACCCTGCTGTACTAAGCCTGGTCACAAATATGTATGGTTCCTACATATGTTATTATCCAGCTTATGAATACATATTCATGGCATGTACATGAATTTAAGACTGATTTCTATGTCACTGGTTCTATGCATTGAGCAACCTGAGAACAAAAATGAAATTGCTCAACGTCCAAAATTTGCACCACAGTATCAAAGTAGACTTGTAAGCTGTGTTATCGTGATACAAACGCAACTTGCTTCCTGCAATCAGATTGCATCCTGAACATGTATTTAAGTTTAGAATATATATTTACTCTGAACTATATTTACTAATATTTACTAATATATTTACTCTTTACTCTAGCATAGCGCTGAATCTCAAAACAATCCAAATTTCAGACTGCCCAAACTTCGGGAAACCACGGTTACTCTAACTCTGGTTTGTTAAAACAAACAAATATCAATTCTTGATTGTTACACAAAACCTAGTTCAAACTAACTAGGATTTCCTCAGTTTGTAACTGGATTCTCTGTCATAGAAGTCATAGAATCAAAGAGTTGGAAGAGACCTCATGGGCCATCCAGTCCAACCCCCTGCCAAGAAGCAGGAATATTGCATTCAAATCACTCCTGACAGATGGCCATCCAGCCTCTGTTTAAAAGCTTCCAAAGAAGGAGCCTCCACCACACTCCGGGGCAGAGAGTTCCACTGCTGAACGGCTCTCTGGCTGGTTTAAAGGTGGAAATGGGTATTTCAAACTTCTCACAGTTGTGTTAGAGGAGGAAGGGAAGGGGAAAGAGTCTGTGAAGTCAAGCCACGCTGTTTCCCAGGCACATAATTGTAACTGGGCCAATAAATTCATTGAGATCATGTAACTGTACATATGATTGCAGCCTTAAAACATTCCCTTCTTGTATGTATTTGATCATTCTTGTTATATATTACAAATATTTCTTATAAACCATAGAGGTATGAAACATCCTGAAATATAAGAGAAACGACTGACCAAAAAGTCCCAACAATTAAGTAAAAATGTTTAAAATTTAAAATTGTGTATTGTCTTTTCAGCTCCAGGTCGACAGTAGTATTAAAAGAGGCACCAAACAAGTTAAGATGTAAGAGAAAACATGGCAAAGGCTTAGTTAAAACAGTTCTGTAAAACGGAAGCATATTAGAGAACGATAAATATGCATGCAGAATTTACACACCGTGTCTTTAGGGTGGCCCAATAAGTAGAAATATGGGGAACCATGCTTGTCACTTTTCATGCACATGGAGAGGCTGGAAGGTACCATTCCTAAAGGAAGGGGAGGAACAGCCTAGGACCAATCATTAGAATTAACAGAACCAGTGACATAAGACATTGTTATCATCATCAACATTATCATCATTGTCATTGTTATTATTATTATTGCAAGGAACACTTAGTTTATTAGAATAGCTGAGCAAGATGTTTAGAAGCAATAGCCTGCGTCATACGTTCTAAAACAGATCAGACAAAAAGGCATGCAGAAAGTTAATATTAGTGAAATAACGAATTGTCTTACAGATAGCTATGGATACATTATGAGTTTCTGGTTTTTCATCTATTTCTGGGCTGGTCAAAGTGCGGGTTATAGCCTACTGAGAATTCGTATAGTGACCATAGTGTAATGCACATTAATTCTATCTATCAAACATGTGTGTGCCAGCTATTCTGGGCAACTTTAGTTTCAGGCAGTCAAGACAGACTTCACAGCACCTTAACTGATCCTGACATGTTTATATCCAGACATATCTATATACAAATTCCACAGCCTCTCTAAGCAATTTATGATTTCTGTTGATCATCGAACCCCTTTTTAAAAGGTCCTAATTAGGCCTGGGTAACAACGCAAAAATTTGTTTCTAAAATCGATTTGTAATTGGGGTGTTTTTTTGTTTCGATATTTAAAATAATTACAAAATTTTCCAAAAAAAAAGTTCGGTATTTACGAAATTTCGTAAATATTTACAAAACATTTTGTAAAGATGGTGCCCTTTTTTTTCAATATTTTTAAATATTTTTTAAATTTAATTATTAATTTAGTAGAATAGGGAGGAGAAATTATTATTGAGGGAAGGCAGGCACTCACTCTGGTGGGCCCTCTCGCTCGCCGCTCGCTCGCCGCTCGCCCTCTCGCTCGCCCTCTCGCTTGCCGCTCGCCCTCTCACTTGCCCTCTCGCTCGCCGCTCGCCTTCTCGCTCGCCGCTCGCCCTCTCACTCGCCGCTCACCCTCGCCCTCTCGCTCGCCGCTCGCCCTCTCGCTCGCCCTCTCGCTCGCCGCTCGCCCTCGCCCTCTCGCTCGCCGCTCGCCCTCTCACTCGCCCTCTCGCTCGCCCTCACCCTCGCCCTCTCGCTCGCCGCTCGCCCTCTCGCTCGCCCTCTCGCTTGCTCAGCCGGCGCCGAGAGAGGAGAGCTCCCAGCAAGCCAGGCGGCCATCTTACGTATTTCCGAAATGGACGGAAATACAAATTTTTTTGGCGCCTGCCGTTTCGATATTTAAAAACACTTCCAGGTTTAAAAATAAGTTTTGTAATCGTTTCGTAATTCAAAAATTAACGAATTTTTTAACGAATTACGAATTAACGAAACGAATTGACCAGCCCTAGTCCTAATCATATGTTTCATCTTGACATGGAAAAGTCACTGTTAGATTACTTTTACTACGTATTTCAGGACTGACCTGTGATGGTGGAAATTGACATTTACTATTGAAAAAAAATTCTAGTTTTCACTGGGTTGCTACATTGCAAATGTAAGGCTGCACTTAAAAAAAACCCCACTAATATAAATTGTCTGTATTCACTGCACTTTTTGCTCTGGCTTCTAGGGATGTGTGCTGTTTTCAGATACATTTTTATGAGCTCTTCAATCCCCTCACATCATACCTGAGAATATTACCCTGGATGTGGAAATCAAAGCTGTTTGTTGCATTCCCACACCTTTAAAAACCTCTGTATGTCATTATTTTGAAAATTGCTTGCCATTCCATGAGTTAAAATGCACAAATGCTATACACAAATGCAATTTTCATTCTGCGCAAAGCTGAATTTTAGCATTATATTTAGCTAGCATGGGACTAAAACTAATTTTTTGGTCCTGGGTTCTCTTTCTAATTCCTGATCAGCCTCTGAGTCTTTAATTAAGGCGTTTTGCAATGCCATGAGTCGCAGAAGCCTTCTTGTTCGCCAGAAAATTGAACTACCTTCTGAAAAACAAGATAAGAAATTCAAGCAGGAAAGCCGACTACTGAAATGAAATGAAATTTTTGGGAGTCAGAAATTAAATCTTCATGTTGAATTTTAAGTGCATCTTGTCAAACTGGGAAGCAGGCTGTGACTTCAAAGAGAGGCAAGGCAAGTAAATGGCCTTGATTATGTTGCTTTTACAAATGTGACTCTTATTTCCATTTTTTTTAAATAAAAAAAAACTATGAAAGGATTCATATGATCTGATCTGGATCTATTTTGCTTCGCTTTAGATCTAAGGGCAAATTCAAGCACATTGAACTATGATCCATTGTTTTGCTAAAATGATCCAATCTTGTGTGGCTTCTCTCCAGACCTGTGTGGTGTGCAAAAAAAAAACAAACAAAAAAACCCCCCAACATTTATCATATTGTCGAAGGCTTTCATGGCCGGAATCACTGGCTTGTTGTAGGTTTTTTTGCGCTGTATGGCCATGGTCTAGAGGCATTCTCTCCTGACGTTTTGCCTGCATCTATGGCAAGCATCCTCAGAGGTAGTGAGGTCTGTTGGAACTAGGCAAAAGGGTTTATATATCTGTGGAATGACCAGGGTGGGACAAAGGACTCTTTTCTGCTGGTGCTAGTTGTGAATGTTTCAACAGACCACCTTGATTAGCATACAATGGCCTGACTGCGCCTGGGGCAAACTTTTGTTGAGAGGTAATTAGATGTCCCTGCCTGCTTCCTCTCTGTTGTTGTGCTGTTGCAATTTTAGAGTAGCCAGATTTTGTTCATTTTCATGGTTTCCTCCTTTCTGTTGAAATTGTCCACATGCTTGTGGATTTCAATTGCTTCTCTGTGTAGTCTGACATGGTGGTTGGTGGAGTGGTCCAGCATTTCTGTGTTCTCAAATAATATGCTGTGTCCAGGTTGGTTCATCAGGTGCTCTGCTATGGCTGACTTCTCTGGTTGAAGTAGTCTGCAGTGCCTTTCATGTTCCTTGATTCGTGTTTGGGCAATGCTGCGTTTGGTGGTCCTTATGTAGACTTGTCCACAGCTGCATGGTATACGGTAGACTCCTGCAGAGGTGAGAGGATCCCTCTTGTCCTTTGCTGAATGAAGCATTTGTTGGATTTTCTTGGTGGGTTTGTAGATTGTTTGTATGTTGTGTTTCCTCATCAGCTTCCCTATGCAGTCAGTGGTTCCCTTAATGTATGGCAAGAACACTTTTCCTCTGGGTGGATCTTCATCTTTACTCTCGTGGCTTGTTCTCGGTCTTGCAGCTCTTCTGATGTCTGAGGTGGAGTATCCATTGGCCTGTAGAGCCCAGTTGAGGTGGTTGAGTTCATCTTGGAGGAGGTGGGGTTCGCAGATTCTTTTTGCACGGTCTGCCAAGGCTTTAATGGTGCTTCTTTTTTGACTTGGGTGATGGTTGGAGTTTTTATGTAGATATCTATCTCTGTGTGTGGGTTTTCTGTAAATGGTGTGACCCAATTGTTGATCTGGTTTGCAGTTGACTAAGACATCTAGAAAAGGCAGTCTGAGTGGGGTGGATTCCTTATGGATTTTTGGGAGTCCATAAAGCCTAGGTGGAAGGGCTTCCGATTTACATAGCTGTTGTCGTATGTCAAAACACTTTGAAAAACAAGCCCTGGAGACAGCAACAAAAAAGCCCACGATATGGTTCAGATATGTGGATGACACTTTCACCATTTGGAGCCATGGAGAAGAAGAACTCAACAGGTTCCTGGACCATCTTAACAGCATCCACCCAAACATCCAGTTCACCATGGAAAAAGAAAACAAAAGTTTGCTCCAGGCACAGTCAGCCCATTGGTATACGGTAGACTCCTGCAGAAGTGAGAGGATCCCTCTTGTCCTTTCCTAAATGAAGCATTTGTTGGATTTTCTTGGGTGGGTCTGTAGATAGTTTGTATGTTATGTTTCCTCATCAGCTTCCCTATGCGGTCAGTGGTTCCCTTGATGTATGGCAAGAACACTTTTCCTCTGGATGGATCTTCTTCACTTCTGCAGGAGTCTACCGTATACCATGCAGCTGTGGACAAGTCTACATAGGGACAACCAAACGCAGCATTGCCCAAACACGAATCAAGGAACGTGAAAGACACTGCATACTACTTCAACCAGAGAAGTCAGCCATAGCAGAGCACCTGATGAACCAGCCTGGACACAGCATATTATTCGAGAGCACAGAAATGCTGGACCACTCCAACAACCACCATGTCAGACCACACAGAGAAGCCACTGAAATCCAGAAGCATGTGGACAATTTCAATAGAAAGGAGGAAACCATGAAAATGAACAAAATCTGGCTACCAGTATTAAAAATCTCTAAAATTAGAACAGCACAACAACAGAGAGGAAGCAGGCAGGGACATCTAATCACCTCTCAACAAAAGATTGCTCCAGGCACTGCCAGGCAATCAAATGCTAATCAAGGTGGTCAGTTGAAACATTCACACCTAGCTCCAGCAGACAAAAGTCCTTTGTCCCACCCTGGTCATTCCACAGTTATATAAACCCTTTTTCCTAGTTCCAACAGACCTCACTACCTCTGAGGATGCTTATTTATTATTATTTATTTATTTACTTTACTTATATACCGCTGTTCTCAGCCCGAAGGCGACTCACAGCGGTTCACAACCAATAAAAACAGCAATAATTCAATGCAGAATATAACAACAATTAACAACTTAACACATTACCCAACAATAAACTTGCCATAGATGCAGGCGAAACGTCAGGAGAAATGCCTCTAGAACATGGACATATAGCCCGAAAAAACCTACAACAACCCAGATCTTGTGTTTCCCCGGGACTTACTTTGTCAGTACAAAGTTGAGGGTGTTTCTGTGTCTGTGTTTCCTCTTATTTGTTTTCAGGAAAGCCTGGGAAAGTATCTAGTCTTCTATAAATTATAGCAACTGTATTTCTGAACTGATCAAAATACTACTTCCCAGAATCACCCAATAATCATGCCAGTTGATTTGAGAGCCATGTTCCAAAAAGCCACTTTTCCAGTGCTACAGCTTATCAGGTAACAATTCAGTTAAAACTCAAGGCATTTTTAGTGAAGTTGTGGAATTTCTTTCACTGAAGTTTGTCCTCCAGATCTAGATAAGTACTGATACTGATCAGGAATGGTTTTCAGGACCAGTGAAGAAGGGATCCATAAATTCTTTGGCAGATGTTGTATATATTTTCAAGTCAGAATGCTGAGAGAAGATAGTGTGCTTAAAGCTAAACTAATCTTATCCGGCTTTAATTTTTTTTCTACGTTGACACAAAAACATTTTGAAAGTAAGACTTTGCTACAATACTGAAAACGACACTCTGTTTTCATTCTGAAATTCTAATTGAACTTCGGACATTATTTTTTTAAATTTTAAACGTTAAGATATAACGGAAGGTAATAACAGTCCATATATCATGTATCGAAGAGACTCCTACCTTCTAATTGAATACCCCCCTTTAAGACTCATTGAAACATTATTTTTTAAAAGAACATCTAGTGTTTATACTGGGAACAAGGATATATGACTGATTGCATTACACTGTGTTAAATGATTGCTATTCCCTTTTATATATATGATGTAAAAGAGGAAGTATGTAATTATATATCTATATAAATAAAAATGTAATGTTCGTTTGAGGGATTAACAGAACTCAAAAACCACTGGACGAATTGACACCAAATTTGGACACAAGATACCTAATAACCCAATGTATGTCCTTCACTCAAAAAATTGATTTTGTCATTTGGGAGTTGTAGTTGCTGGGATTTATAGTTCACCTACAATCAAAGAGCATTCTGAACCCCACCAACAATGGAATTGAACCAGACTTGGCACACAGTTCTCCCATGACCAACAGAAAATACTGGAAGAGTTTGGTGGGCAGTGTCCTTTGGTTTTGGAGTTGTAGTTCACCTACATCCAGAGATCACTATGGACTCAAACAATGATGGATCTGGCGCAAACTCTACACAAATACCCAATATGTCCAAATGTGAACACTGGTAGAGTTTGGGGAAAACAGAATCTTGACATTTGGGAGTTGTAGTTCCTGGGATTTGTAGTTCACCTACAATCACAGAGTATTCTAAACCCCACCAACCACCAGAGTGTGCCACAGCAATGCGTGGCAGGGGACGGCTAATATATATATATATATATATATATATATATATATATATATATGGCGGTCCCCTGCCACACATTGCTGTGGCCCAGTTTAAGTAATAAGAAAGTGTTGGTTTCTAATATATGTAATGTCTTTCTTCTTGTGGGTAAACAGTATTTCTTGGTGTTTCTTTGACAGTGTTGATGTAGAGATTGTCTGGTTTGCCTACTCTGGAACATGCAACATATAATTCTCCTTCTTTAGGAGTCCCTTTCAAATCTTTGATACTGCATCTGTCATATATGTGTGTGTGTGTGAATGGCTGGATGGCCCTTTGTCAGGAGGGATTTGATTATGTTTTCTTGCCCTGGTGAAGGGAGTTGGACTGGATGGCCTTAAGGCAGCATTTCTCAACCTGGGGGATGGGATCCCTGGGGGAGGTTGCGAGGGGGTGTCAGAAGGGTCGCCAAAGACCACCAGAAAACACAGTATTTTCTGTTGGTCATGAGCGTTCTGTGTGGGAGGTTTTCCCCAATTCTGTCATTGGTGGGGTTCAGAATGCTTCTTGATTGTAGGTGAACTATAAATCCCAGTAACTACACCTCCCAAATGACAAGGTCTATTTTCCCCCAAGCTCCATCTCTGTTCATATTTGGGCATATTGAGTGCTTGTGCCAAGTTTGGTCCAGATCTATTATTGTTTGAGTCCACAGTTCTCTCTGGATGTTGGTGAACTACAACTCCCAAAGGCAAGGTCAATGCCCACCAAACCGTTCCAGAATTTTCTGTTGGTTGTCGGAGTTCTGTGTGCCAAGACCATGGGAAAGTAGTACTGTATTTTCTGTTAGTCATGGGGGTTCTGTGTGGGAAGTTTGGCCCAATTCTATCATTGGTGGGGTTCAGAATGCTCTTTGATATGGAGTATTCATGCCAAGTTTGGTATAGATCCTTCATTGTTTGAGTCCATAGTGCTCTCTAGATGTAGGTGAACTAGAACTCCAAAACTCATGGTCAATGCCCACCAAACCCTTGTAGTGTTTTCTGTTGGGCATGGGAGTTCTGTGTGCCAAGTTTGGTTCAATTCCATCGTTGATGGAGTTCAGAATGTTCTTTGATTGTAGGTGAACTATAAATCCCAGCAACTACAACTCCCAAATGACAAAATCATAATTTTTTGAGTGATGGTCACTCTTTGTGTTGTGAGACTTGTTGCCAAATTTGGTGTGATTTCGTTCATTGGTTCTTTTGTTTTAAAGGTACTCATTATGCACAGAGCATTTATATATATATAGATTACATACTTCCTTTTTTACATCACGACAACAATAAAAACAAACCCAGCCAAGCCCTCAAAATAAAAACCATTATAGCAGCAAACGCTCAAATAATACAAAATATGCATTAAATCATTAATCTGTAAATGTCTCATCATGAAAAGACTTGTAACTATTTGATTCTTAGTAAAAAATGACCAACTGAACTACGTATTCTTCCCACCTATTTACCCAAATGCATATACCATATATGACAAAGCTATGTGAAAACCAGTCAGATGATATTCCAATGGAAAGCATGGCATCTTTGATCAGAGATTTCAAGTTGTGAATTTATTTGGGCATGGGGAGTTTGGGATCACTACAGTCGAAAGTAAAGCAACTGTATATCTGCTGCACCTAGGCAGACGCCATTGAACTACTAAAATAAATGTTATAGTATATACCTCCATATAGCACTGAATGGACTCCATTCAATCACATCTGTTTGCCAGTGAAGGCATTTCCTTTTGCTCATCCCCTTGTGATATGTGCTGGGGAAAGCATTTAATTGTATTGTACAATGACAATAAAGCCATTCTATTCTACTTGCTTTACCAAATCATCTGCAAAGGGCTGAGGCACCCTCCCAAGCAGACTGAAAATGGTGTAGTGAAGGGAAAATCCAATTGTACAACGTTGGAAGAGGTTCTAAGCCTCCAAATTAAAACAAAGGATCTGCAAAAGAGCCAATAATTAAAAAAAGTGAAAACCCACCATATTCCGGGACCTGTCCGGTTCCACGTTTCAATAGCAACCGCACTCTCCTGCCACCAGATTTGATTAGTTCTATTGCTCTGGCGTGCGTCATGTCCCTCGTAGTCTCCCCATTAATTTCAATTATTTGATCTCCCACCTGCCAGATTAAAAGCAAAAGACAGAGAGGCCAAGTTAAGCAAACGCAAATGGAGCATTTCATTTTGCATACATCAACAAATAACAAGCACTGTTCTGTCACTCGCTGGGCCTGTAAAGAATTGCCTTTAAAATAGGACGTGCAACTTGAGCCCAGCGGGAAGCCAGGGGGCCCTGAAGAGAAGTACTCAAGGATTTTCCACCACAAATGGTCTTTAGATGGCTTGTGAAGTATAACAAAGTCCTTTATTAATGATAGATAGATTTTTCATTCGTTCAGTCGTCTCCGACTCTTCGTGACCTCATGGACCAGCCGACGCCAGAGCTCCCTGTCGGCCGTCACCACCCCCAGCTCCCTCAAGGTCAGTCCAGTCACTTCAAGGATGCCATCCATCCATCTTGCCCTTGGTCGGCCCCTCTTATAGATAGATAGATACGTTTTATTGATTGGCCTATTGGCTGTATCAAAACATTTAACACATAACACATTTCATAGAATCATAGAATCATAGAATCAAAGAGTTGGAAGAGACCTCATGGGCCATCCAGTCCAACCCCCTGCCAAGAAGCAGGAATATTGCATTCAAATCACCCCTGACAGATGGCCATCCAGCCTCTGTTTAAAAGCTTCCAAAGAAGGAGCCTCCACCACACTCTGGGGCAGAGAGTTCCACTGCTGAACGGCTCTCACAGTCAGGAAGTTCTTCCTCGTGTTCAGATGGAATCTCCTCTCTTGTAGTTTGAAGCCATTGTTCCGCGTCGTAGTCTCCAGGGAAGCAGAAAACAAGCTTGCTCCCTCCTCCCTGTGGCCTCCTCTCACATATTTATACATGGCTATCATATCCCCTCTCAGCCTTCTCTTCTTCAGGCTAAACATGCCCAGCTCCTTAAGCCGCACCTCATAGGGCTTGTTCTCCAGACCTTTTATCATTTTAGTCGCTCTCCTCTGGACACATTCCAGCTTGTCAATATCTCTCTTGAATTGTGGTGCTCAGAATTAGACACAATATTCCAGATGTGATCTAACCAAAACAGAATAGAGGGGTAGCATTACTTCCCTAGATCTAGACACTATGCTCCTCTTGATGCAGGCCAAAATCCCATTGGCTTTTTTTGCCGCCACATCACATTGTTGGCTCATGTTTAACTTGTTGTCCACGAGGACTCCAAGATCTTTTTCACATATACTGCTCTCGAGCCAGGCATCCCCCATTCTGTATGTTTGCATTTCGTTTTTCCTGCCAAAGTGGAGTATCTTGCATTTGTCACTGTTGAACTTCATTTTGTTAGTTTTGGCCCACCTCTCTAATCTGTCAAGATCGTTTTGAATCCTGCTCCTGTCCTCTGAAGTATTGGCTAGCCCTCCCAATTTGGTGTCGTCTGCAAACTTGATGATCATGCCTTCTAACCCTTCATCTAAGTCATTAATAAAGATAGAGTTGCTCTATCTCTCTTAATCGCTTTCTCTCTTTCTTAACTTCCACACAAACTGCATCCCTTCTGTTGCAGACACACTCACCCCCCCCCCCCCCCCCCCCCGTTCATGGCTGCAACCTAAGTGTTGTCTTGCTTGACAAACATTTAGAAGCTTCTCCCCAAGAGTGATTCTCTTCATTTGTCAAACAAGCCCAGACTGTGAAGAATTGACAATGCCACACAATGGCTCCCCAGGCCCCATAGCTCAGTTGTCACTTGCGAGGCCAAGGGTTATCACTCACACAGGCAAGTGAATGTGCAGTCAGTCAAAGAAGTGTAGTATCAACAGAACAACAGGATGCTCGTCAACATTTCCCACTCCAGCTAAATAAAACTTCAATTCCTTTGGCTGGGACATTTGATCACTGTGGTACAAAATGATGGATAACTTAAGTAAGATTTTTTTTTCAAGCAAGGTACAGCTGCTGGAGAGGAGAACACATGGCTGAGCAAATTAAATAAAAGCACAGTTATCGAGAGAAGAGCAACACATCTGCTTTGCAACAGTTGAATGTGAGCAGAGCGCTCTCTGCCAACACAGAAGTTTCGCTCATCTGACCACCAGTCCACAGGAATGCCATTTCAATGGGAATGGAAATTAGATTATATCATCATCATAATCATAATCATCATCATCATCATCATCATCATCATCATCATCATCATATTTAATTACTTATTAATCGCCCTCCATCCGAGAATGCTCTAGGCGATTTACAGCTAAATTGTAAAAGATAAAATATATACATAAAGAAATTAAAAATTAACAGAGATCGAATGCTCTAGTAAAAAGCCAGGTCTTAAGTGCTAGAGTTTGTTGTTGTTCATTCGTTCAGTCGTCTCCGACTCTTTGTGACCTCATGGACCAGTCCACGCCAGAGCTCCCTGTCAGCCGTCACCACCCCCAGCTCCTTCAAGTGCTAGAGTAAAAGGCCCTAAGTCACGCATGGCTCTCATATAGGGTGGCAAGGAATTCCATACGCAGGGGCAAAAATACATAAAGCCCTGTGTCTGGTAGTTTCCAAGTGCATTTCTCTAGAGTAAATCACGTTGGGCTGGTCGTTGCGACCTCTGATGATGGGAGAAGGAGAGGCGTTCCCTAAGGTACGATGGACCCTGGTCATAAAGACTTTTAAAGGTCAGAACTAACATCTTATACAGGCCACGGTACTCAGTTGGAAGCCAATGTAAATGTTGCAGCACTGGTGTTATATGGCATTTCATGGGCGTTGTTGTGAGTAACATGGCTGCCGCATTCTGAACAATACGGAGCTTTCGGGTCATAGACATCGGAAGGTCCACATACAGGGCGTTGCAATAATCCAGCCTAGACGTGACCGTGGCATGGATGACAGATGCCAGAGCCTCGTCAGATATGTAGGGTGCCAGTTGCCTCGCTTGTCATAGATGGAAAAAGGCCTGTTTGCTGGCAGCAGCAACCCGAGCTTCCTTTGTCAGCTGCGAATCCAGGATGACACCTAAGCTCTTAACAGTGGTCGATGGAGATAGGGTGGCACCATCGAAGGTGGGTAATAGATGAGTCAGACCTGCCGGGTGGCCATGCCAGAGAATCACAGTCTTCGCCGGATTCACCTTCAGTCTGCTAGCCCATAGCCAGTTCGACAGAGTTTCCAGACATAGGGTGAAATTGTCTGGAATTGACGTTGCTCCAGGCTCCAGGTGCAGAGGGAGTTGGGTATCATCCGCATATTGGTAGCAGTCCAAGCCGAAACTCCGAGCCAAACTAGCAAGGGGTCTAATGTAGATGTTGAAGAGAAGAAGAGAGAGAATTGCACCTTGGGGAACCCCACATAGGAGGGGGGATCTATCGGAGACTTGATCCATGTACTCCACGCATTGATTCCGGTTCTGGAGAAATGAGTTGAACCAATTAAAGGCCTGACCGCGAAGTCCGGCCACGGCAAGACGGTGAATCATTAGATCATAGTCGATGGTGTCAACTGCTGCGGTAAGGTCGAGAAGTACCAATAGGTGGTACTTCTCGAGGTGGTCTCTTACAGGATAAGCAAGATAAGATTTCAGATAATAAATTAGAGAAATCAGATACATCTAAGGGCCAGAGGTTTAGCAAAGCTGGTAAATCAACAGAAATTATAAGATCTATCAACCAAAAGGTTGCAAGTTCGAAGCTCCGGGTTGGTGTGAGCTGCCAACTGTCATCCTAGCTCATTGTTTACCTAAGCAATTCGAAAACAGCTTTAGCTGTGATTCGAGAAATTAGGTACCGCTAAAAGCGAGGGAGGTGTTTTACGACACCATAAAGAAAAAAGATCAGAAAATGCTGGGTGACCAAAAGAAAGGAGGAAGTCCTGACTGCTCTTTGTCATAAAGGACAGAACAACATCACCCCCTGGACTCGAGCCCAACCTTCCATGGCACCAAAAACAGCTGGAGACTGTTTCAAAACAAACCACCTCCTTCTGTTCTGTCTGTTTGTGTATTGTCTATACAAGAGGAAGGCGCGTCAGACCAACCCTGACCGGGAACGCCTTCCCTCGGACAATGAGATTTGCAGTACCATCACCCAATTCACTTCCCACAGAACCTTATGGCCCCTACAAATTCCAGACTAGGACGAAACTTGGCGCACAGAGCACCCATGACCCACTGTACATCCTGATGCACTTCTAAGGGGTTTGGACCATGGATGATGGGATTTGCAGTACATTCACTCACTTACTAAAACCACTGTGACCCTCATCCAATGATTGATAAAGACCAAACTTGGCATATAGAGCCCCCATGACCCACTCTACATTCTGCTGTTGTTTGAAGGAGGGTGGACCATGGATGAGGGGACTAGCAGTACATTCACTCACTTTCTGAGACCCCTGTGACCCTCATCCAATGACCAATAAAGACCAAACTTGGCACACGGAGCACCCATGACCCACTATACATCCTGATGCACTTCTAAGGGGTTTGGATCATGGATGATGGGATTTGCAGTACATTCACTCACTTACTAAAACCACTGCGACCCTCATCCAATGACCGATAAAGACCAAACGTGGCATATAGAGCACCCATGACCCACTATACATTCCGATGCACTTCTAAGGGGTTTGGACCATGGATGATGGGATTTTCAGTACCTTGACTCACTTACTAAAACCACTGTGACCCTCATCCAATGACCGATAAAGACCAAACTTGGCATAGAGAGCCCCCATGACCCACTTTACATCCTGCTGCAGTTTGAAGGAGGACGGACCATGGATGAGGGGATTTGCAGTACATTCACTCACTTACTAAAACCACTGCGACCCTCATCCAATGACCGATAAAGACCAAACTTGGCATATAGAGCCCCCATGACCCACTCTACATCCTGCTGCAGTTTGAAGGAGGAGGGACCATGGATGAGGGGATTTGCAGTACATTCACTCACTTACTAAAACCACTGCGACCCTCATCCAATGACCGATAAAGACCAAACTTGGCATATAGAGCCCCCATGACCCACTCTACATCCTGCTGCAGTTTGAAGGAGGCCGGACAATGGATGAGGGGATTTGCAGTACATTCACTCATTTTCTGAGACTCTTGCGACCCTCATCCAATGACCAATAAAGACCAAACTTGGCATACAGAGCCCCCATTACCCATTTTCCCTAATAATCTGGGCACTGCCGGGTCCCCAAGTTAGTATTAAATAAAGTGGCCGTGGTCTCACTTGACTTTTTCTGTAGTTAATTTACAAAGATAAGTCCCTGCTTAACAGGCCAGTGGTTTCAAACAGGAGCATTATATACCCATAGGCGGTCCCCGCAGGGCAAGCTATCTTATCCCTCATTAGAAGCACAGTCATGCAGTGTCCCAAGGACATTTCAGACTCCTGATTTTCACAATCACCTGCTACTGTGCCCCATCATAAGAGTACCTATCCCTGAGCTTCACCCCATAGCACGTTTTCTGTTCTGCATAAGGGATTTTATTTCCCCTGCTCATTCTTCAAAAGATTCAGCGGAGCCCAAATGCCTGAAATCAATACAGAAACAAACAGAATATTTTCTATCTCTGCAGAATGCCCTGCAGAGAGAGACTATGCCCTGTCACATTCACAAATCACTTGTGTGCCTTTGATGCACTTGCGAGCTGCATCTCCATTATTCTTTTCATTGGCACTTATTGAAAGCAGGGGAGTGCTTTGCTCAAAAGAAAGAGTCATTGCAGCTCGGATTAATTCAGATTCACCAGCCATGCACTGGAACAACTGAGCTATGAAATTGGGCAGCCCGTTTTGTAACAATAATGAGGAGATAATATTCCAAGGGAACATCTAAGTGACATTATTATTGATAGGTTAATTACGACTAAAAGTGTACAGCTTTTAAAAACCATTAAAATAAAGAGACTTGGATGGATGCAACATTTACACATGTTTTAAAAAATACTTCTGCTTAGCAAGTAAATCATTAATGTCCTTCCTACTATGGATCTTTTGTAAGGTCAGGAAACATCTATCAATTTTCTTTGAAGTATCCCAGACAATTATGTTTATAATGATCCCGTGGCATGTTGGATTCTTTATTTCCTAGTATTTCACTGGATATTTGATGTGGGAGATTGGCAGCTATTTACGAACTGTCTTGGAGTAGCCTAAATCCAATTGCTAGTCTAAATTAGGGTAGATTCATTGAATCCATGTGATTTATATAAAACTTTAATGACTCTGCCCCAGCTTACTTGTCCGAATGTATCTCCCTGTACGTTCTGCCTCGTAGTTTAAGATCCAACAGGGAGGCCCTGCCCTCGGTCCCACCGGCCTCGCAAACGCGTATGGTGGGAACGAGGGACAGGGCCTTCTCGGTGGTGACCCCCCGCTTGTGGAATTCGCTCCCCAACGAGATTAGATTGCCATCCTTCCTCCTTTTTTTTTTTTTAAGGAAAAAGCTGAAATTGTGGTTTTGAAACCAGGCTTTGGGCTAGCAGGCATAACAGCACTTTAGACATTGGACTGGACCATATGATTGTTATGATAATGGAAACAGCTATACAGAGTGAGGCAGAATAACTTCCTTTTTTAAAAATGTGCGTGTAATGATTCTTACCTCGTAGGCTGAAGTAGGAGCCTGAGATATCAGTAGGCAAGCCTCCATTTTGGGAGTGTAAGCATAAGAAGCAGACATCTTGGGAGTGTAAGAGGAGAAGAGGGGAGGAGCTAGAGCTCTCTCTGGATTGGTTTGGATAGTTGGGTGGAGTTAAGCACTGAGAGGGAAAAATGTCAACTTGTCAGAAAGCCGAGTTAGGTTTTGGGAACAGAGAAGAGAGGTAGATTTTTGGTGAGCTGAGTTTATTTTGTCAGGGAGCATTTATGACAGGCGATTCTGCATTATTTGGCCAGGAGGGTCAAAGTAGACGCCTGGTTGCTTGTGTGGGTTTTTACACAAGTGGGTTTGCTCTCTGGGTTAGGGTATATTAGCTTACAGAGGACTCTGCTTAGAGTGTAGCTAATTGCTCTAGGGGCAACCTGGTTAGGTTAGTCTGTGGAACTCACTGCTACTGGCTTTATTGTAGAGTGAGGAGTTTTACTCATACCTCAGCCAAGTAATCGGTTTGAAGTAACTATTAAGATTATTGTACCCCAGTAACCAATTAAGCTTGTGTGCCTCATTGTAGAAGATAGTTGTTTGTTCTTATCAATAAATCTGTTATCTATTTCAACTTTTAAAGAAGCCTCAGTAGTGTTTCCTTCCTGTAATAATCATTCTAGCAGTTTTAACTCCGTTACATCACAGTCATCTCAAAGAGCCCAAGGGAGAGCTGGTGGGCAGGAAAGTTTACCTCAGGGAACCATTCTTTAATATTCCCAAATTATTTTGGGTGGTGGCAGCAACTCTACTAGAGTATACACATTACCTCAACATACATCTAAACGCTCTGTGCCAAGAAGCATATCCCACCAGATGGGTAGTTGTGGGATTTGTATTCTGGAGTTATAGTCATACACCCTGACTTCGTTATAGCGTGCCATTCAGTCGCTTGAAGACATAGTGGAGCGCTAGTGGTCTTGTTCGAGAAGTGGGAGTACAAAGTTTTGTCCTGAGACAGTTCAGTCGCCATCATGCATTGGAACAGTTGCCCTAGGGCTGAGAGCGGCGGTTAACAAATGCAAGAAATAAATAAATAAATAAATAAATAAATAAACAGTGAGGAGCATGCTTTTGCCGTTGAGGCCTACTTTTCGAGCGGATTTGGAGTGGCCGGCCCGCTCTCCAGATTTGGCCCCTTGTGACTTTTTTCTATGGGGTTTTTTGAAATCCTGTGTTTATGTGAACTGTCCAAGGACCCTACAAGATTTGAAGACCGACATCCAGGAAGAAATTGCCAACATAACGCCTGCTATGCTGGCAAGAGTCATGACAAATGCCAGAAATTGGTTTACTCAGTGTATGGAGAATGGAGAATGGGGGACGTCACCTACCTAGTTTGATCTTCAAAACTACGTAAAACAAAACTTTAGGTATTCACCCACATTATATATAAAAAGATTCTGATCCATACAATGGGTTTTATTAAGTTTTGAAAAAAGGAAGTTATGCTGCCTCGCCCTGTATATTTGCATAATTAATGTTATTGTTTTTAATCTATTGTGTATTTATGGTTTTATATTGTTTTATATTGCTGTTATATTGTGATATTTGCGGCATCGAATTGTTGCCAGTGTTAGCTGCTCTGAGTCCCCCCCCCCCGGGGGGGGGGTTGAGAAGGGCGGGGTAGAAACGTTGTAAATAAATAAATAAAAAATTAGTTATGGATTCACTGGGCCTCCTTTGGTTGGGACTAACAGCTGTATTTAGCCACAAAGTATGGTTGACATATACTAACTTTGCATCAATTCTTCTTGAAATGTATATGCAGAAGAATTACCATAGCGTCGGAGGCAAAAAATGTGCAGCTGGTAATAGATGATGTACTTCAACTATTACCAGCCTTAGCAGTGTAGCCAATAGCCAATGGTAAAAAAGGGTGGAAGTTGCTCTCCAAAAGAGGCATAGGTTACCCATACCTGCCCTTAATAGTTTTCATTATTAGTTAAATTCTCTAAATAACTCAACATGGAACTAAACCCTATGTAAAAACATTTATTTATTTATTTATTTATTTATTTATTTATTGACTGTATTTGTATACTGCCTTTCTCAGCCCATAGGTGACTCAATGTGGTTAACAGGGCAAAATTCAATGTTACCCATACCTGCCCTTAATGGTTTTCATTATTAGTTAAATTCTCCAAATAACTCAACATGGAACTAAACCCTATGTAAAAACATTTATTTATTTATTTATTTAATTTATTGACTGTATTTGTATACTGCCTTTCTCAGCCCGTAGGCGACTCAATGCGGTTAACAGGGCAAAATTCAATGTTTACAATGTCATAAATATAATTAAAAACATAACATGTAATAAAAACTAAACAAATCAATAAAATATAAATTCATAGTGTCTCCTTTTTAAAAATGTTGACCGGACTTATTGTCTAGTTGTTCCATTTTCCATTGTCAGTGTCATATGTTCTGCAGTTGATGGTGCTTGGTGATGGAAGGGTTAATGTATTAGTTCTAAAGGGTTTAGTTATCTGTAAGTAAGAGTTCATGGGTGAAAGTAATTAAGGGTGGAGGTATGCAAGTGATAAGTTACAGCTGGGTGTTTGTGGATATAAGGAGTGAGCTTTGGAAATGATCTTTGGGAGGAAAGTATTGTCATATTTTGGTGGTGGATGCTGCTGGCTTTCCCCCCAGGTCTGTTAGATTTTCGGTATCCTGACCTGTCTCCTATAATCTTGGAAACCTGGAACCTTGAACTTTTGTACTGGCTTCTGACTATGGTATAGCCTCTTTATCCCTGGACTTTGTTTACTGAACTCTTGGCTTTTGCTATCAGTTTTTGTTTATTCTATGGCTGAGTGCTATCTTTGTGTTTTATATTTTGGTGTATTAAAACAGCCAGCAAGTAAGTGCTGTTTTAATTAAACTGTTTGATAAAACAGGGAGTTTGGTTCACCTCTACCTAAAATAGGCAGAGCCCTGTCAACATGACAGTCAGTTACTCTGCATTTGCAAACGCTTGTGCAAAAAGCCACGGCTTGACTTTTTCCCAGAATGTTAAAAGGGAGGTGGCCAATCTAATATCTATAGGGAGGGTGTTCCACAGCTGAGGGGCCACCACCGAGAAGGCCCTGTCTCTCGTCTCCGCCAAACGTACTTGTGACAAAGGCGGTAATGAGAGCAGGGCCTCCCCAAACAATCTTAAGGTCCTAGATGGTTCATAAGGGGAGATGCGTTCTGACATGTAAGTTGGGCCAGAACCATTTAGGGCTTTATGGGCTAAAGCCAGCACTTTGAATTGTGCCTGGTAGCAAACTGGCAGCCAGTGGTGTAACAGAGGACGCTCCCTGAGCGCTGCTCCTGTTAGCAATCTGGCTGCCATCCGTTGGACCATTTGAAGCTTCTGGATAGTCTTCAAAGGCAACCCACAGAGAGCACGCTGCAGTACTCTATACGGGATGTAACCAGAGCGTGGACTACCATGGCCAAGTCACACTTCCCAAGGTATGGGCGCAGCTGGCACACAAATTTTAATTGTGCAAATGCTCTCCTGGTCACCGCCAAAACCTGGGGTTCCAGGCTCATCAAAGGGGTCAGGAGCAGACCCAAACTGCAAACATGTGTCTTCAGGGGGAGTGTACTTACTTAGGCGATCCCTCGTTGGACGAGTAGGATAGTCTTCCATGATCGGTATTCTTGTGGTGGCTGTGGAGCCCTACTCTTGACCTGCATCTTCTCCCACAGTGAGGGCATTGGTTTCCAGGTGGAAGGCGGTCTCGGTCGGGGTTGGCTTGATGCGCCTTCCTCCTGGCATGTCTCTCTCTTTCACCCTCCATTCATGCCTCTTCAAATTCTGCAGCACTGCTGGTCACAGCTGACCTCCAGCTGGAGCGCTCAAGGGCCAGGGCTTCCCAGTAACCCCATCCAACACAGGGTAGTGTCTGACTTGTTTATGGTTTGTACTCTCCTTCCTCACAGAGGACACAATCACACAAGAGTTTGCTACCGGGCTCAATTCAAAGTGCTGGCTTTAGCCTATAAAGCCCTAAACAGTTCCGGCCCAGCCTACCTATCCGAACGCATCTCTTCCTACAAACCCTCCAGGAAGTTAAGATCATCTGAGGAGGCCCTGCTCTCGATCCCGTCTGCTTCGCAAGCATGCTTGGCGGGGACGAGGGACAGGGCCTTCTCTGTGGTGGCCCCTCGGCTGTGGAACTCCCTGCCTAGGGATATTAGATCAGTCCCCTCCCTCCTGACTTTTCAGAAGAGAGTAAAAACCTGGCTCTTCGAGCAAGCAACGGCCAAGACGATGAAACGGATGAGGATTGGAATGACAGGATATAGCTCTTTTTAAATTGTTATTGCACTGTCTTTTTTGTCTAAATGCACTTAATTGTTTTGCTGTTGTATTGTATTGATGGCATCGAATTGTGCCGATATGTAGACCGCCCTGAGTCGCCTGCGGGCCGATATGGGCGGGATATAAGTGATGTAAATAAATACAAGACTCGCTAGGAAACTGGCACCACAGTTGTGATTGATGTCTTGCAATAGAAAGAAACGTCCAGACTTCTCAGGACGAAATGGACCATGGTGGGATTAGTGGGAAGGATAGTGGAGCATGCATTGGCTTGGGAGAAATGCAACTTCCTAGATGTGTTTAGTGGGTTAGTAAATATTGTCAGGCAATGGGCATGGTTGACTTATGATGCCTCAAAGTAATTACAATAGCCTAACTCCAAGCCAGTTGCCTGCTGTGCCATTCTTGAATGAGCGAGGCTCTGCCAACAAAAAAACTCATTACAGGTGCCCTGCTTCTCCGCTGCACCAGAAATGAATGTAATTGCTGGTGCGGGCTTTCAACCTGAGTTAAATGTGGAAATTTAATGATAAAAACAGCCCCTGATGATTGTGCACAAAGGGCACTGCAGTTTGTTGCTTTCTTAATGCATTTTATAATTAAACCTCTTGAAAGCAACTAATTACTCTACGGAAAGTGACATCTTCTGTTTAGACATTACATGTTTGATATCTTCTTATTTTTTTTACCCACAAGCTTCCTGCTGACAGAAAGAGGAAGCATGGGAAGCGGCGGCATTGGGAAATTTTCCTAACAGCAGGGGTCTTCCCTTGCCCCTGTCACTTGCGGATCCTTAGTTGGTGAAATATAACTTAGAAGTCCTCATAATAGCAAACGGATTTCAGCTAGTGTCATTTCTCCAGCATGGAGACAACAGTACTGGCCAATCTTACGTGCTATATTCTGATTTGTAAAACACTATTTAAACAGTAAGCATGATTACAATAGATGCATACATTTACAGTGACTTTGTGCATGCTAGGGTCATTTCACTATACAGTCATAGCACTGTAATTATCTTTTAACTGCCATGGAAACATCCTATGTATTCCTGGGATTTGCATTCCAGGGAGGAATACTTAACACTTTCATCCAGAGAGCTCTTGTGCTCTCCAAACTACAAACTTTGGGACTGGATTTTTTTTGTCGTGTCAGGAGCGACCTGAGAAACTGCAAGTCGCTTCTGGTGTGAGAGAATTGGCCGTCTGCAAAGACGTTGCCCAGGGGATGCCTGGATAATTTGATATTTTATCATCTTTGTGGGAGGCTTCTCTCATGTCCCCGCATGAGGAGCTGGAGCTGTTAGAGGGAGCTCATCTGCCTCTCCCCAGATTCGAACCTGTGACCTGTCGGTCTTCAGTCCTGCCGGCACAGGGGTTACTATTTATTTATTTATTTATTTACTTACAGCTTTTATATTCCGCCCTTCTCACCCCACAGGGGACTCAGGGCGGATTACAGTGTACACAAATATGGCAAACATTCAATGCCAATTTTGACGTACAACATATACAGACATACACAGAGGCTATTAACTTTTTTTCCCTGGCCGCCAGGGGAGCTGTCGCTTTCATCATCCATCTGCGACTCTGATGAAGTACCTCCACATTCCTCGCATGCTTCCCCGCTGGAGTGCTTCTTTATGGCCTCATAAATTAGTTAATTTTAACCTCCCCACACTTTTAAGATGGTACCTTATTTTCCTACTTGACAGATGCAACTGTCTTTCGGGTTGCAAAGGTTGACAACAGGCTACACAATGGTTGGAAACCCACTCCAACCCGGGCTGGCTTCGAACTCATGACCTTTTGGTCAGAGTGATCTTAATGCAGCTGACACTCAGCCAGCTGTGCCACAATCCCGATGCTAGATAATTTCATGCATTAAAATCAAAACAATAGTGTTTGATTCAAACAACAGAGGACCATAAAAGAGGGCAAGTCAGCCATTCCTTATGCTTGAACAACCAGCTCCAGAAACATGATGCCACCCTCTTTGTGAATGCTTTGTTTTCTTGCTGAAACATAGAGGAGTCAGGTAGGATGAAGTGCTCAAGTATGGAGGATGGAGCTTTATTCTATCATCTGTACTGATTGCAATACACACACACACACACACACACACACACACACACCACACTATATCTATATCTATATCTATCTGCCCTGAGTCCCCATTGAGGAGATAAGGTGAGATACAAATAAAGTTTATTATTATAATAATAATTATTAACATGATGTCAGTGTATGTATTTATGGGATTGTATTTGTAGGTCATCCTTTGTCCAAAAAATGTTCTCCTGTTGCCATACTGCACACCCTAAGACACGGGGCATGCTGAGAGCTGAAAGGGACTTTCTGAAGTCTAATGGTGTTCAAGGGCCTGAATCTATCCACGTCTCATTTTGTTAACAACACAAGTGGCCTGTGCAGAAAACTATGCACATAAAAAGACCAGGGTTGGAATGTAATTCATTGATGGCTTGTTCTCCACAACCTCTGTTTGTTCCCCAGTAGTAGAAAAAATTATAGAAAAAATATAGAAAAAGGGGAATGATTTGAATTCGCTGGCTATCTCCTCTTTTGTCTTAAGTTGGAATACCCACTCTTTTTTTTTTTTTTTTAACTATTGAATCTCTATAAGTAGGCCACTTTGTCCAGCCCAATAATCATTCTCCTGGTTGCAATACTTCCAGTTGAGAGAACATTTTAACAAAGACCAAAACATCGGTTTCCTAGAAAAGGATGATCTATGGGAGAGGATATCGCGAAAAGGTAAAAATATATAACATTTATATATAACAAACTACTGGAATGGGCAACAGAGACTGAGTCTGTTAAGGAGTGCATGATAAAGTGGGCAAAAAACATTGGCAAACCAATTAAGTTTAAAGAATGGGAACGAATTTGGTCCAAGAAAATCAAATATACCTACTCCACAGACCTAAAGGAGAATTGGTATAAGATGTTCCATAGATGGTACATGACCCCACAGAAATTGGGGTTAATGTACAAAAAAATGAGCAACAAATGTTGGAAATGTGAAGACCAAATAGGAACTTTTTTTCACCTATGGTGGACATGCCCCAAAGCCCAAACATACTGGGGAAAAAAATGAAACATGTGAGAAAATCATCCAAATAAAGATTCAGAAAAAAACAGAATATTTTCTGTTGGGAATATTCGATGAAGAATGCGAGTTAGATACAAATAAAGATATCTTACTTACTTATTTAACGACGGCAGCAAGAATCGTTTATGCCAAGAAATGGAAGTTAAGTGAAACACCAACAAGAGAAGAATGGCTACACAAAGTTCTTGAAATAAAAGAAATTGATACCTTGACCTATGCTCTAAAAGATCCACAAGGATGCCCACTCAACAGAACCGATTGGAAGTTATTTGACGATTTTATGACGATGAAACAATGTTAGGGAAAAAAGGAAAAGAAAACAGAAGGAAAAGAAAAACAGGAAAAGAAGGGAGAAACCACAAGAAGAAAACCTCAATGAAGTTTAAAATACACGACGCGGAGAAGATGATTCGGAAGTCAAAGACCCCCCTGCCCCAAACCGGGAATTTCCCAACCTTTTTCTAAACCCCATCCTACCCCTTTTTGACCCATTGCTTTTCCTGCATGCCCCCCATCTTAGATTCACAACGTAGCCCCCCCCCTTGCCCCCTAAACCCTCTTACTCCTCCCCTAATAATCTATTCCCACTATTACACAAACTCTGCTTATTACTACAAATCTATTTTTAAACTTTGTAATTACTAAAATATACTCAATTTTTTTAAAAAAAGAAAAAATTATAGAAAAAGAATAGAAAAAAATAGTTGTGATATGCTTTCAAAAGTAGCAAATTTCGGACAGGGATCCGAGATTATCAGGAGAGGTCCTTCTCTCAGTCCCATCACCACTGGAGGCTCAGATAACCCTCTCCTTGTCCTTCCAGAATTAGACCAAAACATATTTATTTAGACAGGCTTTCCAACAGAAACGGGAAGCTGTGTTGTTTTAGGATAATTGTCCCTAACAGCCTTTTCATTTATTTTTTAATTATATTTTAATTGAATTGTTTTAATAACTGAAATTAGTTTAATTCTAATTAAAATTACTCATTTTCAAAAAGTTGGCACAGAAAATATGAGACTGCCGAACTAGCAGTTAAACATCTCAAGTAGAACCTCATTATATCAGAAAAGAAAACACCTCCAGGTAATTTTAATTCCCCGTTTGTGCTCCCACGTATCTCTCTATCAGTGTAAACCGAAGTCAAAGATTTCTCTGTTTACTCAAATATTTCATTAGCTCAGTGTTCTTCAGGGCAGCTGGAAAATGAAATTTCACTTTTGTCCCCAACACCTGGGAGACTTTGATCTGTTTCATTTGTTGAATTCAGGCAAACTCTGTTTCCTTTTCCAACGGGCACTTTTAGCTGACTTTTAAAAATGTCTTTGGCCTTGCTGCTCGTATTTCTTCTCCTCGTATAAACAGAAACCTCCTCTCCAGTCTCTGATGAGCTTTGTACTCTCCTTTCTGTGTACCCATCACTCTCAGTTCATGGATTTATACTGAATTTATTGACCTAGTCAGTGATCCTTAGTGAAGAGGCTCTCATACATCTTGCTAAATGCACTACTGCTGTTTCTCTTTCCTCACTATTTATTTCTCTCGTTTGAGTTTGCTGAAACCATCCCAGCAACAGCAAGACTGTACAGTTTGGAGAAGTTGCTTATTGCTTTGCTGCCTTCTTTAGACACCTTTGTAGATTCAATCAGTTTATTTTATATTTAGATGAAGACTGCTACAGACAGCTACTTTTGGGTCCTTCAGCCATTTTGGCTAATGAGCAGGCAGACATTGTGGAAATGAAGTTTAACAGCAGGGTCTTCTGGTGCTCTATATAACACATATTTGCCTTGATGTTTTTAATACTATTTTCCTTGTTCTGATTTGAGTGCTTTAAGAATCTGTGCAAGTTAATTCTTGTGCAAGGTTAAAAGTGAATACAGTGACATATAATAGAGGGAGCAATATAAGCGGGGAGATTGGGCATTAAGATCACTCTGACCAAAAAGGTCATGAGTTCGAAGCCAGCCCGGGTTGGAGTGGGTTTCCAACCAATTGCGTGTAGCCTGTTGTCGACCTTTGCAACCCGAAAGACAGTTGCATCTGTCAAGTAGGAAAATAAGGTACCACCTTAAAGTGTGGGGAGGCTAAATTAACTGATTTATGAGGCCATAAAGAAGACTCCAGCAAAAGCATTCCAGCGGGGAAGCATGCGGGGAATGCGGAAGTGCTTCATCAGCGTCGCAGATGGACGATGAAAGTGACAGTTCCCCTGGCGGCCAGAAAAAGTTAAATAGCCTCTGTCTATGTCTGTATATGTTTGTATGTCAAAATTTTGCATTGAATTTTGGCCATATATGTGTACACTGTAATCTGCCCTGAGTCCCCTGCGGGGTGAGAAGGGCAAAATATAAAAGCTGTAAATAAATGAATGAATGAATGAATGAATAAATAAATAAACACTGGTTAGCTCTGCTCCACCATAGAATCATAGAGTTGGAAGAGACCTCATGGGCCATCCAGTCCAACCCCCTGCCAAAAAGCAGGAATATTGCATTCAAAGCACCCCTAGAATCATAGAATCATAGAATCAAAGAGTTGGAAGAGACCTCATGGGCCATCCAGTCCAACCCCATTCTTCCAAGAAGCAGGAATATTGCATTCAAAGCACCCCTGACAGATGGCCATTCAGCCTCTGTTTAAAAGCTTCCAAAGAAGGAGCCTCCACCACACTCCAGGGCAGAGAGTTCCACTGCTGAACGGCTCTCACAGTCAGGAAGTTCTTCCTCATGTTCAGATGGAATCTCCTTTCTGGTAGTTTGAAGCCATTGTTCCATTGCATCCTAGTCTCCAGGGAAGCAGAAAACAAGCTTGCTCCCTCCTCCCTGTGGTTTCCTCTCACATATTTATACATGGCTATCATATCTCCTCTCAGCATTCTCTTCTTCAGGCTAAACATGCCCAGCTCCTTAAGCCGTTCCTCATAGGGCTTGTTCTCCAGACCCTTGATCATTTTAGTCACCCTCCTCTGGACACATTCCAGCTTGTCAATATCTCTCTTGAATTGTGGTGCCCAGAATTGGACACAATATTCCAGGTGTGGTCTAACCAATGCAGAATAGAGGGGTAGCATTACTTCCCTAGATCTAGACACTATGCTCCTATTGATGCAGGCCAAAATATATTTGTTGTTTTAATGTGTTATTGTAATATGAACTATGATGTTTTACCAATTGTATGTGTTTTTTATGGTTGGAAACCGGTCTGAGTCCCTCAAAAGAGGTGAGAAGGTCGGTATATAAAACTTTGAAATAATAAATAAATAAATAAAATCCCATTGGCTATTTTTGCCGCCACATCACATTGTTGGCTCATGTTTAACTTGTTGTCCATGAGGACCCCAAGATCTTTTTCACATGTACTGCTCTCGAGCCAGGCATTGTCCCCCATTCTGTATCTTTGCATTTCGTTTTTCCTGCCAAAGTGGAGTATCTTGCATTTGTCCCCGTTGAACTTCATTTTGTTAGTTTTGGCCCATCTCTCTAATCTGTCAAGATCGTTTTGAATCCTGCTCCTGTCCTCTGGAGTATTGGCTATCCCTCCCAATTTGGTGTCGTCTGCAAACTTGATGATCCTGCCTTCTAGCCCTTCATCTAAGTCATTAATAAAGATGTTGAACAGGACCGGGCCCAGGATGGAATCCTGCGGCACTCCGCTCGTCACTTCTTTCCAGGATGAAGAGGAAGCATTGGTGAGCACCCTCTGGGTTCGTCCATTTAACCAATTACAGATCCACCTCACCGTAGTTTTGCCTAGCCCACATTGGACTAGTTTCCTTGCCAGAAGGTCATGAGGGACCTTGTCAAAGGCCTTACTGAAATCCAGGTACGCTACATCCACGGCATTCCCCGCATCTACCCAGCTTGTAACTCTATCGAAAAAAGAGATCAGATTAGTCTGGCATGACTTGTTTTTGATAAATCCATGTTGACTATTAGCGACGACTGCATTTGGTTCTAAGTGTTTGCAGACCAATTCCTTGACAATCTTTTCCAGAATCTTGCCAGATATCGACGTGAGGCTGACCCTCCTCCAATCTGCTGGAACTAGGACGTGGAACAATGGCTTCAAACTACAAGAAAGGAGATTCCATCTGAACATGAGGAAGAACTTCCTGACTGTGAGAGCCGTTCAGCAGTGGAACTCTCTGCCCCGGAGTGTGGTGGAGGCTCCTTCTTTGGAGGCTTTAAAACAGAGGCTGGATGGCCATCTGTCAGGCGTGATTTGAATGCAATATTCCTGCTTCTTGGCAGGGGGTTAGACTGGATGGCCCATGAGGTCTCTTCCAACTCTTTGATTCTATGATTCTATGATCTTCGGAAGGAGCCCTCCACATATTAGCAACCAGAGGGCATTGTGAGACTGCTGTGCCTTTTTTCCCTAACAGGTTTTCTGCAGTAAATAAAAAGATGTAAGAAGCAGTTGAAAATAAAGGAGGGTTATGAATGCATGCTGATTATATCAGAAGCTCCTCTAAAAATTCACTTAAATGGGGTAGGATAAATATCTCCCAATGCAATTCCAAATGCTCCATGTGCTCTTCAGATTCAACATTCTTAAAAGCTTTAGTGGCAGTTCTTCCATAGTTCACGAACTGCCTGTTTAATGAAACCCACAGCAATTTCTGGCGTGTGTTGATAGCTGTTAGAGATACGTAAAGCCTCTTATGGAGCTCTTATACCTGAGTCAGACAACTTCCTCAGACGTGTAGCCTTATGCTTCTACAGCAGATAAAGCTGATTATATACTGACTGCAATCCACACCATTCCATGAAATTAAAATTCTGTCATAATCCTGTAATATATGGGAGGTGGTCTCTCAAGGAGTTTTTCCAACACTGGTTTCAAGTAAAGCTATTCATTTTTACTCATTATTGCATGGACACAGCATATCATTTGAGAACACAGAAATGCTGGACCACACCAACAACCACCATGTCAGACTACACAGAGAAGCCATTGAAATCCACAAGCATGTGGACAATTTCAACAGAAAGGAAGAGAACATGAAAATGAACAAAATCTGGAGTGGCTACCAGTATTAAAAAACTCTAAAATTACAACAGCAAAACAGCAGAGAGGAACCAACCAGGCACATCTTAACACATCTCAACAGAAGATTTTCCCAGGCTCAGCCAGGCCTTCAAATGCTAATGAAGGTGGTCAGTTGAAACATTCACACCTAGCTCCAGCAGGGAAGAGCTCTTTGCCCCACCCCAGCCATTCCACAGATATATAAACCCATTGTCCTAATTCCAACAGACCTCACTACCTCTGAGGATGCTTGCCATAGATGCAGGCGAAACGTCAGGAGAAATGCCTCTAGAACATAGCCTGAAAAAACCCACAAGAACCTATTGCATTATTGGTGTGTTCTGTAAGTTCATTCCCATAATTCCCAGCCACAAAAATAAACAAATATATAGTTTTCTCATTTGCAATAAACTTTTTCTTAAAGGGCAAATATGCAGCTCACTACGCAGGAAATTTGTAGTTTGGGGTGGAAATGGAATGATAGCATCTCATTTTAGGGCACTTTCCGCTGCCCTAAACTGAAAGCCATACCCTACTGTTTTTTCCTTTCTGAGCCCTCTTACTTACACATTTTCTTTTCTTACCACACCCAGGGTTTTATCATTTTATCTCATCTATTTGGCCTGCCCATCCTGTTCGATTTTATATTACGTTCATTTGCTGAGCGTCAGCTGCATTAAGATCACTCTGACCAAAGGTCATGAGTTCGAAGCCAGTCCGGGTTGGAGTGGGCTTCCAACCAATTGTGTAGCCTGTTGTCGACCTTTGCAACCCGAAAGACAGTTGCAACTGTCAAGTAGGAAAATTAGGTACCACCTTGTGTGGGGAGGCTAAATTAACTAATTTATGAGGCCATAAAAAAGACTCCAGCAAAGCACTCCAGCAAAATCATGCAGGGAATGCGGAAGCACTTCATCAGTGTCGCAGATGGACAATGAAAGCAACAGCTTCCCTGGCAACCAGAAAAAGTTAAATAGCCTCTGTGTATGTCTGTATACGTTGTGTGTCAAATTGGCACTGAATGTTTGCCATATATGTGTACATTGTAATCCGCCCTGAGTCCCCTGCGGGGTGAGAAGGACGGTATATAAATAATAAATAAATAAATAAATAAAATATCACAAGTACGTCTGACGGGGATGAGAGACAGGACCTTCTCAGTGGTGGCCCCTCGGCTGTGGAACGCCCTTCCTACAGAAATTAGATCGGCCCCCTCCCTGTTAGCATTTTGGAGGAAAGTGAAAACCTGGTTGTTCAAGCAGGTATTTGAATAGGCAGTGTAACGAATATAGGAATATGGAACAATTGGATGATGAGACTGGATCTTGATTTTAACTATGAGACAACAATGAGATATGATGTTTCATTGATTACTATAATGCTATTGTTTTAATTGTTTTTAACTGTTTTATGATGTTTTAAGCATTGAATTTTGCTATTGTGAACCGCTCTGAGTCGCTCGAGGGCTGAGAAGAGTGGTATACAAATATAGTAAATAAATAAATAAATAAATCATACTGTGATTATTTTTTGATGTAAGTTTTGTTTTTTGCATTCTGTATTTTATTGTGTTGTAATGTGTTTTTTGGGCTTGGCCTTATGTTAGCTGCCCCGAGTCCCCATTGGGGAGATAGTGGCAGGGTATAAATAAAGATGATGATGATGATGATGATGATTACTATTATTATTATTCTCTCCCAAACCAGTGATTGCATCAGGCTGGTTCCTTCTTACTAGAAGTCTACATAGCTTCTACAGGATCGACAGAAGTCTACAGGGCTGAAGTGGGAATGCCAGCCAATGAAGCAAAACATTGGTTGTAATGCATTGGCTGATGGGACCCAGATGGAGGGGGTATTTAAGTCTGTGTTCTCAGTGGTGGAGGCTCCTTTTTTGGAAGCTTTTAAACAGAGGCTGGATGGCCATCTGTCAGGGGTGATTTGAATGCAATATTCCTGCTTCTTGGCAGGGGGTTGGACTGGATGGCCCATGAGGTCTCTCCCAACTCTTTGATCCTATGATTCTAGGTGTGCTCTCAGGAAATAAAGCCTGACTGCTCATTGGAGGGAAGGATATTATTTATTATTTATTTACTTCATTTGTATACCGCTCTTCTCAGCCCTTAGGTGACTCAGAGCGGTTAATAACAACAGTTTCAATATACACAGTACAAAATCATTGGACATTTAAAAGCAATAGCATAACAATTAATTAAACATCAAACATCAATATAACAAATCCATCACGTCTCATCGATAGAATCAGAATCCAGTCTCATTATCCTTATTCCGTGTTCCAATAATCAATTGCACTGCCTAGTCAAATGCCTGTTCAAACAGCCAGGTCTTCACTTTCCTCTGGAATGCCAATAGGGAGGGGGGCGATCTGATTTCTGTAGGAAGGGCATTCCACAGCCGAGGGGCCACCACTGAGAAGGCCCTGTCTCTCGTCCCCGCCAGGCGTGCTTGTGAAGCTGGCGGGATCGAGAGCAGGGCCTCCCCAGACGATCTTAATGTCCTAGCTGGTTCATAGGAGGAGATGCGTTCGGACAGGTAGGTCGGGCCAGAACCATTTAGGGCTTTAAAGGCTAAAGCCAGCACTTTGAATTGTGCTCGGTAGCAAATTGGCAGCCAGTTGAGCTGGTGCAACAGAGGAGTTGTATGCTCCCCGAGTGCCGCTCCTGTTAGCATTCTGGCTGCTGATCGCTGGACCATTTGAAGCTTCTGAGCAGTCTTCAGAGGCAACCCCACGTAGAGAGCATTGCAGTAGTCTATATGGGATGTGACCAGAGCGTGGACTACTGTGGCCAAGTCAGACTTCCCAGAGGCAAAAGTACTTTGGCCACATCATGAGAAGGCAGGAAATCTTAGAGAAGATATGATGCTGGGGAAAATGGAAGGAAAAAGGAAGAGGGGCTGACCAAGGGCAAGATGGATGTATCGTATCCTTGAAGTGACTGGCTTGACTCTGAAGGAGCTGGGGGTGGTGACGGCCAACAGGGAGCTCTGGCGTGGGATGGTCCATGAGGTCACGAAGAATCGGAAGCAACTGAACGAATAAACAACAACTCCAGTCTGTCCTGGAGCACTACTCCAACACCCACCTTTTGTTGTGTTGGTTTTGTGTTCTACTACTGAAATACATGGGTGATTTACCATTCTGGGGGATGGTCAGGGATCCACTACGAACCATCAAGATTATTAAGATCATCTGGAGAGGCCCTGCTCTCGGTCCCACCGGCCTCACAAGCACGCCTGGTGGGGACGAGGGACAGGGCCTTCTCGGTGGTGGCCCCGCGACTCTGGAACTCTCTCCCTCTGGAGGCCAGAACTGCCCCATCCATCCTAACATTTAGGAAACGGGTGAAGACGTGGCTGTGGAGTCAGGCCTTCGATGAATCCCAACATCTCCCTGGCACTGATAAATTATTGGGTCCCCTTAAGGGACTCAGGGTATGTGGAGTGGAATGGGCCTCGCTTGCTTGGGGACAGAGCCCTTTCTCATTCTGATGAGCCATTAAGTATCCAGAAGACTGCAGCTTGAGCAGCTGCATATTTACTTGGAAATGAACTTTTACTTTGATCAGTAGAGCTTACTGTCAAAACTCCTTAATTTATCTTACCCTCATCCTTCCGTTTCTTATCGCTGGCCCATCTTCTGCCAACCTCAACACGTAGAGATCCATTTTGTACTCTCGCCCTCCTCGAATACTGAATCCAAAGCCTTTGGCTCCCTTCTCCATGTCGACAGTAAAATAATCAAAATCCTGCGGAGGAAACGTAAGGAAACAGATTACTTGATTTTCAATATCATTTGAATACATGGAAAAAAACACAAGGAAAACGGATTTTATTGGCAACAGCATTTCTTTCCTTTAATGAAGTCCAGACTCCAAATTCATAACTCATTGAAATGAAAGCATGCACACAGACTCAAAGGGATTTGCTGTCTATAGACTGCACATATCAAACGCAAGGCCCGCAGGCTGAATCTGGCCCGTGAGGCTTTCAAAGAAGGGTAACATAGTCATATTCATGCAGTCTAACAATGATAAATGGCCCTTTGAAGACAACCATAAGGCTGATGTGGCCTCCTGCTATAGACCAATTAATATACCAACTAAGTGGTAGCATCCCTGGTATTATGGGGAGTGCCCAATGTGAAGTACTGGCAGTCTCCAAATTACAAAACAAGGTTCTGTAGGTTTGTTCTTAAGTTGAATTTTTATGTAATTCAGAAGAGGTACATTTTTAAGTGTAAATCCAACTGATCTATCTATCTATCTATCTATCTATCTATCTATCTATCTATAACATACTAGCAGTCCCCTGCCACTAGTGGTCCCCTGTATGTAATTCAGAACAGGTACATTTTTAAGTGTAAATCCAGCTGATCTATCTATCTATCCATCCATCCATCCATCCATCTATAACATACTAGTGGTCCCCTGCCACTAGCGGTCCCCTGTATGTAATTCAGAACAGGTACATTTTAAAGTGTAAATCCAGCTGATCCATCTATCCATCCATCCATCCATCCATCCATCCATCCATCTATCTATCTATCTATCTATCTATCTATAACATACTAGCGGTCCCCTGCCATGCGTTGCTGTGGCCCAGTTTGGTGATCTGGAAATTAAATAATGAGAAAGTGTTGGTTTCTAATATATGTAATGTCTTTATGCTTGTGAACAAACAGTATTTCTTACTGTTTCTTTGCCAGTGTTGATGTGGAGATTGTCTGGTTTGCCTACTCTGGAACATGCAACATATCATTGTCCTTCTTTAGGGGTCCCTGTCGAATCTTTGATACTGCATCTGTCTTATACATATATGTGTGTGAATGGCTGGATGGCTCTTTGTCAGGAGGGCTTTGTGTTTTCTTGCCCTGGTGAAGGGAGTTGGACTGGATGGCCTTAAGGCAGAATTTCTCAACCTGAGGTTTGGGACCCCTGGAGGGGGTTGTGAGGGGGCATCAGAAGGGTCGCCAAAGACCACCAGAAAACACAGTATTTTCTGTTGGTCATGAAGGTTCTGTGTGGGAAGTTTGCCCCAATTCTGTTGTTGGTAGGGTTCAGAATGCTCCTTGATTGTAGGTGAACTATAAATCCCAGTAACTACAACTCCCAAATGTCAAGGTCTATTCCCCCCCAAACTCCATCTGTGTTTATATTTGGGCATATTGAGTATTTGCGCCAAGTTTGGTCCAGATCCATCATTGTTTGAGTCTACAGTGCTCTCTAGATGTAGGTGAACTAGAACTCCAAAACTCAAGGTCAATGCCCACCAAACCCTTCTAGTGTTTTCTATTTGTCAGGGGAGTCCTGTGTGCCAAGCTCAATTTGGTTCAATTTCATTGTTGGTGGAGTTCAGCATGCTCTTTGATTATAGGTGAACTCAGAGGCGGCCCTAGGTAATTTCCAACGGTAAGCAAACAGTATTTTGGTGCCCCCCCCCCCCCCCAACCAATCACTGATATATATTTTCTGTTCATCATGGGAGTTCTGTGTGCCATATTTGGTTCAATTCCATCATTGGTGGAGTTCAGAATGCTCTTTGATTGTAGGTGATCTATACATCCCAGTAACTACAACTCGCATATGTCAAGGTCTATTTTCCTCCAAGAGTGCCTCAAGAGCACCCCTGGGCAAAATCAAGTATACCGCGAATGCTTACTTTGCGTAATGGTTTGAGCCGCCCCGGGGTGAACTTTAAATCCCAGCAACTACAACTCTCAAATGACAAAATCATAATTTTTTGAGTGATGGTCACTTCTTGTGTTGTGAGACGTTTTGTTGCCAAATTTGGTGTAATTTCGTTCATTGGTTCTTTTGTTTTTAAGGTACTCATTACGCACAGAGCATTTTTAGATAGATAGATAGATAGATAGATAGATAGATAGATAGATAGATAGATAGATAACACCACTGCATTTGTTCGCTCTGTGCTGCAGTTCAGACCACATCACTTCCTGTCCCTGTGAGAATTGGATTTTGAAAAAAATGGCTTGTTGTGGAAACAAGGATTGTTGAGAAAGCTTCAGTGGAGATACCTTTCACTCCATGATAATTCTTTCAGGAGTGAATTTCACTTCCTAGGGGTAGATTTCTCTCACATCCTGCTATCTATCCTCTGTTCTTAACTATGAGTCATTTGTAAGTCAGATGTTTGTAACTTGGGGACTGCCTTTACTCCACATGGAGTTCCAAATATACAAATCCTTGGAAAAGCCCTTTCCACTCCGCCTTTTTAGGGTAAAGATGTATGAAAATGTGATTGTCACACTTAGAACTTTCTACAGTGCCTTTGTCACACAATCCGGATTGTGGAGGAGTAGAGGTGGGTATACTGTTGCCATCTGGTAACTGTCAGAAGTTAGGCCAAGATTTATTGGTTTGGACATCACAGTAAATCATAATTTATTGTGACGCCCCAACCAGTAAATCTTAGTGTTACTTCACAATTTATGGTGACAGGAATGAGTTTAGGCAAAAAGCAACTTTATGTACTCTTTCCCATCACTGCTGCTTCTCATCTGGCATGGCTGGCATGAGGAGAAAGCTAGTTTTCCCTTCTAGTTTTCATCCCACAATTTGTTGTATCATCCAAGCTTTCATTTTTCCTTTAGTTATATCATCCAAGTTTAGCAAACCGTGGTGAGTTTCAATAATAATGTATTCAAAACCAGTCAGCTTCAAACAATGTTTCTACAAACTAGGAATCAAAAATCCTTTGCTTTTAAAAAATCATCACCATCATCCTTTGGGCTATTTTGAGATTGGGGCTCAAAGTAGGTAAAATTTTAAAAATAATTATAATACAGTTAAAATATACAGCCAGATTATTAAAACAGAATTATGAATATCTATTTTATCTATCTATTTATTTATTTATTTATTTATTTATTTATTTATTTATTGTGTCAGGAGCAAACCAAACAGTTGCATTGCATTATTTATTTATTTATTTTATTATTTATTTACAGCTTTTATATTCCACCCTTCTCACCCCGCAGGGGACTCAGGGCGGATTACAGTGTACACATATATGGCAAATATTCAATGCCAATTTTTGACATACAAACAAATACAGACATAGACAGAGACTATTTAACTTTTTCTGGCCACCAGGGGAGCTGTCGCTTTCATCGTCCATCTGCGACGCTGATGAAGCACTTCCGCATTCCCCGCGTGCTTCCCCGCTGGAATGCTTTGCTGGAGTCTTCTTTATGGCCTCATAAATCAGTTAATTTAGCCTCCCCACACTTTAAGGTGGTACCTAATGTTCCTACTTGACAGATGCAACTGTCTTTCAGGTTGCAAAGGTTGACAACAGGCTACACAATTGGTTGGAAACCCACTCCAACCCGGGCTGGCTTCGAACTTATGACCTTTTGGTCAGAGTGATCTTAATGCAGCTGACACTCAGCCAGCTGCGCCACCCAGCCAGATGCGGCCCTCCAAGGTAATTTACGCACCCCCTGCCCTAAACTTTAGATTTAGGGCTACCCTAAGTCTGAAATGACTTGAAGGAACACAAAAACAACAATCATAATCTCAGCTGCTTTTAACAAACAAACAAACAAAACACAAAGTTTGCAAGCTTGGTAGTTGATTAAATGTCCTTTGACCAGTATCTGGCCACTTGGAGTGCCTCTGGTGTTACTATTAGGAGGTCCTCCATTGTGCATGTAGCAGGGCTCAGGTTGCATCGCAGCAGATGGTCTGTAGTTTGCTCTTCTCCACACTCGCATGTCATGGATTCCACTTTGTAGCCCCATTTCTTAAGGTTGGCTCTGCATCTCGTGGTGCCAGAGAGCAGTCTGTTCAGCGCCTTCCAAGTCGCCTAGTTTTCTGTGTGCCCAGGGGGGAGTCTCTCATTTGGTATCAGCCATTGATTGAGGTTCTGGGTTTGAGCCTGCCACTTTTGGACTCTTGCTTGCTGAGGTGTTCCAGCGAGTGTCTCTGTAGATCTTAGAAAACTATTTCTTGATTTAAGTCATTGACGTGCTGGCTGATACCCAAACAGGGGATGAGCTGGAGATGATTCTGCCTTGGTCCTTTCACTATTGGCTGGTACTTCCCGGCGGATGTCAGGTGGTGCAATACCAGCTTAACAGTGTAATTTTATTTATTTATTTATTTATTTATTTATTTATTTATTTGATGCACTTATTAACCGCCATTCTCAGCCCATAAGGGCGACTCATGGCGGTGTACAGTACACATAAAAGACAATTACAAAAGCCAGTTTCAACAACATATAGACTAACAACAATTACAGACACACTAAAAATCCGCTTCGTCTCATAGTGGAATCATAACCAGTCTATTTCTCCAGTGGTGTAGGGCGCAGACACCCCGTGATCATGCGGCATGTCTCATTAAGAGCCACATCTACTGTTTTAGCGAGAATGATTAATTATTATTAATAATTATCAATTTCATTATTAATATCAAGAATTATTATCAAGAATTATTAATGATATTAATATAATTTCAAGTGGAAAAATAAATTCCAGCTCAAGTTATTTACCTTCATGATCAGAGAAGGTGCTGGTGGAGGAGACCACTTTACCTTCCTTCCCTTCCCCTCTGGCTCCACTAGTAATTGGCGAGCCAGGAGCAGCTCCAAAGATCCAGAGAAGCTCATATGGGAAATACGGTCCACCAGAATATGGTCCATGGCATAGAAAGGATAGTGATGCAATGTGCAAAACTCGGAGTCTCTTGTCATGGTGTATTTATTGTGATATCAATGTACAGGTTAGTACGTAGGACTGGGGTGCTCAAATTAAGGCCTGTGGGGCAGATGCGACCCTCCAAGGTAATTTACCCACCTCCTGCCCTAAACTTTAGATTTAGGGCTACCCAATCTAATGTCCAGTTAGAGCAATGTCCAATCTCCATAAAATAGTAAAGAGTAGAGACATCACACTGGCAACAAAGATCCGCCTAGTCAAAGCCATGGTATTCCCTGTAGTAACCTACAGATGTGAGAGCTGGACCTTAGGGAAGGCTGAGCGAAGGAAGATCGATGCTTTTGAGCTGTGGTGCTGGAGGAAAGTTCTGAGAGTGCCTTGGACTGCGAGAAGATCCAACCAGTCCATCCTCCAGGAAATAAAGCCCGACTGCTCATTGGAGGGAAGGATACTAGAGACAAAGTTGAAGTACTTTGGCCACATCATGAGGAGACAGGAAAGCCTAGAGAAGACAATTATGCTGGGGAAAGTGGAAGGAAAAAGGAAGAGGGGCCGACCAAGGGCAAGATGGATGGATGGCATCCTTGAAGTGACTGGACTGACCTTGAAGGAGCTGGGGGTGGTGACGGCCGACAGGGATCTCTGGCGTGGGCTGGTCCATGAGGTCACGAAGAGTCGGAGATGACTGAACGAATGAACAACAAAGTCTGAAATGACTTGAAGGAACACAAAAACAACAATCCTAATCTCACCTGCCAAAAGCAGGCCAACACATACCACTGAAATACTGGTAGGTTAATGTTTAAAATTGTTCTTTGTTTTAAATATTGTATTGTTCTTTCATGTTTTTGGCACTACAAATGAAATATGTGCAGTGTGCATAGGAATTGGTTCATTTCTTACCAAATGATAGTCTCCCCCACCCCCCAACAGTCTGAACCAATCCTTGGTTTATTTATTTATTTATTTCGAGGTTTTATATACCGACCCTCTCACCTTCAAAGAGGGATTCGGACCGGTTCACAACATGTGTTAACATACAAAGAATATACAATAACAACACAATGCCACTTCATACCACGATTAAAATATCAGCACCATACACATTAAAACATTATCATCACAGTTAAAAGAGCCAAATCGTCCAACACCATCACAATCCCATTCATCATCCTCCTTTCATGTGGGCAAAGAATTAAATCAGTTGTCAAATGCCGCGTTCCACAACCAGGTCTTTTTTAGTTTCCTGAACGTCATGAGGGAGGGGGCAGTTCTGATCTCTAATGGCAGGGAGTTCCAAAGTCGAGGGGCCACCATCGAGAAGGCCCTGTTCCTCGTCCCCACCAGCCGTGCTTGTGCAAGCGGTGGGACCGAGAGCAGGGCCCCTCCGGATGATCTTAGTGGTCTTGATGGTTCATAGGGGAGAATACGTTCGGAGAGGTAAACAGGGCCGGAGTCGTTTAGGGCTTTATAGGTTAACACCAGCACTTTGAATTGTGCTCGGAAGCTAATCGGCAGCCAGTGGAGTTCGAGTAACAGCGGAGTGGTGTGCTCCCTGTACCCAGCACCCGTTAGTAATCTGGCTGCTGCGCGTTGTACTTGCTGCAGCTTCCGGGCAGTCTTCAGAGGCAACCCCACGTAGAGAGTGTTGCAGTAATCTAAGCGGGATGTAACCAAAGCGTGTACTACCGTGGCCAAGTCAGCCTTCCCAAGGTACGGATGCAGCTGGCGCACAAGTTTTAATTGTGTGAATGCTCCCCTGACCACCGCTGAAACCTGGGGTTCCAGGCTCAGCGATGAATCCAGGAGAACTCCCAGACTGCGTACCTGTGCTTTTAGGGGGAGTGTGACCCCATCCAGCACAGGCTGTAACCCCGTACCCTGTTCGGTCTTACGACTGACCAGGAGTACCTCTGTCTTGTCTGGATTTAGTTTCAATCTGTTGTCCCTCATCCAGTCCGTGACAGCGGCCAAGCACCGGTTCATGACCTGAACAGCCTCCTTAGTGGCAGGTGGAAAAGAGTGATAGAGTTGGACATCATCTGCGTACAGATGACATCGTACCCCAAAACTCCGGATGATCTCTCCCAACGGCTTCATGTATATGTTAAACAACATAGGGGACAAAACTGAACCCTGCGGGACTCCACAGTACAATGGCCGTGGAGTCGAGCAGGTGCCCCCTAAATTTGAGGACTCCTGGCTTAGGATATCAGCCGCTGGGATAGAGTACATCCACAGCCTTGAAAAGTCAGTATCACAAAATATGCTGTTATTGCAAAACAATATTAATGGCTTATTAAGATTTGACATAAGAAGATAAATCCACACAGATAAAATCAAACGGAGAGGGGAAAAAGAGACTGACACAGTTTCTAAGAAATTGTTACCAGGTTAGGATGCAAATCCCTTTAAATCTGACTATTTCAAATGTGGATTACTGATACAGTTGCAAAGATTAGGAGAATATAAAATGCTTCTCTGGTAATATGTTAAATATCTATTTATGCATGATTTCCAAATATAATGTTTCCTTCTCCTTCTGAATCTCAGGGTAGTATTTTTAAACATATACATGATACACTATATAATCCCTCCCTGTGTGCATCTTGTGGTGCCAGAGTGCAGTCTGTTCAGTGCCTTCCAAGTTGCCCAGTCCTCTGTGTGCCCAGGGGGAGTCTCTCATCTGGTATCACCCACGGATTGAGGTGCTGGGTTTGAGCCTGCCACTTTTGAACTCTCGCTTGCTGAGGTGTTCCAGCCAGTGTCTCTGTAGATCTAAGAAAACTATTTCTTGATTTAAGTCGTTGACGTGCTGGCTGGTACCCAAACAAGCGATGAGCTGGAGATGTCACTGCCCTGGTCCTTTCACTATTGGCTGCTACCTTGGGAAGTCTGACTTGGCCATGGTAGTCCATGCTTTGGTTACATCCCGCTTAGATTACTGCAACGCTCTCTACATGGGGTTGCCTCTGAAGACTGCCCGGACGCTGCAGCAAGTCCAACGCTCGGCAGCCAGATTACTAACGGGTGCTGGGTACAGGGAGCACACCACTCCACTGTTACACCAGCTCCACTGGCTGCCAATTAGCTTCCGAGCACAATTCAAAGTGCTGGTGTTAACCTATAAAGCCCTAAACGACTTCGGCCCTGTTTACCTCTCCAAACGTATTCTCCCCTACGAACCATCAAGATTACTAAGATCGTCTGGAGGGGCCCTGCTCTCGGTCCCACCAGCCTCACAAGCGCGCCTGGTGGGGACGAGGGACAGGGCCTTCTCGGTGGTGGCCCCGCAACTCTGGAACTCTCTCCCACTGGATGTCAGAACCGCCCCGTCTATCCTGACATTCAGGAAACAGGTGAAGACGTGGTTGTGGAGACAGGCTTTCGATGAATGAGACAGCACCCTAGGATTGTGGATGGAAGATGAGGTATACTTGTTTTAATATGACGACTGACCACCGTAGTTTTAAATATAGTTGTTATTTTAAATGTGTTATTGTAATTATGGACTATGATATTTTACTGATTGTATGTTTTTATGGTTGTAAACCGGGCTGAGTCCCTCTAAGAGGTGAGAAGCTCGGTATAGAAAACTTTGAAATAAATAAATAAAATACTTTCCGGTGGATGTCAGGTGATGCAATACCGGCTAAGCAGTGTAATTTCTCCAGTAGTGTAGGGCGCAGACACCCCATGATAATGCGGCATGTCTCATTAAGAGCACATCCACTGTTTTAGTGTGGTGAGATGTGTTCCACATTGGGCATGCATACTCAGCAGCAGAGTAGCATAGCGCAAGGGCAGATGTCTTCACTGTGTCTGGTTGTGATCCCCAGGTTGTGCCAGTCAGCTTTCGTATGGTATTGTTTCTAGCGCCCACTTTCTGCTTGATATTCAGGCAGTGCTTCTTGTAGGTCAGAACACGGTCCAGAGTGACTCCCAGGTATTTGGGTGTGCTGCAATGCTCCAGTGGGATTCTTTCCCAGAGCTCGGGATGATGAATTTAATAGATGGCCTGGGACTAACATTTTTTGTTTCACTCGATGACACAATCATCTCATTTGAAACATTATTTCTATGTGACTTCTTCTCCAGGTTTCAGTTCCCTGTGATATAATTTGCTTTTGTTTCTGAAGAGGCTCAGTTTCTCATCATTCCTCCTGTCAAAGTAACATCCCACCACAAACCCAATCAGAAACTTAGTTTTTTTGATGTTTAACTGCAATCCAGCTTTTGCACTTTCTTCTTTCACCTTGGTTGGAAGGCTCCTCAGCTCCTCCTCGCTTTCAGCCATCAAAGTGGTATCATCTGCATATCTAAGGTTGTTAATGTTTCAAACTATATATATTTATCGTGTTGTCAGCAACCATTGTATTACAATTCCAACAGAGCAAAACAAACACAGAGATTAAAAAGGAAAAAAAGAAAAAAAACCACACAGATTTTGCAAATTTGGTATTTGGTTAAATGTCCTTTGACCAGTATCTGGCCACTTGGAGTGCCTCTGGGGTTGCCACAAGAAGGTCCTCTATTGTGCATGTGGCAGGGCTCAGGGTGCATTGCAGCAGGTGGTCAGTGGTTTGTTCTTCTCCGCACTCGCATGCCGAGGATTCCACCCTGTAGCCCCATTTCTTAAGATTGGCTCTGCATCTCGTGGTGCCAGAGCGCAGTCTGTTCAGCGCCTTCCAAGTCGCCCAGTCTTCTGAGTGCCCAGGGGGGAGTCTCTCATCTGGTATCACCCATGAATTGAGGTGCTGGGTTTGGGCCTGCCACTTTTGGACTCTCGCTTGCTGGGGTGTTCCAGCGAGTGTCTCTGTAGATCTAAGAAAACTATGTCTTGATTTAAGTCGTTGATGTGCTGGCTGATACCCAAACAGGGGATGAGCTGGAGATGTCTCTGCCTTGGTCCTTTCACTATTGGCTGCTACTTCCTGGCGGATGTCAGGTGGTGCAATACCGGCTAAGCAGTGCAATTTCTCCAGTGGTGTGGGGCGCAGACACCCTGTGATAATGCAGCATGTCTCATTAAGAGCCACATCTACTGTTTTAGTGTGGTGAGATGTGTTCCACACTGGGCATGCATACTCAGCAGCAGAGTAGCATAGCGCAAACTAATCCTTGGAGAGTCAAATTGTTCTGAAGGTGACTCACTACTTTCCCTATTGAATGCAAGTGTAAAACAAAACAGGAGCTGAATCCATGCTTAACCACCTTTAATATGGTCTGACCCTTGCATAATGACGTGAAACAGCGCACATCTGAATGCACCCCGCTTGCTTAATGTGCATTATAAACATTTGGCCCACTGCTGTATCTGCTTGTTCTGTCTCCCGCATCCCCAGTATTTATGTCTAAGGATGGAGTCATTAGACAGTCGAGACTGAAAATGTCAGGCTCCAAGCGTTCTGCGAAGAGAGGCACCTGTTCAATTTATGCAGCGATAGCGTCGACTTGCATAATTTCAATCACAATGCAAGGACACGCACACGGACGACCTTTTGAACAAACAGTAGCTTCCCCTGAGTGTTTTTGCAGGGAGTTTTATGATTTCCTAATTACAAGCAGTCTCCGTCTAAAGCAGTCACAGAAGCGACCGCATTTATGCAGCGAGTCCATCTGCTTTGTGTTTACACCATCTACTTGGTGAGGCTGCCTAAACTATTTGTATGCAAGAAAGAGGCTTTCTTAACTATTTTTTAATATATATATATAAAAACTGGCTGCAATTAATTGAGTTGTGCTATGTCTGCAAAAGGAGTTAAATGCACGCAGTGAGACCTTGGTTCACACACATCAACATCCACATATTATAACCAAAGCTGTTTTTGAAATCTCAAGAGGTCTATACAAAATGTTTGTATTGTAGGTACCTATTGCTTCCATTCAGAAAAAAGCAAATGAAAGAGCAATACTATTGTATTGTTGAAGGCTTTCATGGCTGGAATCACTCAGTTGTTTTAGGTTTTCCGGGCTATATGGCCATGTTCTAGAGGCATTTTCTCCTGATGTTTTGCCTGCATCTATGGCAAGCATCCTCAGAGGTAGTGAGATCTGTTGGAACCACGCTCTGGTTACATCCCGTTTGGACTACTGCAACGCTCTCTACGTGGGGTTGCCCTTGAAGACGGCCCGGAAGCTCCAACTGGTCCAACGTGAGGCAGCCATGATACTAACAGGAGCAGGGCGCAGGGAGCATACAACCCCCTGCTGTACCAGCTCCACTGGCTGCCGATCTGCTACCGGGCTCAATTCAAGGTGCTGGCACTGGCCTATAAAGCCCTAAACGGTTCCGGCCCAAGATACCTAACTAACCGCCTCTCGGCCTATGAGCCCACGAGGACTTTGAGATCTTCCGGGGAGGCCCTGCTCTCGATCCCGCCTGCGTCACAAGCACAGCTGGCGGGGACGAGAGATAGGGCCTTCTCGGTGGTGGCTCCTCGGCTGTGGAACACCCTTCCCGTAGACATCAGGCTAGCCCCCTCCCTGTTGATTTTCCGCAGGAAGCTGAAGACCTGGTTGTTTAAGAAGGCTTTTGAATAGAAGTGCAATGACTGGTAACCTGACCATAGGAATGGAATAATGGAATGGTATCGGATTGTGAATTTGACAATGAGACGACTCGGAATGGTATTGTAGTAAGGTTGATGTTTTGATGAGATGTTTTGATAATTATGTATTGTGGATTATTTTAATTGTTGTTGTATCTTGCACCTGTTTTTCTATGTTGTACACCGCAATGAGTCACCAGTAGGCTGAGAATTGCGGTATATAAGCGTAGCAAATAAATAAATAAATAAATAAATAAATAAATAAACTAGGAAAATAGGTTTATATATCTATGTATTGTAGGTACCTATTGCTTCCATTCAGAAAAAAGCAAATGAAAGAGCAATACTATTGTATTGTCGAAGGCTTTCATGGCCGGAATCACTGGGTTGTTGTAGGTTTTCCGGGCTATATGGCCATGTTCTAGAGGCATTTTCTCCTGACGTTTCGCCTGCATCTATGGCAAGCATCCTCTGAGGTAGTGAGGTCTGTTGGAAGTAGGAAAATGGGTTTATGTCTCTGTGGAAAGACCTGGGTGGGACAAAGGACTTTTGTCTGCTGGAGCTAGGTGTGAATGTTTCAACTGATCACCTTAATTAGCATTTAATGGCATGGAAGTGCCTGGGGGAATCTTTCTTTGAGAGGTGATTTGATGTGCCTGATTGTTTACTCTTTGTTGTTTTGCTGTTGTAATTTTTGAGTTTTTTAATACTGGAGAGTGGACCACTCTCACAGTATTAGGACCTGAACAGCCTCCTTAGTAGCTGTTAGTATGAACAAACGCAGCAATTCATTATCACTCTTATCTTCAAATGGTCCAACGTTCGGCAGCCAGGTTGCTAACAGGAGCGGCACTCAGGGAGCACACCACTCCTCTGTTGCGCCAGCTCCACTGGCTGCCAATCTGCTACCGGGCACAATTCAAGGTGCTGGCTTTAGCCTATAAAGCCCTAAACGGTTCCGGCCCTACTTACCTCTCCGAACGCATCTCCACCTATGAACCGACTAGGACATTAAGATTGTCCGGGGAGGCCCTGCTCTCAGTCCCGCCCGCATCGCAGGCGCGTTTGGTGGGGACGAGGGACAGGGCCTTCTCGGTGGTGGCCCCTTGGCTGTGGAATGCCCTACCTGTGGACATCAGACAGGCCCCTTCACTGCTGGTGTTCCGGAGGAAGGTCAAGACTTGGCTTTATGAACAAGCGGTTGGCTAAATAGTGCAATGGAATACAGGAAGATGGTACAACTGAACATAGGAATTGGTATAAAGGATTATGATTACGGATTCTGATTTGTTGCTGAGATACTGCAATTATGATAATGATTGTTTTTTGACCTTGTATGTTGCGTATAATGTGTTTTAATTACCTTTTTCGATATTGTTGTGATAACCTTTATTATGTAAACCGCCTTGAGTCACCATTTCGGCTGAGAAAGGCGGTATAGAAGTAAAGCAAATAAATAAATAAAGAAATCTACTCTAACTTCAGGCAGATATCTTTCCAAAGTTCCCCTTTTAAGTGAAAGTACCATGGAGTGAATTATGAACTTCCTGCTTGCAAGTCATGGGTTCTGTGGGGACTGAAAAAGACTTTTAATAAATTAAAAAATGATCAATTATTGTGTTACTCGAATGTCAGGTTAGAAGAATCCTGGGTAAAAAGAACCATAGACAGTTGAAATTGTTTTGCAGTTTGAGTTTTAGGGCCCATCTACATGAGCCACTTAATGTGGAACTTGCCTGGAGGTGTAGCTACATAGCCTGTTCTCATCCTGCTACAGTCGTGGGGAAGAGCCTCAACTGTCCCTTTGAGCCTAACTTGGTTTGTCCCTGTTGGACAGTAAGCCATATCTGTGTCAATTTTTGTTGCTACAGAGGTGGCCACACAACCCCATGGAGCTCCCAGCCCAGGGGCGGCTCAACCCATTACGCAAAGTAAGTGTTGTAGCTCAGCGTCCTGACAGAGCTGCTACTCCTAGTATCAGTGGGGAAAGGTCTCCTCGGGAGTCAGAGAGTGAAAGGCAGCGTCAACACGTTAGAGAGATCCTCCTGGCACCAAGCGACAGTGATACGTTTATGGGCTTCTCAGATTACGACATGGGGAATGGGGAAGCACCTAGAGGTGTTAAAAGGACTGTTTGTGAGCCAGAATCTGAAGGAGAAGCACAGAGGAAGTGTATTCGGGAGTTACTTAGGGAACCCACTTCTGAGGAGGACTTTTTGGGCTTTGAGGGGGATTTGGGGTCTGGAAGTGACATGGAAGGGGAGGAATTGGATTGGACTCGGGTACAGAATATAAGAGACATCTGCAACCAGCCCACTTCCAGCGAGGAGTTCGAGGGGTTCATGGGGGACTGGCAGCCAGGTGATTCTTGGCAGAATCTGACCCCTGATAGTAATTGGCAAAGGTGGAGAGATGGGCATTCAGCGGCAGACTTGGAAGCAGGTGATAGCAATGATGAAAGGGTGGGGAGCTCATCAAGCTCTGACAATGAGCTTTAAGATATAAGGGAGTTCTGTTGGCACATCTAGTTGCAGGAAGCAAAGTGTCCAAATGGGACCTTACTCTTTGCCTTGCCAAACTCTCACCTTTGGGTCCCGGGCTCCAGCCTCGTGAGTTCCTGTTGTTCCAGCTTTCCAGCTTTGATTCCTTCGGATTGACCTCAGGACCGGTTTGACCATGTGCTGGCTTTTCTGGACTTTATGTGTTTATATTTTTGGGACTGAAACATTCTTTTGTTCTGAAACTGTGATTTTCTTGCTCCAGTGACTGTATTTCTACTGCATTTTGATTTTTAAGCCATTTGCTTCATTTTTAGTTTAATCTGGATTAAGAGTCTACACTATAATCCGGATTATATTTTAGTTTGCTCTATTGACTCAATTTTGGTGTCAAACTACTCCAATAGACTTCAGCACTGCTGTTAAGTGCTTTTCAAGACTTTTTGTTATCAATAAAGCTGTGTTTTACCATTTGAACTGTGTCTGGTGTGTTTGAAGGCATCTGGGTCCTGACCGTAAGCATTCGCAGTACAGTTGATTTTGCCCAGGGGCGCTCTTGGGGGAAAATAGACCTTGACATATGTGAGTTGCAGTTACTGGGATGTATAGTTCACCTACAATCAAAGAGCATTCTGAACTCCACCAATGATGGAATTGAACCAAATATGGCACACAGAACGATCAGAAAATATATATCAATGATTGTTTGGGGGGCGGGGGCAAAATACTGTTTGCTTACCGTTGAAAATTATCTAGTGCCGCCTCTGTCCCAGCCATCACTTGGCACATTTGCTAATTTCAGTAAAGGTGAGGCAGGAAAGAGGGGTGAATAAAAACACCATAGGTAAATGTCATCCCATTTTCCTTGTACCACGGAACATGGGGAATGTAGGACAGCAATACTGGTCCATGTGAATACCAGGGCGGGTATCAAATCAGAACCAGTCCAGATGTTCACAGTGTCCCAAAGTGTCGATTTTTCCTTAATGTGGAGCAAAGCCATGTTAACCAGTTTTAACCCATGTTGAGAGATGGAAAAGCCGAGGAGCAATTTCTCACCCACTTCAGGGTGCATGGCTTAGACAGACAAGCCCTTAGTCTGTGCAAAATTAGCAATAAATAAATAAATAAATAAACCAAAACAAAACAACAACAAAAACAACAACCATCATTTGCTGCACAGAAAATAATACAATGCTGTTTTTGTGTGCAAAGAAATCTACAAACGAGATCCCCCAATAGTCCCAACAGTTATTGTGCAGACACTGCTCCCTATTTGCCTTCTGTGGGAAGACTGATTTTCTGATTTGAGCAAATTTTCAGATTTTAATTTGGTCAGAGTAGTTCAATGGGTAGCTTTTGAAGTGCTCATAATGGCTTCAAATACTTTTTAAAGAGGATTATAATTAATGCTTGTTTGATTTTTGTATTCCAGGTGGGTTTTAGCTGTTTATGTCATAAGCCTCTATCATGGGCTCAAAGCCAACCTTGAAAACTTTGGCATAGACACTGGCATAGACACTGAGCTGACCTCCAACCTCCAGGAAAAGAGATTTAAAGATGGGCGTCAAAGCCAATCTTAAAAACTCTGGCATAGACACTGAGAACTGGGAAGCCCTGGCTCTTGAGCGCTCCAGTTGGAGGTCAGCTGTGACCAGCAGTGCTGCAGAATTTGAAGAGGCACAAATGGAAGGTGAAAGAGAGAAACGTGCCAAGAGGAAGGCGTATCAAGCCAACCCCGACCGGGACCGCCTTCCACCTGGAAACCAATGCCCTCACTGCAGGGGAAGATGCAGATCAAGAATAGGGCTCCACAGTCACCTACGGACACTACACTTAGAGGACCATCATTCTCAGACTATGAGGGATCGCTTAAGAAGCTTCTATCTATCCCATATAGAAAAAAAGTAGGTTATAAGTGAGACAAATACATCACAAATACTGTTTCCTATTAAACAATGTTGTTTTCTGCCCAAAAAGTAGAAATTTGTCCAGAACTGTAAATAGCCTTGTCGTTTTGAAGGAAATGGGAAAAGTATGGCTAAAATTACTCATTGATTAGTTAAATAATAAAATGTGTGAAGAATAGCACCACTACTGTATTATTACTGTACCTTGGCTTCTTCCATTTGCTGATGCAAAAATTATAGTGGTGCCAACTCTGAGTTTGCCTTTTCATATTAGTAGACAGCAGAATCAAATTCATTGCAAACTGCCTTGGGTATGGTTTATGGAAAAAGCACTATGGAAATTCTATGTGCAAGCAAATAAATACCTGGGGCGGTCTGTAATCTGATAAGGGGTATTGCCTGGTGTCAGGAGAATGTTGCCTGTAGTCTATCAAGGGGGGCTGCCGGTAGTCCAGAGGTGGTGGTTGCTGGTAATCCAATACTGGAGGATGCCTATAGTCTAACGGAGGCTGCCTATAATCCGTTGAGGGTTGCCTATAGTCTGTAAACGGAGGTTGTCGGATGTCAGGCTTTACATCCTGCCTTGCTTTTACCTCTGACCTGTAACTAAGAAATAAAGAAGAGTTACATTAGAATCATGACCATCTGTATTATGCTATTTTTTAAAAAATCACACTCAAAAACTGTCCAGTTGCTACAAATAAATGAAACACATGCTGCCATATTGTCCCTTTAGATCTCCATAAGTAATACATTCATAACTCCTTGGAAAAGAAAACAATATTGGGAAAGGTGGAAGGCAGTAGGAAAAGAGAATAATAATAATAATAATAATAATAATAATAATAATCCTTTATTTATACCCCGCTACCATCTCCCGAAGGACTCGGTGCGGCTTACAAGAGGCCGAGCCCAAATACATCAGTAAAATACAACAACAACAATACAATAATAATAAAAAAGAAAGAAAGACCATAATACTGGTGGATTGACTCAGTCAAAACAAGTCTTGATGGCTAGGGATCTTGTTCATAGAGGCACCACAAACCGAATCTGACTTGTAGCAGATAAGAATAATAAGAAGCAATAAAGGCCTACATAGAATTGAAAAAAGGGAGTAATTCTATGGGACCTCTCAAAATAATATATCTAATCTCCAAAACTTCAATGATTTTGAATTTTTGTGTGCTTAGAGGAGACTTTCCAAAAGCGAATACATGTGATTTCTTCCTCAAGGAATAGTGTATTGGATGCCACAACCCAAATCCAATGAAAAAGGGCATGGCACACTTATATGTTATGACAATGTGCTCCATGAACAGCTGCTTCAATTTTACGATCCTTTTTGGCAATCAGCTTTAATGTATATATAATATTAAATAAGTGTGTGGGTTTTTGTCCCTGGTTTGATCCTGCTCCAAGACCAGCATAGATGTATTTGAAGGCACACTTCTTCCTTCAGCGTTTTTTCTGCATCTCAGATGTTCAGTTTGTAAGGGATTGAATGTGATTCATGACATTTGAACAGAAAACCTCTATCAAATCATTGTAATTGTCAATGATTTATTGTTTGAATCACATCTCCAATGTGGCCGAAGAGGTTCTCTCACAAATCCCGCAACAACAAATCAGGGGAGGGCTTGCAGCACTGCCCAGTTTGGAAAAAGTCAGCAATGCCATCAGCCGACAATAAATAACAAAGCCAGTGGACCTGATGGGATCCCTGCTGAAATTTTTAAAGAGGGAAGACCTGAGCTGACCAACAATTCCACCAGCTCATAAAAAAGTATGGGTGACCAAGAAAATCCCAGTAGATTTCAAGGATGCCACCACCATCACTCTCTTCAAAAAAGGGGAAAGAACAGACTATCGAGGTATCTCCCTTCCAAGCTCCACTGGGAAAATCCTCGTAAGAATCCTTGCAAACTTTATGACTAAGAACTATGATAAAGACCAGAGAGGAATGCCCTGGGCCAGACTGAGTCCCTAGGAATCCACAATATTTAATCTATTCAGTGCTAAGGATGCAGAGAATTGGAAAATCATTTCCACTCACCTAAGGAGGCTCTAGATTTGAGTGAACAGCAGCCCTTTATCATCCAAGACAAAATATTTGATTTGTTGATATTTTATGTTTATGCCCACACTGTTCATTCATGATGCTACTCATGTGAGAAATACTTGGCAGTCTCCTATTATACTATTTAGAAAGTGTATCCAGGATCTACTTTCCCCTAATAACTACAAATGTAAGGGAATATCCTCTCATAACACTGCAGCCATCAAACATTCCCTGCAATATTTATTTATGTATCATATCAAAAGTGAACTGAGGGTACAGTTGTAATGTATTTTTTTATTTTAAAAAAACCCAGTTAAAAAACTTGGTATTATGCTAAATGTCCTTTGACCAGTAGTTGGCCACTTGTAGTGCCTTTGGTGTTGTAAAAGGATCTTCATTGTGCATGTGACAGGACTCAGACTGCATTGTAATAGGTGCTCTGTGGTTTGCTCTTCTCCACACTCGCATGTCGTGGACTCCACTTTGTGGCCCCATTTCTTAAGGTTGGCTCTGCATCTCATGGTGCCAGAGCGCAGTCTGTTCAGCACCTTCCAAGTCTCCCAATCTTCTGTGTGCCATCGACCAGAAGCAACTTCCCTGCAATGATCAGCACAGGGCAAGGGGATGGCTCATCCCTGTGTCACCTCTGTCACTTCTTGTAGCACCGAGTCAGAGCTCCCTGCAAGCATCTTGCTGTTGAGGTTGTGTTTGCTGATGTCAGAATGGCATGTTCGCATGTTCAGCCGGAAGGAAGGGATTGATCTATCCCAGGTATAGGCAAACTTTGGCCCTCCAGATGTTTTGGACTCCAAGTTGGCTGGGATTTCTGGGGATTGAAGTCCAAAACATCTCAAGGGATGAAGTTTGCCCAGGCCCTATCTATCCCTTCCTTGGTGATCATGTGGCTGCCTAATTCTGATATCAACAGATGCAGGTGTGATGGCCAGGAACTCACAGACAAGTCCATGGCTAGCAATGAGTGGCAGCTGCAACACTGTGACAAACCAACACAGGGATGGATTTGACTGTCTAGACACTGGCTCAGACTCAGCATGTATATGCTGGATCTGGGCTGGCTCTGGGATAAAAATACCCTGGTGTAAATGTGGCTGTACTCTGCTTTCTTTGCCCACAAAGCACCATCTACTATAGGGAAATGATATTTTATACTATACTAGCTGTCACCTGCCATGTGTTGCTGTGGCCCAGTCTGTGTACATGTTTTTTTGTGTGTGTATATAATAATAATAATAATAATAATAATAATAATAATAATAATCCTTTATTTATACCCCGCTACCATCTCCCGCAGGACTCGGTGCGGCTTACAAGAGGCCGAGCCCAAATACATCATAAAACATAACAACAGCAATACAACAATAAATAACTCATAACAAAGCAAAACAATACGATAATGACATGACGCAATTAAAAACCTGTGGCAGGGCTAAATGTAAGAATGCTGGGCATGTCCAGGGAAGTAGGATGGATATTTTAAGATAGGTGGGCGTGCAGACAGTACTAAATCTCTCGTAAAGTGCATTTGGGACATATTGCTTGGGAGTCCTTATTCTAGGAAGGCACACTGGAACATCCACGTCTTCAAGTTCCTTCTAAAGACTGCCAACGTTGGGGCCTGCTGATGTCCTTGGGGAGGGAGTTCCAGAGTCACGGGGCCACCACCGAAAAGGCCCTGTCCCTCGTCCCCACCAATCGCGCTTGCGATGCAGGTGGGATCGTGAGCAGGGCCTCTCTCTATATGCATAGATGTGTGTGTATATATTTGTGTATAAGTGTATATATGTGTGTTTGTGTATATATTTGGTTTTGTGCATTCGTTGTGATGTATTTTTTTGTTTTTGGGCTTTTTAAATCTCTTCTGCTATGTTTTTGGTGTTTTATGAGTGATGGTCACTCATTGGCCTGATACGTGTATTGTGTCCAATTTTGGTGTCAATTCGTCCAGTGGTTTTTGAGTTATGTTAATCCCACAAGCTGATGTAGGTGGGCTGTTTTTTCCTTACCTGTTCTCATGCCCTTGAGGCTGGAGCGGCTGTGGAGGCGTGGGCTGTGCTACAGGACTCTGCTGTGAGAGGGGGCTTTGCTGAGCCATGGGGCTGTGCTGCTGTGCCATGGGGCTCTGCTTCTCTGAGCTGGGTGCGGAAGCTGGGCTGTTCAGCTCTGCAGAAGGGAATACAGAGGTTAGAAAGCCGACGCTGCAGGCCATTGCATTAAGGGCAAAGAGAAGGCATCATTATGATGATCCACTTCAGACAATTTCTCATTATCTCCCTTTTGTTATCTTAGAGCATAGATTAAAAACATTCAAAAATAATTGTCTTCATTTGACATTAAGCATAATTTAAAATCGCGTACGATTCCTGTTCTATGCTTGTTATTAAAATTTTGTCGCAGTCTGTGCATCAGTTCCGTTTCACATAATTCCTATTAAAGTACAGAAAGTCATCAAGTTACGAACAAGATAGATTCTGTAGGTTTGTTCGTAAGATGAATTTATATTTACACCATAACAGGTACATTATAAGATACACACATACACACAAAAGCATAGGGATGTTTGTTTTGCTGTCTGTGCCCTTGTTCAGAAGATTTCACCCCTGGATTTTAAAACGAAAATGGGCTTGTTGTGGAAACAAGGCTTCAGTTGAGACATCTTTTCCCCATGAAATCTCTTTCAGGAGTGCATTTCCTTTCCAAGGCAGAGACTTTATGTTGTTTATGTTATGTGTGCTGGTACGGCTGTACGAGGAGCTCCAAATTTATTTGCTTTGTATTTAATGTTTGTTTGCAGTCCTAAGTTTCAGGGACTCTGCAGATAGGTGGCTTCCTTTGGTTGCAGTCATAGGGCAAGTCACCTGTCTATCATCGTTAAGTTTTAGTCCCGCCCCTTGCTCAGGGCAATTGGGAAGAGAAGGGAGCCATTTTTAGTTAGTCTCAGCAAGGAAAGCTAATGTACAGGACGTGTGCTAGCTTTCCCTGTACAAAAGCTTCAACTCTTCAAACATTCTGGGGGAAAACAGTCTTAAGAGCATCCAAGACTTTGTGGGGGAAAACAGTCTTAAGAGTCTCCAAAGATTTCCAGGAAAACAGCCCTAAAAAACCAAAGAACTCCAGCTGGAGAATATCTAAGCCTTTACTGGTAGGTCCACTCGGTGCTTCGAGACGCAGTTCGACCCGGTAGCGGAGCCCACATCAGTAAGGGTTAGATTACAGTCAGCCTGGGAGAAGTTAAAATGGGGATTTTCCATTTAAAGTAAAGAAGAACTTATTGAAGACAGTTGCCTGTCCTTCGTGGGCAAGATTAGGAAGTCACCAGTTGCATAAAGCTTGGAAGCATTTGTTTAGCTTTATTGAAGACAAGAGAAGTTTCTGTTTGATTGTTCATTAATAAAAGACTTTGTTATACTTCACAAGCCATCTAAAGGTCTAGGTTCTTGTGGGTTTTTTCGGGCTATAGAGCCATGTTCTAGAGGCATTTCTCCTGACGTTTCGCCTGCATCTATGGCAAGCATCCTCAGAGGTTGTGAGGTCTGTTGGAATTAGGACAATGGGTTTATATATCTGTGGAATGGCTGGGGTGGGGCAAGGAGCTCTTCCCTGCTGCAGTTAGGTGTGAATGTTTAGCTGATCACCTTCATTAGCATTTGAAGGCCTGCCTGAGCCTGGGAAAATCTGTTGCTGGGAGGTGTTAATCTGTGCCTGGTTTTTTCCTCTCTGTTGTTTAGCTGTTATAATTTTAGAGTTTTTTTAATACTGGAGGTCTAAAGGTCATTTGTGGTGGAAAACCTCTGAGAACTTCTCCTTAGGCCCCCTGGCTTCCTGCTGGGCAAAGGTTGCACGTCCTGTTCTAAGGACAATTGTTTACAGGCCCAGCGCGCGACAGAACATTATGTTTGATGTTTATAGTTTACTGGTTTTAATATATTATTATGTGCTATTTTACTTATGTGTTGTATTTTATACTCTGAATTTTGACATTTACTTTGTTGTGAAGCCCTTTGAGTCCCCCCCCCCCCCCAGGGTTGAGAAAAACAGTATATAAATGAAATATATAAATAAATAAATATACCCTGCAAGGAGTTTTATTCTGTTGCGACAGAATAAACTACTCGCCACAGAATAAATCTACTCGCCACAGAATAAAACTCCTTGCAGGGTATATTGCTCAACAAAGAATAGCTCCACTATCTATGTCCTCTTAGGATCCACCCCTTCAGAAGACTGTTGGTGAATTTCTCACCTCTAAAGTTGAGCTTTTTTTGATAATTTGAACCCAACCGCCTGACGAAGGCTCTTGTGAGTCGAAACCGGATGCAGGTTGGAGTCAATTCATGTGACTACTGGAGTCTACTCATATGTAATAAAGAACAGGACATTTTCTCAAACGAAGACTTTGTTTTATACTTCAAGAGAAGAACCAGTTGTTTCTACTTAATGTGAATGTGGCAGTTTTTTTGATATGTGTATTTGTAATATATACATTGAGTCAATTTAGTTATTTTCATACTACCACAATCAGTTGATTTTGGTCTCCACAGTTTAGTTGCCATCATGCGTTGGAACAGTGAGGAGTGTGCTTTTGCCATTGAGGCCTACTTTTCGAGCGGAGTTGGAGTGGCCAACCCGCTCTTCAGATTTAGCACCTTGTGATTTTTTTCTATGGGGTTTTTTGAAATCCTGTGTTTATGTGAACCGTCCAAGGACCCTACAAGATTTGAAGACCAACATCCAGGAAGAAATTGCCAACATAACGCCTGCTATGCTGGCAAGAGTCATGACAAACGCCAGAAATCGGTTCACTCAGTGGAGAATGAAGAATGGGGGACGTCACCTACCTAATTTGATCTTCAAAACTACGTAAAACAAAACTTTAGGTATGCGCCTACATTACATAAAAAAAATTCTGATTCATACAATGGGTTTTATTAAGTTTTGAAAAAAGGTAATTATGCTGCTTCGCCCTGTATTTATAAAATCTCTTTTCTACTTTTAGTAACATTCTACTCATTTCTAAAAGCTAAAAAAGTCCCAATTGTGCTTGCAGTTGGACAAATATTTCTCCATCTGCCTAGCTAATTTGTCCATATCAACAGTTTTGCAGATCTTCATCAGTCATTTGAGGAGCATTTTTTAAAATAAAATATTTGTTTTACATTGCCTTTTCCAAGAAAAATAACATAAAAATAAGTGGAAATGTAACTGTTTTGTCGCGCGCTGGGCCTGTATTTGTTTGACTTTAAAAACAGGATGTGCAACCTTTGCCCAGCGGGAAGCCAGGGGCCCAAGGAGAAGTTCTCAGAGGTTTCCACTACAAAGAATCTTCAGATGGCTTGAGAAGTACAACAAAGTATTTTATTAATGAAATCAAACAGGTACTTCAAGGCTTTCTTGATAAACTAGTGGCTCTCTCAATCTTGTCCACAGGGGACAGGCACTATCTTCAATAACCTTTTCTTTAAAGGAAAATTCCCCTTTTTAACTTCTCCCAGGCTGACTGAAATCCAACCCTCACTGATGTGGGCTCCGCTACCGGGCCGAACTGCTTCTCGGACACCGAGTGGATCTACCAGCAAGGCAGTGGATATTCTCCAGCTGGAGTTCTTTAGTCTTTAAGGCTGTTTTCCTGGAAATTCTTAAAGCTGTAGGAATGCTTCCCTGGAGTTCTTAAAGCTGTAGGAATGCTTCCCTGTAATTCTTAAAGCTGTAGGAATGCTTCCCTGGAATTCTTAAAGGTTGAAGCTTTTGTACAGGGGAAATCACACACATCCTATACACATCCACTCCCTTGCTGGAGGCCCTGCTCTCGATCCCGCCTGCCTCACAGGCACGCCTGGCGGGGATGAGAGACAGGGCCTTCTCAGTGGTGGCTCCTCGGCTGTGGAACACCCTTCCCGTGGATATCAGACTGGCGCCCTCCCTTATGACATTCCGCAAGAAACTAAAGACGTGGCTGTTCGAGAAGGCGTTTGAACAAGAAGCGCAATAATTGGCAATGACGTTAGGAATGGAACAACGGAAAACGATATTGGATTGTGGCTTAACGATGAGACGACGCGAATGACTTTTTTGTATTTTGTATTATTGATCTTGAGATTGTTGATGTTGTTGATGATGATGTTTTGATATTGCTAGTTTGTTGTTAGATTATGTCTTGTAATTTGCACCTTATTCTCTACATGTTGTACACCGCTGTGAGTCGCCCCATGGCTGAGAACAGCGGTCTATAAGCACAGTAAATAAATAAATAAATAAGCTAACCTGGCTGAGACTAACTAACAAAATGGCCCACTTCCCTTCCCAATTGCCCTGAGCAAGGGGCAGGACCAAAACTTAACGATGACGGACAGGTGGCCTGCCCTATGACTGCAACCAAAAGAAGCCACCAATCTGCAGAGTCCCTGAAACTTAGGACTACAAACAAACATTCAATTGAAAGCAAACAAAATTGGAGCTCCTGGTACAGCTGTTCCAGAACAGTAACTACTACTCCCATGATTCCATAGAATCATAGAATCAAAGAGTTGGAAGAGACCTCATGGGCCATCCAGTCCAACCCCCTGCCAAGAAGCAGGAATATTGCATTCAAATCACCCCTGACAAATGGCCATCCAGCCTCTGCTTAAAAGCTTCCAAAGAAGGAGCCTCCACCACACTCTGGGGCAGGGAGTTCCACTGCTGAACGGCTCTCACAGTCAGGAAGTTCTTCCTAATGTTCAGATGGAATCTCCTCTCTTGTAGTTTGAAGCCATTGTTCCGCGTCCTAGTCTCCAAGGAAGCAGAAAACAAGCTTGCTCCCTCCTCCCTGTGGCTTCCTCTCACATATTTATACATGGCTATCATATCTCCTCTCAGCCGTCTCTTCTTCAGGCTAAACATGCCCAGTTCCCTAAGCCGCTCCTCATAGGGCTTGTTCTCCAGACCCTTGATCATTTTAGTCGCCCTCCTCTGGATAGCACTGGGTCATGGCAGTAAAAGGGACATCAAACTGCATTAATTCTACCCCAGTATCACCAGCCCCTCCTCACAGCAACACTGCTCAAACAAAAGCAAGAATACCAAGCGCAAAGCTTAAATGAACAAGTTTCTATAGCTCAGCAGTCATTCTGCTGGAACGCCTGTTGTTCTGTGCCCCTTCTCAGTTGCATAATTGGGGGAAAAAACAATCAGGCAACAGCAGACACGAGGAAAGTTGCAATTATGTAAAATGGAGTGAGGATGGAGCAGGGTTGTTAGGGATTATTTCCAACTGCTGCATAATGTTAGTTCTCCCACGAGGCAAAGGAACAGACCCTGAAGTGCTTCATCAAAGCTTTTCCTGGTGGTTCAAATATATTTTTTGCCGTCTGAAGTGTTTTTGAAGGGCTTGGACGCTGTTCTAGCAAGGTCTGCAGGGATCCAGCAGTAACATTTATAGAATACGGCACACTGGCTGTACACATACAAACTTCCCAACTTCCCAAGGGCGCAGTTCAGATTAATTGGTTGCAACTTCTATTTTCCCTTTGGGTTTTAAGGGTCAATTACTTACCCTCCTGAGGAATGATGCGAAGAGTTACACTAAGACCAGCATCTTTAATTAGCTTCACAATATCGGCATGAGGCATGTTAATAATAGACTGGCCATTCACAGCTAAGATCCGGTCTCCGACTTTTAGTTTTGCGCAGCGATCAGCAGGGCTTCCATCAATTATCCGGCCTATTTTATGGGGCACAGCTAGAAAAGACAAATATATGCATGTATCACTAACATAAGTAAACAGTCAATAGGATGTCTGCTGAACGAGAACACAAACACATGTTTATATATAAGCGAAATGGCTTCCACTGGGAAATGTCTAGACCGTCTTACTGTGCTCTATAAGTGGCTGCTGCAAGCAGCATTTCTCTCTCAATCCCACCCTCTCCCCTTTTCTTTCATACATCGACGTCCATCTTCGGTGCGCTTGGATTTATCTTCAACATTTCATGCGCTAAATTAGTTCTTCTTGCAGCTATGCTGATAATAAGGCACAAAATCAATAGTCACTTTGGAAGACATGGCACTCATTATAAAATATTAAACTTTTTAAGGTGAACCTGTAGAAAATGTCTTTTTTTGACTAAACTTGCCATTTATTTATTTGGTGCAATTGTTAACCGCCATTCTCAGCCCTTTAGGGCGACTCATGGCGGCGTACAGCATACATAAAAAGGCAATTTACAAAAAGGCAATTACAGAACAACATATTAACAATACAACAATTATGAAGTTACACTAAATAATCCGCTTCGTCTCATAGTGGAATCATAACCAATCTCATATTCCTTGTTCCATTCCAGTCATCTTTACCACATTATGATAGTACTTAATTAAATGCCTTCTCGAACAGCCATGTCTTAAGGCTTTTTCGGAAGGACATGAGGGAGGGCGCCTGTCTGATGTCTGCAGGGAGAGTGTTCCACAGCCGGGGGGCCACCACCGAGAAGGCCCTCTCTCTCGTCCCTGCCAGACGTGCCTGTGAGGCAGGCGGGATCGAGAGAAGGGCCTCCCCAGACGATCTCAAGGTCCTCGTGGGCTCATAGGCCAAGATGCGGTCCGAAAGGTATTTTGGGCCGGAGCCGTTTAGGGCTTTGTAGGCCAAAACCAGCACCTTAAATTGGGCCCGGTAGCAGATCGGCAGCCAGTGGAGCTGGGACAACAAGGGCGTTGTGTGCTCCCTGCCACCCGCTCCAGTTAGTAGCATGGCTGCCGCACGCTGAACCAGCTGAAGCTTCCGGGCCGTCTTCAAGGGCAGCCCCACGTAGAGAGCGTTGCAGTAGTCAAGGCGGGATGTGACCAGAGCGTGTACCACCGTGGCCAAGTCAGACTTCCCGAGATACGGGCGCAGCTGGCGCACGAGCCTGAGCTGTGCAAATGCTCCCCTGGTCACCGCTGAAACCTGGGGATCCAGGCTCAACGATGAGTCCAGGGTCACACCCAAGCTGCGAACCTGTGCCTTCAAGGGGAGTGCGACCCCATCCAGCACAGGCTGTAACCCTATACCCCGTTCGGCCTTGCGACTGACCAGGAGTACTTCTGTCTTGTCTGGATTTAGTTTCAGTTTGTTCGCCCTCATTTAGCGCCGGGATTGTGGCGCAGTTGGCTGAGTGTCAGCTGCATTAAGATCACTCTGACCAAAAGGTCATGAGTTTGAAGCCAGCCCGGGTTGGAGTGGGTTTCCAACCAATTGTGTGTAGCCTGTTGTCGACCTTTGCAACCCGAAAGACAGTTGCATCTGTCAAGTAGGAAAATTAGGTAAAGGTAAAGGTAGTCCCCTGACATTAAGTCCAGTCATGTCTGACTCTGGGGTGTGGTGCTCATCTCCATTTCTAAGCCGAAGAGCCAGCGTTGTCCGTAGACACCTCCAAGGTCATGTGGCCGGCATGACTGCATGGAGCGCCGTTACCTTCGGGCCGGAGCGGTACCTATTGATCTACTCACATTTGCATGTTTTCGAAATTAGGTACCACCTTATTATTATTATTAACTTTATTTGTACCCTGCTAGCATCTCCCGAAGGACTCGATGCGGCTTACAAAGGCCAAGGCCTCAAAACACAGCATAACAATACACAACCTAAAGCAAATTAAAAACAGTTAAAGCAATATTAAACAACAAGCAATAAACAATACACCAGGACACAATAAAACTGGGCCGGGCCAGAGTAATGGGTACAGAATTAAAAGTGCTGATGTGACAGGTGATATGGAAGGATTATAGGGTAAGTGCAGTGTGCCAGCGATCTTAATTTCTAATAAAGTGCTTCTGGGACTTATTGATGGAGTTTTCCTATTCTGGAAAGGCACATCGGAACAGCCAGGTCTTCAAGTTCTTTCTAAAGACTGTCAACGAAGGGGCCTGTCTAAGATCTTTGGGGAGGGTGTTCCAGAGTCGGGGGGCCACCACAGAAAAGGCCCTGTCTCGCGTCTTCACCAAACGCACCTGCGATGCAGGCGGAATCACGAGCAGGGCCTCTTCGGATGAACGAAGCAAGCGCGTGGGTTCATAAACCAAGATGCGGTCACCTTAAAGTGTGGGGAGGATAATTAACTGATTTATGAGGCCATAAAGAAGACTCCAGCAAAGCATTCCAACGGGGAAGCATGCAGGGAATGCGGAAGTGTTTCATCAGTGTCGCAGATGGACGATGAAAGCGACAGCTCCCCTGGCGGCCAGAAAAAGTTAAATAGCCTCTGTGTATGTCTGTATATGTTTGTATGTCAAAAATTGGCATTGAATGTTTGCCATATATGTGTACACTGTAATTCGCCCTGAGTCCCCTGCGGGATGAGAAGGGCGGAATATAAAAGCTGTAAATAATAAATAAATAAATAAATAATGGATAGTGAAGGAGTACTGGAAGGGCAGTAATGTTAACATCTTTTAAATGCTGGCAGTGCCACAAATGTGGCCAATTTTTAAAAAATGTGTGAATGTTCTCTGAAGTTTCCTCAAGAATGATGCAAGTTTGGAGGGATCATAAAAATTAGAAATGTGAAAAAATGTGGATATTTCACACTGAAACTAGCTTGAGGGCAGAAAACAGAACAAGAGTGCTGTAGCTGAACAATTTTTATTTATTTATTTATTTTTTATTTACAGTCTTTATATTCCGCCCTTCTCACTCCGAAGGGCACGTTTCTTGGCACGTTTCTCTCTTTCGCTCTCCATTTGTGCCTCTTCAAATTCTACAGCACTGCTGGTCACAGCTAACCTCCAGCTGGAGTGCTCAAGAGCCAGGGCTTCCCAGTTCTCAGTGTCTATGCCAGAGTTTTTAAGGTTGGCTTTGAGCCCATCTTTAAATCTCTTTTCCTGTCCTCCAACATTCTGTTTTCCATTCTTGAGTTCAAAGTAGAGCAACTGTTTTGGGAGATGCTGGTCGGGCATCTGGACAACGTGGCCGGTCCAGCGGAGTTGATGGCGTTGGACCATCGCTTCAATGCTGGTGGTCTTTGCTTCTTCCAGCACACTGACATTTGTCCACCTGTCTTCCCAAGAAATTTGCAGAATTTTTCGGAGGCAGCGCTGATGGAATCGTTCCAGGAGTTGTATGTGATGTCTGTAGACAGTCCACGTCTCACAGGCATATAGCAGGGCTGGGAGGACAATAGCTTTATAAGCAAGCACCTTGGTATTCCTACGGATGTCCCGGTCCTCAAACACTCTCTGCTTCATTTGAAAAAATGCTGCACTCGCAGAGCACAGGCGGTGTTGTATTTCAGTGTTGATGTTGACTTTGGTGGAGAGGTGGCTGCCATGGCAGCGGAAATGGTCAACGTTTTCTAATGTTACACCATTAAGCTGTATTTCTGGCATTGGAAAGGGGTTGGCTGGTGACTGCTGGAACAGCACTTTGGGTTTCTCAATGTTCAATGACAGGCCGAGCTTCTTGAATGCTTCTGCGAAGATGTTTAGAGTCAGGCATGTAGCCGGAGGGGGGGGGGGGGGGCGCTCGGGGGGCTTCAGCCCCCTCTGAAATTCTCATGGTGGTTCGCGAAAAGGCCTTACTGGTGCATTATTTAAACTGTTATGTTTATTCATATCATGATCTGATCACCATACTCAATATATCCCATATGCATGGGGGTATTGGGGTAATGATACAAAAGGTTTGCTAGGCTAGACCCTCTTTCACTCAGACTCAGCCCCCCCTGAAACTCAGCCCCCCCCAACTCCCCCCCTGAAAAAAATTCAGCCCCCCCCCCCCCAACGAAATCCTGGCTACGGGCCTGTTTAGAGTGGCTTGTAGATCTTCTGAATGCGCACAGATGACGTTGTCATCAGCATATTAGAGTTCTATAACAGATGTTGTTGTAACCTTGGTTTTGGCTTCCAGTCTGCTGAGGTTAAACAGCTTGTCGTTTGTCCCATAGATGAGTGACAAGGTGACAGTCCATTGAGGGGGTGTGTGTATGAATGCTCTGGGGATCAGTAGATCTACTGGGTGGACAGGGATCTGTTTATAACATATCTAATGTTACCACTAGAGAAGAGGATATGATCCCAGGTTTTTTGTTTATCCCAGATTATCTGGCAATAGGGACTCGTATAATCCCGTTTAAAGCAGAAAACCTAGGATCAGATCATGGGATATAGGGCCTGTTTGGAAGGACCCTAGATAATTCATTACTGATGCAAAGATGTACAAAACAGTACATTCACGCTCTTGTGGAGAGATCCCCCTGCCTCAAAATGGTGGGGTGGATTACTGATATTCAGAAGCACATGCAAAGAGGTGGGCCACAATATGATTATCTGCACCAAGGCCCATTTTCTTTGCCACCCATTTGTCTGCCACACACTTCTCTGTGAAAAGCAAGAGACCTATGTATATATAAGGAGTAACACTCCCCATTTCTGCACTTCTTATTTCAGGCAATCAAGTTAAAGGTGATGTCTAGGCATGTGCAATCCGTGGTTCTAAATGCTTCTAAAGTACTTACACAACTAAAGTTCTGGTGGTGAAAACTAGGGGGCGCTGGTGCTTTGCTTCTACAGTGTTGCTAAAGTTCTGGTGGTGAAAATTTCAGAACTCTAACAAAACTTTCAAAATTTCATTATAAATGGCAGCTCCTAATTGGTTCTGTCATAAAAATCATCAATAATGAAATTTTGAAAGTTTTGTTAGAGTTCTGAAATTTCCATCACCAGAACTTTAGCAACACTGTAGAAGCAAAGCACCAGCTCCCCCTAGTTTTCACCACCAGAATTTTAGTTTTGTAAGTATTACTATTATTATTAAACTTTATTTGTACCCAGCTAGCATCTCCCGAAGGATTCGATGCGGCTTACAAAGGCCAAGGCCTCAATACAGAACACAACAATACACTTAAAGCAAATTAAAACAATTAAAGCAATATTAAAACAACGAAACCACAGGCAATAAACAGTACATCAAACAAGATAAAACTAGGCCGGGCCAGAGTAAAGGGTACAGGATTAAAAGTGCTGATATGACAGGTGCTATGTAGGGATTATAAGGCAAGTGCAGTGTGCAGTGTGCGGCAATCTTAATTCTAATAAAGTGCTTCTGGGACTTGGTATAGAAGATTTCCTAATCGGGAAAGGCACATCGGAACAGCCAGGTCTTCAAATTCTTTCTGAAGACTGCCAATGTAGGGGCCTGTCTAAGATCTTTGGGGAGAGTGTTCCAGAGAGGGGGGGCCACCACGGAAAAGGCCCTGTCTCGTGTCCCCACCAAGCGTGCTTGCAACGCAGGCGGGATCACGAGCAGGACCTCTCCAGATGAGCGTAGTGAACGCGTGGGTTCGTAGACGGAGATGCGGTCACGCAGGTAGGCCGGTCCCAAACCGTTCAGGGCTTTGTAGGTAAGCACCTGCACCTTAAATTGGGCTCGGAAAATAAACGGCAGCCAGTGGAGCTCCTTGAACAGGAGGGTTGACCTCTCTCTGTAGGGAGCACCAGTTAACATCCTGGCCGCCGCTTGTTGGACAAGTTGGAACTTCCGAGCCGTTTTCAAGGGCAGCCCCACGTAGAGCGCATTACAGCAATCCAACCTAGAGGTGACCAAGGCATGGACCACCCTGGCCAGATCAGCCTTCGCGAGGTACGGTCACAGTTGGCGCACAAGTCTTAATTGTGCGAAAGCCCTCCCAGACACCGCCGACGCCTGAGCCTCAAGCGTAAGCGATGAGTCCAGGAGGACTCCCAGACTGCGGACCTGTGGTTTCAGGGGGAGTGTAACCCCATCCAACACAGGTTGCCACCCTATACCCCGGTCAGGTTTGCAATCGACCAGGAGGACCTCTGTTTTGTCGAGATTGATCTTCAGCTTGTTCCTCCTCATCCAGATAGACACAACAGCCAGGAACAAGTACTTTAGAACCATTTAGAACCATGGATTGCACATGCCTAGTGATTTCATACATGACACAAAAACTGACTTCAATTTTCTCCTGCTCTGCTAGTGAATATGACAGAGAGGAAGTGGGAAGCATTTCCAAATCAAACGAATAGCCTTATAAATTTAAGTTATATCATTCTTGTTATAGATACAAAGGCTGCTGAGAAAGCCGAGAGGGGAAAAGATTGAGAGGGGAAGGGAGAGAGATCTATGAGAGTCATATGCAAAAACATCTTTCGACTTGCAGCCTCAGCAAATCAACACTGTTAAATAAACAACTAAGTTGCACTGATCGCTGTGCTAGCACAAATCATGGCATTTTGTAAGCATTCTTAAAGAAATAATGCCTTTGCTACCAAACAGTGCATGTTACTTTGTAGTGGAAACAAAAGGCTAGAATTAATCTCATGGCAGGAGAGTCAAATAAATATACAAGCTCTTACGGTAAACTGGAGTTTTGCACATTTGATTTCTGATTGCCCTTAGAATTTCTCAGCTTGTGTGTTACAAAAACTGGGACCAGTTTTATAGTCCTTGCTCTTCCTAGTCATTCTGGAAGGGGGTCTGTGATGATTTTTACCTCATAGGCTGAAGTAGGAACCTGAGATGTCAGTAAGCAGGCCTCCATTTTGAGAGTGTAAGCGAGGGAGGCAGACATCTTGGGAGTGTAAGAGTAGAAGAGGGGAGGAGCTGGAGCTCTCTCTGGATTGGTTAAGGCAGATGGGAGGAGTTTAGCCCTGAGAGGGAAAAACTGTCAGCTTGTCAGAAAGAGGGGAGATTGATTTTTGGCTTTGAAGGAAGTGGGTGATTTTTAAGTAGAGTAGAGAGGCGGATTTTTGGTGAGCAAAGATTTTTTTTCTGTCAGAGGGCATTTGGGACAGGCGATTCTACGTTTATTTGGCAAGGAGGGTCAAAGTAGACGCCTGGGTACTTGTGTCAAATTTGTTACACAAGTGGTTTGCTCTCTGGGGTCAAAGTAGTTTAGCTGTTAGAGAACTCTGTCTAGAGTGTCGCTATTTGCTCTGGGGACAACCAGGTTAGGTTTGTCTGGGGAACTCACTGCTACTGTATCAGGGTAGAGTGAGGAGTCTTGCTCATATCAAAGTTACGAAACCTATTTAAGTAACAATTAAGAATTGTGCCTCTGTAACCATTCAAGCTTGTGCGCCTCGTTAAAGAAGATAGTTGTTTGTTCAAATATATTAATAAACATTTCTCTAGTTCAACTTTGAAGCAGCCTCAGCATTGATTCATTCTGTGAGAATAATTCCAGTGTTTTTTAACATTTTTACATCTCAGTCATTTCAGGGAGCCAAAGGGAAAGCTGGTGGGCAGGAAGGGATTTACCTCAGGGACAACATCTTTAGTATTCCCAAATTACCTTGGGTGGTGGCAGCAACTCTATCAGAGTATACACGTTACATCAACAATCATCTAAATGCTCCATACCAGAATCATATTGGTGTTCAGCAGCAAGATTTATATTGAGATATCAGTACATGAGTCTTTAAAGTGGTGCCAGCAGATGGGATGTATTCGAGAAAATATAATTCCCAGGATCCCAGGATGATGATTTTGTTATAGGGTCAAATTCACTCCTCCAAAGAAATCTGCCAACTGAGGTGGCCACCTCACTTTGCCTAACCCAAGGCCAGCCAATCTTGAATCCCATGGACATGGAAGCCAACAGCTGAGATGGCATCTAGTTAGAGATGATCCAAGCAATTTTGCAAAATCATAGAATCATAGAATTTATTTATTTATTTATTTATTTGCTATACTTGTATACCGCCGTTTCTCAGCCTAGCCGGTGACTCAACGCGGTTTACAACAACTTATAACAAACAACAGTATACAGTTTAAAAGCATAAAAACACGATCCACAATACATATATCAATAAACAATCCAATTCATCTCTTGACTAAAATCGCGATCCAGTTTCGTCGTCCAAATTGCCAGTCCTTCAATCACTACACTTATTGCACTGAGTTAACCGAACGCCTGCTCGAACATCCAGGTTTTTAGTCTTTTCCGGAAAACCATCAATGAGGGGGCTGATCTTACCTCCATGGGGAGGGCGTTCCATAGCCACGGGGCCACCACAGAAAAGGCCCTGTCTCTCGTCCCCGCCAGCCGCACCTGTGAAGCAGGCGGGATAGAGAGCAGCCCCCCCCCCCCAGAAGATCTTAGGGTCCTGGTGGACTGATAGGCTGAGATACGTTCAGATAGGTAAGTTGGGCCAGAACCGTTTAGGGCTTTAAAGGCCAGCGCCAGCACTTTGAATTGAGCCCGGTAGCAGATCGGCAGCCAGTGGAGCTGGTGCAGCAGAGGAGTTGTATGCTCCCTGCGCTCCGCTCCTGTTAGCACCATGGCTGCCGAGCGTTGGACTAATTGGAGCTTCCGGGCCGTCTTCAAAGGCAACCCCACGTAGAGAGCGTTGCAGTAGTCTAAACGGGATGTAACCAGAGCGTGGACTACCGTGGCCAAGTCAGACTTCCCAAGGTACGGGCGCAGTTGGCGCACGAGTTTTAACTGTGCGAATGCTCCCCTGGTCACCGCTGAAACCTGGGGTTCCAGGCTCAACGATGAGTCCAGGATCACACCCAAACTGCGAACCTGTGTCTTCAGGGGGAGTGCGACCCCATCCAACACAGGCTGTAACCCTATACCCTGTTCGGCCTTACGACTGACCAGGAGTACCTCTGTCTTGTCTGGATTCAATTTCAATTTGTTCGCCCCCATCCAGACCGTCACAGCGGCCAAGCACCGGTTCAGGACCTCGACAGCCTCCTTAGTAGCAGGTGAAAAGGAGTGACAGAGTTGGACATCATCCGCGTACAGATGACATCGCACTCCGAAACTCCGGATGATCTCACCCAGCGGCTTCATGTAGATGTTAAACAACATGGGAGACAGTATTGAACCCTGAGGAACCCCACAAGACAAAGGTTGTGGGGTTGAACAGGAGTCTCCCAGAATTGGAACATATGATGAGGGCCATCCAGTCCAACCCCTCAGACATGTGAGAATACACATCTGATGGAAACAACCTCTGGTTGTACAAAACACGACTGTCCTCTGGTTGTACAAAACATGATTGGATTGTCCCATTAATGTGCCTTCCATTATACCCAAGGAAAAGTGTCTTACATAGGAGTTTTACGTTTGGGGCTACGTGGTATGTGCAGTTTTGTGTCTCCTAAAATTCAGCTAGCAGTCCCTGTCCTTCACCTTTTTTTCACCTGATGCATTGATGAGATCCTCTGGATAGATTTGCCAAGACTCTGTGGCAAATCAGGAGGCAGCAGGGCAATCCCAGTGTCCTGCAACCCGCCTTGCCAACAGCTGATGTTTCACCATCACATGTGGGGAAGTGATAGAATCATAGAATCATAGAGTTGGAAGAGACCTCCTGGGTCATCCAGTCCACCCCCTGCCAAGAGGCAGGAACATTGCATTCAAAGCAGATGGCCATCCAGACTCTGTTTAAAAGCTTCCAAAGAAGGAGCCTCGACCACAATCCGGGGTAGAGAGTTCCACTGCTGAACAGCTCTCACAGTCAGGAAGTTCTTCCTAATGTTCAGATGGAATTTCCTTTCCTGTGATTTGAAGCCATTGTTCTGTGTCCTAGTCTCCAGGGCAGCTTTGCTCCCTCCTCCCTATACCTTCCCATCACATATTTATACATGGCTATCATGTCTCCTCTCAGCCTTCCCTTCTACAGGCTAAACGTGCCCAGTTCTTTAAGCCGCTCCTCATAGGGGTTGTTTTCCAGACCCTTGATCATTTTAGTTGCCCTCCTATGGACACATTCCAGCTTGTCAATATCTCTCTTCAACTGTGGTGCCCAGAATTGGACACAATATTCCAGGTGTGGTCTAACCAAAGCAGAATAGAGGGGTAGCATGACTCCATATCTCCATATCTCCCCCTTAAGAGGAGTGCCACCACCTGCAAGGTCCTAAATCTTTTAACTAAACTTATCCTCCATGCCTGAAACATTTTTTGAACCAATATCAAATGCATCTTCTTAAACTTGCTGATGTGCTAAGGTTTTCAAAACAAAAAGTGCTTTCACTGTGCTTTCTTTCAGCAACAAGATAATGATGCATGGCTTTTAGTACAGAATTAACTCCCTCTCATTAATTTCTAGTGCTTTATTTTTGAAAGCATTTTAATTAAGCAAACAGTAATTTGATTTAATGTTCTGGTTTCCTAGAAGCCACTTTATTGTACAATGACAAATAAACAGTGCATTTGCCTGCTGTTGCACAAAAATAGGCTACACATTTTAATTATTACATTTAAATAGGAAAATGCAGTCTAGAAGTTTAATTGCTAGGATATAAGTTCCAATACTATTAGTAGACAGGCATAATGACCTATAGTAGTTACAGAGTAGGAATGAGCCCCTCTATTCCGCCTTGGTTAGACCACACATGGAATATTGTGTCCAATTCTGGGCACCACAATTGAAGAGAGATATTGACAAGCTGGAATGTGTCCAGAGGAGGGCGACTAAAATGATCAAGGGTCTGGAGAACAAGCCCTATGAGGAGCGGCTTGAGGAGCTGGGCACGTTTAGCCTGAAGAAGAGAAGGATGAGAGGAGATATGATAGCCATGTATAAATATGTGAGAGGAAGCCACAGGGAGGAGTGAGCAAGCTTGTTTCCTGCTTCCTTGGAGACTAGGACGCGAAACAATGGCTTCAAACTACAAGAAAGGAGATTCCATCTGAACATGAGGAAGAACTTCCTGACTGTGAGAGCCGTTCAGCAGTGGAACTCTCTGCCCCGGAGTGTGGTGGAGGCTCCTTCTTTGGAAGCTTTTAAACAGAGGCTGGATGGTCATCTGTCAGGGGTGATTTGAATGCAATATTCCTGCTTCTTGGCAAGGGGTTGGACTGGATGGCCCATGAGGTCTCTTCCAACTCTTTGATTCTATGATTCTATGAAACCTCCTTTTTAGTGACCAATGTCCAAATCCTTCTGACATGGCGTTTTTGTCTCTGTCCCTTCCTGTGAAAACTGTATCATGAGAATGCTGAATATGTATATTTGTGGGACGGAAAAAAGTGTCAGTTACAGAGAGTAAACTTTGAAAATCATCCTGATCTATCAAAAAATTGATTTAATGAGCAGTTAGAATTAAAAGCAATTTGGATGGAGTATTTTGTAGAGGCTAAAATTCTATTTCCTTGAATTATCTCTAGAATCCACATGCGGGGAAATGCCTCCCCTGGTCCAGACCTTCCCATAAGTATTTTCAGATTAGTGACAAGCTACTTCTTTCTCTACGTGGGGTTGCCTTTGAAGACGGCCCGGAAGCTTCAACTGGTCCAACGTGCGGCAGCCATGATACTAACAGGAGCGGGACGCAGGGAGCATACAACTCCCCTGCTGTACCAGCTCCACTGGCTGCCGATCTGCTACCGGGCTCAATTCAAGGTGCTGGCATTGGCCTATAAAGCCCTAAACGGTTCCGGCCCAAAATACCTAACTGACCGCCTCTCGGCCTATGAGCCCACGAGGATTTTCAGATCTTCCGGGGAGGCCCTGCTCTCGATCCCGCCTGCGTCACAGGCACGGCTGGTGGGGACGAGAGATAGAGCCTTCTCGGTGGTGGCTCCTCGGCTGTGGAACACCCTTCCTGTGGACATCCCTGTTGATATTCCGCAGGAAGTTAAAGACCTGGCTGTTTAAGAAGGCATTTGATCAAGAAGTGCAATGACTGGTAATTTGACCGTAGGAATGGAACAACGGACATGATATCGGATTGTGGGTTGACGATGAGATGATTCAGAATGGCTTTTGTAGTAATGTTGATGTTTTGATAAGATGTTTTTCTGATAATGATGAATTGTGGATTATTTTACACTATGTTTTGTAATTTGCTCTTGTTTTTCCATGTTGTACACCGCAATGAGTTGCCCTTGGGCTGAGAATTGCGGTATATAAGCGCAGTAAATAAATAAAGAAATAAATAGTACCTATAAGACTATAATTTTATGCTCCCCTTTGGCTGATTTCTGTCTCCCTGGCTCATTATTTATAAAAATCCTGTGGTTTCTCCTCCATTTTTAAATCTTGTAACTTATTATCTTTCCTCTTTTCTTTCCTTGTGATCTTCTCAGTCTCCTCTTTCCTCTTCACTCAAATTTGCATGATATTATTATGCAGTTCCTGTTATTCTGATAGAAATTGCACATAACATGCAGTCGCATGTATATTTCCCATGGCTTACATTTTTAAAACTACGAGCGATCACACAAAATGCAGTCTTGAGCAGAGGATCAGAAATAATTTTGAGGAGAAGCTGCTGCTTAATCCCTTTTCATCTGATCATTTTCTTCACTCATTCCTTACTATCTCTGAACTACTTTCCCCTCTGTTAAGTGGAATCATAACAATGGGACGTATAGTGTTACCTCTGAAGGTAAGGTGGAATAACAGCTGGAAAGGGCCATTTTGAGAGGTGGTTAGAAGGGGGGAAAGTAAGCAGCTCCACAAAATCTTTGAGACCCTTTTTGGTTGTAAAAAAAAAAGCAAATGCCAGTAAACATGTACAGGTAACTAAATCTCCTATAAGCTTTTATACTCTAACTAGCTGTTCCCTGCCATGCATTGCTGTGGCCCAGTCTGGTGATCTGGAAAATAATGAGAAAGTGTTGGTTTCTAATATATGTAATTCCTTTATGCTTGTGAGTAAACAGTATTTCTTGTTGTTTTTTTGTCAGTGTTGATGTGGAGAGTGTCTGGTTTGCCTACTCTGGAACATGCAACATATCATAGTCCTTCTTTAAGGGTCTCTTTCAAATCTGTGATACTATATCTGTGTGTGTGTGTGAGAATCATATCTATCTATCTATATTTATGACTGGATGGCTCTTTGTCAGGAGGGCTCTGATTACATTTTCTTGCCCTGGTGAAGAGAGTTGGACTGGATGGCCTTAAGTATTTTCTGTTGGTCATGGGGGTTCTGTGTGGGAAGTTTGTCCCATTTCTGTCGTTTGTGGGTTTCAGAATGCTCTTTAATTGTAGTGAACTATAAATCCCAGTAACTACAAATCCCAAATGTCAAGGTCTATTTCCTCCAAACTCCATCTGTGTTCATATTTGGGCATATGGAATATTTGTGTCAAGTTTGGTCCAGATCCATCATTGTTTGAGTCCACAGTGCTCTCTGGATGTAGGTGAACTACAACTCCCAAACTCAAGGTCAATGCCCACCAAACCCTTCCAGTGTGTTCTGTTGGTCATGGAAGTCCTGTATGCCATGTGTTGGTTGAATTCCATCATTGGTGTAGTTCAGAATGCTCTTTGATTGTAGGTGAACTATAAATCCCAGCAACGACAATTTCCAAATGTCAAAATCATTTTTTTTGAGTGGAGGACATAAATTGGACTGTTCGGTGTCTTGTGTCCAAATTTGGTGTCAATTCCCCCAGTGGTGTTTGAGTTCTGATGGTAGCATGAACTAACATTACATTTTTATTTATATAGATTCATTTATTATTATTTGCTTTTGTCTCAAAATATATAAAGCATTTTTTGAAAAAAATTCCCATGTAAAAAAAATGCATGTAAGAGATAAAGCCAAGCTGCTCTTCTGTAGATTTCAGATGCAGGGAATTTTCATAGTACTTTTATGGGGGTCCATAAGCAGGGGAATTTGTGGGCCAACTGAGGAAACAGTCAGGAAATAGAGAGGCAGCACCCCACATTTCCCCCTTACTATCCTATGGCGTTTCATGTCTGCCACCGGCTTGGTATATGAGAACATGGGTAGTCACTAGGCATGGATAGAGCCGTGTCGGATTACTCGTTACTCGTAATAATTTCGTTAAAGTCACCTTTTTGAAGCAATTTTGAAGCATTTTAAAAACCCGGAAGTCCCTTTGCTCTTCCGAAGCTTTCTACACCATTTTTGTTATGACTCAGGAATTGAGTCAGAAATTTTCAGTCCTCTAGCCTGCTGGGAAGCTGGAAGGCTCCTTGCCTCCCCTCCCAGCCAACCAGTTTTGGAGTTTTGGAGTTGGGTGCCATCTCTACGCAGATGACACGCAACTCTATTACTCTTTTCCACTGAACTCCAAGGAAGCCTCTCGGGTGCTGGATGAGTGCCTGGCCGCTATGGTGGGCTGGATGAGGAAGAAAAAGCTGAAGATTAATCCTGACAAGACAGAGGTCCTCCTGGTCGATCGTAAACCAGACCGAGGTATAGGGTGGCAACCTGTGCTGGACGGGGTTACACTCCCCCTGAAATCACAGGTCCGCAGTTTGGGTGTCCTCCTGGACTCATCACTTTCGCTTGAAGCTCAGGCGTCGGCGGTGGCTGGGAGGGCCTTTGCACAATTGAGACTCGTGCAACAACTGCGACCGTACCTCATGAAGGCAGATCTGGCCAGGGTGGTCCATGCCTTAGTCACCTCCAGATTGGACTACTGTAATGCACTCTACGTGGGGCTGGTCTCTCTGGCTTCAGTGTTTTTTAGTTTGTGTTGCACATTGCCTCAAAAGAACTAGATCTCCCATCAATTCAAGCCACTCTTTGAACACAAACTCTCCTTCCCAAAGTAGTGAAATCATCTTCCAAGGCAAAAAGGGCAGGGCTGTTTCTTTTTTTCTTTGTTTGCTGTGAGTTGCCTAAGAAGACACTAGAAATCCCATACATTACGAAATCACATTCGCCATTAACGAAGCGATTTGGAAATTTCGGAAAGTTCCGAATTTTTGGGGGGAAAAATTCAGAATTCAATTCTGAATTGAACCAACTGCGCCCCTTACATCCGAAATGCGTTTGAACCTTTTTTTTTTGATCAACCAAGCATTGTAGTCACCCATGTTCTCAGGGCAGTGCCAAGACACAGCCAGGACGGAGCCAGGACAGAGTCCCGCCAGAAGTAGCCCTGCATCATGTGATGGACTTGGGCAGGCTATGTCCAAGCTGCAGTTCGGCAGTGTCCTAGGAAGCCCCATCTGATGAGGTCCTAGAGAAGCACTCTGTGTTCGAAGCTGGAATTCTGGAATCTAAAACCACTTAGAGTCATAGGTCTAAAGCAGGGCTTTGAGGTGTTTTGCTCTCCTGCAATTTTTGACCGCAGTGCCTACAATCTTTGTCCATCAGCCATTCTGTCTGAGGGTACAGTTGAAGTCTCCTAGCTCTGATTTTAAGGAGCTAGAACCATTTTTTTTTGTCGTGTCAGGAGTGACTTGAGAAACTGCAAGTCGCTTCTGGTGTGAGAGAATTGGCCGTCTGCAAGGACGTTGCCCAGGGTACGCCCAGATGATTTGATGTTTTATCATCCTTGTGGGAGGCTTCTCTCATGTCCCCGCATATGGAGCTGGAGCTGCCAGAGGGAGCTCATCTGCCTCTCCCCGGATTCGAACCTGCGACCTGTTGGTGTTCATTCCTGCCGGCACAGGGCTTTAACCCACTGCGCCACTGGGGGCTCCTTGCTAGAACCATAAACCACATATATCTCTCGGAATGGATGGAAAACTGACAGTGTAAATCATAGTCTCAAATACTCATGAGCATATATCATTAGTGCAAGGCTAATGAATTCCTACTCTGCATTAGACAGATCTCCCACAGTCTTTCTATAGCATACAAGACCCCTGGCTGTCAATTATCTCAGCTGTCAGCTGCAGAACCGGCCTCCAATCGAGAGAGGTTTGCACTTAGTTTTGGAAACCACAAGGGTCTTTTATCCTTTCATTTCCTGGCAGTGCACTCCTTTGCCTGCCACAGCATCTGAAGCTGTTTTGGAAATTTAGAGGAGATTCAAAGGAATTTTAAAAAATGTGAGCGGCACATTACTAGTGGGAATTGCCCTTCCCTTTATCTTGCACAGCTATACATTTCTGTGTGCCAAAGGGCTCAGATCATGGGGTGTAAGACTGCAACCACAGGACTTAACAAAAGTCTAATTTAGAAGGTTGAGGATTAGGAAAAAGTTTTTACAGTATATACTCACATATAAGTTGAAACATATTTGACAAAAAGAATTTGAGCCAAAACCTGGGTTAACTATGGATCAATTCCGCATAGAGGCAGCGAAAAGAGGCAGAGGTGAGATGCACTCTCACTCCATTTCTCCCCCATTGTCCAAACTGGAGAAAGAAAGGCAGTCTTCTGTTCTTTCTCATCTTTCATATCAGCCTGAGCAGAATTCTGCAGCAATGTGGGGGCACTCAAAGAATGTGGTGTAAAAACCAAGCCTAGACGCCGCCATACCTAGTAACTATCGCCCAGTTTCAAACCTTCCGTTTTTAGGCAAGGTGACTGAACGGACAGTGGCGGGACAGCTACAGCAATTCTTAGATGAGACTGCGGGTTTGGACCCCTTTCAATCAGGCTTTCGTTCAGGTCATGGGACAGGGACTGTCTTGGTAGCTATTACTGACGAAATTCGTTGTCAATTAGACCGAGGCGGATCAGCGCTATTGGTACTCTTGGACCTCACAGCTGCATTCGACACCGTGGAACATGACTTGCTGATTCATCGATTGGCTATGTCTGGTGTACGAGGTTTAGCCCTTAAATGATTCAATTCGTTCCTCCGGGACCGGAGACAGAAGGTGGAGTGGTTAGGCCAAAGTGGTCAGTGGTTTGTTCTTCTCCGCACTCGTATATCATGGACTCCACTTTGTAGCCCCATTTCTTAAGGTTGGCTCTGCATCTCATGGTGCCAGGGCGCAGTCTGTTCAGTGCCTTCCAAGTGCCCAGTCTTCTGTGTGCCCAGGGGGGAGTCTCTCATTTGGTATCAGCCATTAATTGAGGTTCTGGGTTTGAGCCTGCCACTTTTGGACTCTCGCTTGCTGAGGTGTTCCAGCGAGTGTCTCTGTAGATCTTAGAAAACTATTTCTTGATTTAAGTCATTGACGTGCTGGCTGATACTCAAACAAGGGATGAGCTGGAGATGTCACTGCCTTGGTCCTTTCACTGCTACTTCCTGGCTGATGTCAGGTGGTGCAATACCGGCTAAACAGTGTAATTTCTTCAGTGGTGTAGGGCGCAGACACCCCATGATAATGCGGCATGTCTCATTAAGAGCCACATCCACTGTTTTAGTGTGGTGAGATGTGTTCCACAGCGGGCATGCATACTCAGAGTAGCATAGCGCAAGGGCAGAGTCTACTGGAGAGATGTAGCTTCAATCATCAGCCACAAACCCTTGAATTCGACTTTCTATCTCTGAGAGGACAAAGTAAATAATGACTATCTTACACTCAATGGAGGAGATGCGAACTGTTTGTTGTTTATTTCTTTCAGTCGTTTCCGACTCTTCATGACCTCATGGACCAGCCCACGTCAGAGCTCCCTGTCGGCCATCACCACCCGCAGCTCCTTCAAGGTCAATCCAGTCACTTCAAGGATCCCATCCATCCATCTTGCCCTTGTTGGCCCCTCTTCCTTTTTCCTTCCATTTTCCCCAGCGTCATTGTCTTCTCTAAGCTTTCCTTTCTTCTCATGATGTGGCCAAAGTACTTCATCTTTGCCTCTACTATCCTTCCCTCCAATGAGCAGTCGGGCTTTATTTACTGAAGTATGGACTGGTTGGAACTTCTCGCGGTTCAAGGCACTCTCAGCATTTTCTTCCAATACCACAGTTCAAAAGCATCTATCTTCCTTTGCTCAGCCTTCCTTATGGTCCAGTTCTCACATTCGTAGGTGACTACGGGGAATACCATTGCTTTAACTATGCGGATCTTCGTTGCCAGTGTGATGTCTCTACTCTTCACTATTTTATCAAATTTGGTGTTTTGAGTGAACTCTTTGGTATATATTATATATAGTGAAAAATATCCCAAGGGTTACAGATACTATTCAATTTGTCCCTTACTTCATAGCTTTCCAAATGGTTTGATGTAAGGTAAATTGTACAAGAAAGGAAAGATGGTACCTTTGTTGACTCCAATATTTACATATAGAAAGCCTGAAGAAGCAAGAGGTGACGGATAAAATATGGTGCCTTTCTTTGTTTTTGGCTTTGTATGTTTAAACAAAAATAATAATTCTCTTGACAGAAAATCACTAAACTCCTACTGAGCTCCAGCTAATATCACAGCATGCCCTGAGACAACACTGATCATTACAAGCTGGTGTCACTGACAAATAATGTTTCACTTTTACAAGTGTAGTGTCTTTTCATCTGATCTATACATATTTTTCTCAACATTTGAGGGATTGTATTTTTTAAAAAATCACTTGCCTGCTTTCTCATATTTCTTCTTATATAGTAGGTAAAAGTCGCAAGTGATCTGGCCAAGTGGTCCATGCCTTGGTCACCTCCAGATTGGACTACTGTAATGTGCTCTACGTGGGGCTGCCCTTGAAAACGGCCCGGAAATTCCAATTGGTCCAACGGACGGTGGCCAGGTTGTTAACTGGTGCTCCTTACAGAGAGAGGTCAACCCTCCTGTGTAAGGAGCTCCATTGGCTGCCGTTCATTTTCCGGTTCCAATTCAAGGTGCAGGTGCTTACTTACAAAGCCCTAAACGGTTTGGGACCCGCCTACCTGCGTGACCGCATATACGAATCCACACAATCTCTCCTATCATCTGGAGAGGCCCTGCTCACAATCCCACCTGCGTCGCAAGCGCGTTTGGTGGGGACGAGAGACAGGGCCTTCTCTGTGGTGGCCCCCCGACTCTGGAACTCTCTCCCCAAGGACATCAGACAAGCCCCAACATTGGCAGGATTTAGGAAGAGCTTGAAGAAGTGGCTGTTCCAGTGTGCCTTCCCAGAATAGGAAACTCCTAGCATCATTTCCCAAATGCACTTTACTAGAGATTGTCTGCACACCTCACCTATCTCCAAATACCTATCCATTTCACCTGTCATGTCCAGCATTTTTTAAATTTTATTCATTACATTTGGCCCGGCCTCAGTTTTTAAATGCGTCGTGGTGTTACTGTCTAATGCTTATTGTTATTGTTTTAATGTTTATTGCTTTGCTTTATGAGTTTATTTATTGTTGTATTTGTTATGCTGTTGTTTTATTGATGTGTTGGGCCTTGGCCTCTTGTAAGCCGCACCGAGTCCTTCGGGAGATGTTAGCGGGGTATAAATAATGTTAATAATAATAATAATAATAATAATAATAATAATAATAATAATTGGAAAGGGGAAAGGAAAGAAATCTTCTAAGCTCTCTTGTATCTATTATATCCTCTGGCAGACAATAACTTCTTGCAATATTTGAAAAATGTAAACAGAAATCCAGTAACACTAAACTGCGGAAATCAATACTCTAGAGACAGCTGTCCTATTCAATGTGTTAACCAGACGATTGCATGAATATTTATTGTGTCTCCAATTCTCCCTAGGTGTGTGGGCTTTAATTCAGATTCCACTCCCAGCATGCAACAATTTAATTGGGAAAAATAATATGTAGTCCAATTGATTAATTTGTTCTTATGTTGTGGTCTTAGACAGGTAAGGGACTTTAGAATAATAAATTCTGCCTCTACAAAGTTTGCAGTAAATCTAAGGGCATCCAGATATTTATTTATTTATTTATTATTTGAACTTATATGCTGCCACTCCCCTAGGGGAGCGGCTTACAAGAATGGCTAAAATCTAACACAATTTAAAAACAATTTAAAACAATTTAAAAACAGCAATATCAAAAATCAAAGGCCTGTCGAAACAGGTATGTCTTACATGCCCTGCGGAAAGCTGATACGTCCCGCAAGGCACGGTCTTCAGGTGGCAGAGTATTCCAGAGTGATGGTGCCACTGCTGTAAAGGCTCTGCGTCTGGTTGCTGTTAGACGCAAGGTCTTGACACTGGGAAATTCCAATACATCTTGGTCCTCAGAACGGAGGGATCTCTGGGGTTGGTAGGGGGTGAGATGGTCCCTCAGGTACATTGGTCCCAGACCATGCAAGGCCTTAAAGGTTAGTACCATCACTTTGAAAGTGATCTGGTGCTCAATTGGTAACCAGTGCAGCTGCAGTAAAATTGGTGTTATGTGGCATCTCATCGGAATTCCTGCAAGAAGCCGAGCAGCTGCATTTTGTACCAACTTGAGCTTCTGGATCACCGACAGAGGAAGGCCAATGTAGAGGGTGTCCAGTCTTGAGATGACCGTAGCCTGAATCACCGTAGCTAGGCCGTCCCTGGACAGGTAGGGGGTTAGCCGTCTAGCCTGCCGCAGATGAAAAAAAGGCGGTTCTGCTAACGGCGGAGACCTGGGCCTCCATCGTCAGCAGAGGGTCCAAAAGGACTCCCAGACTCTTTACTAATGATGACGGGCGTAGCGCCTCGCTATCCAGGGTAGGCAGCTGGATATCCCCACTGCCCGGTCGACCCAGCCATAGGATCTCCGTCTTTGCTGGATTCACCCTCAACCTGCTGGCACGCAGCCATCTAGTTTTACTGCATAAGAAGAAATTACGGATCTGAACCTTTTGGTTACAATGTGGCATTTGCTTCCAACAGGTCTCAAATTAAACTGAACAAATTTTACAGGAATTGGAAAAATGTGCTGAGAATATTTCATTATTTTGCTATAAAATGTAGTTTTCTGATACATTTTGATAATTATGATCTGTACGTAATTGTCTGCTCCTAGCCAGTCATGTGCTGCCACCTATAATTCATTTTTCTTTTTTTTTTTAAGGGCGGGGGGGATTTGGTATCTTGGAAACAAACTTCACAAATACGCCTGTACAATACAGAAAGCCATTCACTGTTTTCTGTTTTGTTCATGAACCCTTTAAACCGATGGCTGAATACAAAATCCTACTTGGAGATGACCCTCTCAAATTGAAGGTTAGTTACAACTAATTTTCATTTATTTTAGTGCTCTTGCTCTGTATGTGGCTAATTCGAATTCAAACGTATTTGTTTGAATCAATCTCTTGGGTCAAGGAACATTTAAATGGGTCTAACTTCATGACTGCTGGATTGTTTGTATGCATGGTATGCAAACTTATGGTATATAAGTTATGGATTGTGGTGCAGCTGGCTGAGTGTCAGCTGCATTAAGATCACTCTGACCAAAAAGCCAGCCCGGGTTGGAGTGGGTTTCCAACCAATTGTGTGTAGCCTGTTGTCAACCTTTGCACCCGAAAGACAGTTGCATCTGTCAAGTAGGAAAATTAAGTACCACCTTAAAAAAAAGTGTGGGGAGGCTAAATTAACTGATTTATGAGGCCATAAAGAAGACTCCAACAAAAAGCATTCCAGCGGGGAAGCATGCGGGGAATGCGGAAGTGCTTCATCAGCATCGCAGATGGACAAGGAAAGCGACAGCTCCCCTACTGGCCAGAAAAAGTTAAATAGCCTCTGTGTATGTCTGTATATGTTTGTATGTGAAAAATTGGCATTGAATGTTTGCCATATATGTGTACACTGTAATCCACCCTGAGTCCCCTGTGGGATGAGAAGGGCGGAATATAAAAGCTGTAAATAAATAAATAAATAAATACTCATGCAAACAAACTTTTATAGGGTTTTTTTTTTTTTGAGTGGGGGAAGTTTATAAAATTCGCAAGAGAAACTTGGAAAAAGATTTAACTTACTTATTGTAGATCCTGATTCAGGCCTGTTCAAGGAGCTAATGATAACAAAACCAAAGCCTTCGTTCTCTTTGCGATGGATGACAACGTCACTCGTCTGCATGCTGTGTGAAGCAAAGCCCTCTGGAGGTGTAGCATTGCTACTTGATCCAGCATGGTTGCTGTTTGTGTAGGTGGCATAGTCGCTTCTAGGAGAACTGTGGTGTGTTGAAACAGAGCCTGGACTCCTGCCATTCTCTGGACACGGTTCTCCTGAAAAAAAAAAGGAAATGCACTGTGATTTTTAAAAATTCTTCATTTAATCAATTTTTTTCTAATATTTTTATTGGTTTTCTTAGAATACATCAATACATCAGTACCTTCAATAATCTTATATTCCATCCTCAATTCATTACATCAACCAAAGTGTATATATATATATATCTTGTATACTTCCCCCCCCCCCACCTCTGTGCCCTCCCCCCCTTCCGAGCCACTTCAATTTGCATTCTCTTTCCAAAATACCATTTCTTCTTGTGGAGGTAATTTCCCATCTACTTCTTTTAAGCCTTTCTCAATAATTTTCCCCCAAACTTTATCAAAATCATTTTCCCCCCATACTCCTTTCCTGACTCTTAACCTACATGTCAATTTATCATTTATTGCTATTTTCCGTAATTCTTTATACCATTCAATTGATGTTTATTTTACCTTCCCAATTCTTCGCTATCAGTAATCTTGCTGCAGTTAACACGTTATCTATTGCATCTTTGTGTTTTTTTTCCAATTTCTTAACATTATATAGTGACAACAATGCAATGCTTGCACTTTTCCCTATCTTCATATCCATTATAGCTTCTATCTCTCCAAATACCTTCCTCCAAAATTCATTTACATTTTTACATTGCCACCACATATGTATATATGTACCCACCTCCTGGCAACCTCTCCAACATTTTTTTTGTGGGATTCCTATAAATATTTGCAATCTTTACTGGTGTTAAGTACCATTTCCAAACCAATTCGTAATAATTTTCTTTAATACATATTGATAAGTTCTTTAAATATCTTTGATCCCATAATTCAGTGTTTCTCAACCTGGGGGTCGGGACCCTTGAGGGGGTCGCGAAGGGGTGTCAGACGGGTCGCCAAAGGTCATCAGAAAACACAGTATTTTTTGATGGTCATGGAAAGTTTGAGCCAATTCTATCATTGGTGGAGTTCAGAATGTTCATTGATTGTAATGAACTATAAATCCCAGCAACTACAACTCCCAAAAGTCAAGGTCTATTTTCCCCAGGCTCCACCAGTGTTCACATTTGCGCATACTGAGTATTCGTGCCAACTTTGGTCCAGATCCACCATTGCGTGAGTCCACAGTGCTCTCTGGATATAGGTGAACTACAACTCCCAAACTCAAGGTCAATACCCACCAAATCCTTCCAGTGTTTTCTATTGGTCATGGGAGTTCTGTGTGGCAAATTAGGTTCAAATCCATCGCTGGTGCAGTTCAGAATCCTCTTTGATTATAGGTGAACTATAAATCCCAGCAACTACAACTCCCAAATTACAAAATCAATCCTCCCCCAACCCCACTAGCATTTACATGTGGGTGCATTGGATATTTGTGCCCAGTTTGGTCCAATGAATGATGATTTATAACAGTAGTAAAATGACTGTTATGAAGTAACAACAAAAACAATGTTATGGTTGGGGGTCACCACAACATGAGGGACTGTATTAAGGGGTCACGGCATTAGGAAGGTTGAGAAACACTGCCATAATTGTACCCAATCCTCTTATTTTATTCTAATCCCTAGGTCTTCCTCCCATATCTCTCTTAATGTTACGTCCTTTATCCCCCCCCCCTTTAATATCAATTATTATCTTATACAATTTGCTAGTTATTCCTTTCAGCTTGTGGTATCCTCCCGTCGCTCTTTCTTTTTGTATCATTTGTTCAACTTGCATAAGTTTGCCTCCTTCCCCATTATTTTTTATCCAATTCTTGAACCATTGCTCTCACTGTAGACAATGGAACCATGAGAGTTTAATATGTCTAAAATCTCACAATATAGTTTCCTTGGAAATGAACTGTGATTAAGACTCTGGTTTGTTGAAAAACACATGCTGCCCTCAATAAGTCTGTGACAACTGCTTTCTTTTTACTAATTCTCATGTTACAAATGGAACTCTTACATTTCAGATGGACAAGCATGGTGTAACGGAATGGGCCTACCTTGAAGGGATAGTGTGGTAGGATTCCTAGGTCTTAAAAGGAAAGGCTTTGTCTAAACCAAAAGGGAGGAGGGAATACACACTCCTTATATGGTAGTCAGGCATGTAGCCAGGGGGTGGGGCTTGAGTCATAGAATCATAGAATCAAAGAGTTGGAAGAGACCTCATAGGCCATCCAGTCCAACCCCCTGCCAAGAAGCAGGAATATTGCATTCAAATCACCCCTGACAGATGGCCATCCAGCCTCTGCTTAAAAGCTTCCAAAGAAGGAGCCTCCACCACACGCCGGGGCAGAGAGTTCCACTGCTGAACAGCTCTCACAGTCAGGAAGTTCTTCCTCATGTTCAGATGGAATCTCCTCTCTTGTAGTTTGAAGCCATTGTTCCGCGTCCTAGTCTCCAAGGAAGCAGAGAACAAGCTTGCTCCCTCCTCCCTGTGGCTTCCTCTCACATATTTATACATGGCTATCATATCTCCTCTCAGCCTTCTCTTCTTCAGGCTAAACATGCCCAGTTCCCTAAGCCGCTCCTCATAGGGCTTGTTCTCCAGACCCTTGATCATTTTAGTCACCCTCCTCTGGACACATTCCAGCTTGTCAATATCTCCAGTCAATTGTGGTGCCCAGAATTGGACACAATATTCCAGATGTGGTCTAACCAAAGCAGAATAGAGGGGTAGCATGACTTCCCTAGATCTAGACACTATGCTCCTATTGATGCAGGCCAAAATCCCATTGGCTTTTTTTGCCGCCACATCACATTGTTGGCTCATGTTTAACTTGTTGTCCACGAGGACTCCAAGATCTTTTTCACACGTACTGCTCTCGAGCCAGGCGTCACCCATTCATTGGGAACGAGGGACAGGGCCTTCTCAGTGGTGGCCCCACAACTCCAGAACTCCCTTCCCAAGGACATCAGGCACTCCCCAACACTGGCAGTCTTCAGAAGGAGCTTGAAAACATGGATGTTCCAGTGTGCCTTCCCAGATTAAGGAATCCCAAGCAATGTCCCTAATGCACTTTATGAGAGAGTTAGAATTGTCTGCACACCCTTTTATTTCCAAAATATTCATCCTAGCTCACCTGGACATGCCCAGCATTTTTAGAATTGTAACCATTACATTTGGCCCTGCCACAGGTTTTGAATAGTGTCATGTTTTTGTTAATGTTCTGCTTTGTTGTGAGTTATTTATTTTTGCATTGTATTGTTGTTGTTGTGTTTTTGCTAATGATGTTCTTTGGGCTCGGCCTCTTGTAAGCCGCACCGAGTCCTGCAGGAGATGGTAGCGGGGTACAAATAAAGGATTATTAGGTTCTTGTGGGTTTTTTCGGGCTATAGAGCCATGTTCTAGAGGCATTTCTCCTGACGTTTCGCCTGCATCTATGGCAAGCATCCTCAGAGGTAGTGAGGTCTGTTGGAATTAGGACAATGGGTTTATATATCTGTGGAATGGCTGGGGTGGGGCAAGGAGCTCTTCCCTGCTGCAGTTAGGTGTGAATGTTTCAACTGATCACCTTCATTAGCATTTGAAGGCCTGCCTGCGCCTGGGAAAATCTCTTGCTGGGAGGTGTTAATCTGTGCCTGGTTGTTTCCTCTCTGTTGTTTTGCTGTTGTAATTTTAGAGTTTTTAATACTGGTAGCCAGATTTTGTTCATTTTCATGGTCTCTTCCTTTCTGTTGAAATAGTCCACATGCTTGTGGATTTCAATGGCTTCTCTGTGTAGTCTGACATGGTGGTTGTTGGTGTGGTCCAGCATTTCTGTGTTCTCAAATAATATGCTGTGTCCAGGCTGGTTCATCAGATGCTCTGCTATGGCTGACTTCTCTGGTTGAAGTAGTCTGCAGTGCCTTTCATGTTCCTTGATGCGTGTCTGGGCGCTGCGTTTGGTGGTCCCTATGTAGACTTGTCCACAGCTGCATGGTATATGGTAGACTCCTGCAGAAGCAAGAGGACCCCTCTTGTCCTTTGCTGAACGTAGCATTTGTTGGATTTTCTTGGTGGGTTTGTAGATTGTTTGTATGTTGTGTTTCCTCATCAGCTTCCCTATGCGGTCAGTGGTTCCCTTGATGTATGGCAGGAACACTTTTCCTCTGGGTGGATCTTCATCTTTACTCTCGTGGCTTGTTCTCGGTCTTGCAGCTCTTCTGATGTCTGAGGTGGAGTATCCATTGGCCTGGAGAGCCCAGTTGAGGTGGTTCAGTTCATCTTGGAGGAGGTGGGGTTCGCAGATTCTTTTTGCACGGTCTGCCAAGGCTTTAATGGTGCTTCTTTTTTGACTTGGGTGATGGTTGGAGTTTTTATGTAGATATCTATCTGTGTGTGTGGGTTTTCTGTAGACGTTGTGACCCAATTGTTGATCTGGTTTGCGGATGACTAGGACATCTAGAAAAGGCAGTCTTCCTTCATTTTCTTTTTCCATGGTGAACTGGATGTTTGGGTGGATGCTATTAAGATGGTCCAGGAACCTGTTGAGTTCTTCTTCTCCATGGCTCCAAATGGTGAAGGCGTCATCCACATATCTGAACCATATCGTGGGCTTTTTGGTTGCTGTCTCCAGGGCTTGTTTTTCAAAGTGTTCCATGTAGAAGTTAGCTATGGCCGGGCTGAGAGGGCTCCCCATAGCTACTCCATCTTTCTGTTCTTAGAATTCATTGTCCCACTGAAAGTAACTGATGGTGAGGCAATGGTGAAACAGAGCCGTGATGTCTTCTGGGAACCTCTGGTTGATGAGTGCCATGGTGTCTGCTGCCGGGACCAAGGATTATTATTATTATTATTATTGATCAAGTAGCATGTTACAAAACCACTGGCTAGTGTTCTGCCTATTGCATATATTTCAATATACAAAGCAAAATCTCCAGAGTATATAATCATGCTTGATTCCCCTGAATCCATGAAAAGTTGTTCTTTTCTCAAGCAGGTAAGTATGTCCTCTAGCAGCCCTTCTACTTTGAAATAAAGTGATTAGCAGAAGGAAGACGAAAACAAAACAATCATTATGCCCCTCTGTTCCAAATTGAAAATCTCCAAAAGTTACTGAACCAAAGCTGCAACTAAATGCCACAGTCAGTGACAAGAAAGATCTCATTTTCTGGCTGTCATGTTTTAGAAGGCTGGATGCTGCTCACGCCACTATGGGAGCAACAGAAAGAGAATTATCGCACCCCACTGAATGACAAAATGCTGCCTCTGCTATAAATGAATGTAACAGATTCCCATTAAGCACCAGAAGGGATGATGTACCAGGTGAAGCAGATTTTATATTGCAATTTGAGTTCACTGAAAGATCTACTCATTGCTGGCAGGGGATGGGAGGTGGGGAGTAAAGCTCAGTTACGCTACTTGCAGAAGGCAGCATTTTAATCTTTTGGTCCCCTGAAATGTCACTTTCCTCTGACAATTCAGTTCTTGGTTGCTAGCAATTCTGCTCTCCATATTTTTCAGTTCTGAAAGCATTACAACACTCTAAAAATGCAGTCCGATTATTTCATGCTTTCAAAATGAGCTATACAATATATTGCTCTTCCAGCAGTCATCAGCCAATCCCTCTCCAATGCCGGAAATACAGCTTAATGGTGTCACATTAGAAAATGTTGACCATTTCCGCTACCTTGGCAGCCACCTCTCCACAAAAGTCAACATTGACACTGAAATACAACACCGCCTGAGCTTTGCAAGTGCAGCTTTTTTTCCAAATAAAGCACAGAGTGTTTGAGGACCGGGATACCAAGGTGCTTTATAAAGCTATTGTCCTCCCAACCCTGCTATATGCCGGCGAGACGTGGACTGTCTACAGACATTGCATGCAACTCCTGGAACGATTCTATCAGCACTGCCTCCACAAATCCTGCAAATCTCTTGGGAAGACAGGCGGACAAATGTCGGTGTGCTGGAAGAAGCAAAGAACACCAGCATTGAACAGATGGTCCTCCAACTTCAACTCTGCTGGACCAGCCATGTTGTCCGGATGCCCGCCCACCAATTATTATTATTATTATTATTATTATTATTATTATTATTTACAACTTTTATATTCCGCCCTTCTCACCCCGCAGGGGACTCAGGGCGGATTACAGTGTACACATATATGGCAAACATTCAATGCCAATTTTTGACATACAAACATATACAGACATACACAGAGGCTATTTAACTTTTTCTGGCCACCAAGGGAGCTGTCACTTTAATCATCCATCTGCAATGCTGATGAAGTACTTCCGCGTTCCCCGCTGGAATGCTCTGCTGGAGTCTTTTTTATGGCCTCATAAATTAGTTAATTTAGCCTCCCCACACTTTAAGGTGGTACCTAATTTTCCTACTTGATAGATGCAACTGTCTTTCGGGTTGCAAAGGTCGACAACAGGCTGCACACAATTGGTTGGAAACCCACTCCAACCCGGGCTGGCTTCGAACTCATGACCTTTTGGTCAGAGTGATCTTAATGCAGCTGACACTCAGCCAGCTGCGCCACAATCCTGGTGCATTTCCCAAAGCAGTTGCTCTACTCCGAGCTCAAGAACAGAAAACGGAAAGTTGGTGGACAGAAAAAGAGATTTAAAGATGGGCTCAAAGCCAACCTTAAAAATTGTGGTATAGACACTGAGAACTGGGAAGCCCTGGCCTTTGAGCACTCTAGCTGGAGGTCAGCTGTGACCAGCAGTGCTGTAGAATTTGAAGAGCCACGAATGGAGGGTGAAAGAGAGGAACGTGCCAAGAGGAAGGCACATCAAGCCAACCCCAACCGAGACCGCCTTCCACCTGGAAACCAATGCCCTCACTGCGGGAGAAGATGCAGATCAAGAATAGGGCTCCACAATCACTACGGACCAACTGATCTTGGAAGACTATCCTACCTCAGACTGCTGGGGGGCTGGACTATAGTTTGGAAAAAAACCCGAATTCCTATGCATGTTGCACATATCTTATTTGTAGTGCAAACAAAACACGAAGGAACAATACAACATATAAAATGAAGAACAATTTTAAACAAGTTAAACTTACCAATATTCCAATGGGAAAGTGTGCCTGCTTTTGGCTCATGAGATAGTCAAATTAATTAGGATTGTTCTGTTGTGTGCCTTCAAGTCGTTTCAGACTTAGGGAGACCCTAAATCTAAAGTTTAGGCCGCAAGCCAGGTAAATGACCTTGAAGGGCCACATCTGGTCTAAAAAAGGTAAAGGTAAAGGTAGTCCCCTGACATTAAGTCCAGTCATATCTGACTCTGGAGTGTGGTGCTCATCTCCATTTCTAAGCCGAAGAGCCAGCGTTGTCCGTAGACACCTCCAAGGTCATGTGGCCGGCATGACTGCATGGAGCGCCGTTACCTTCCCGCCGGAGCGCTACCTACTGATCTACTCACATTTGCATGTTTTCGAACTGCTAGGTTGGCAGAAGCTAGGGCTGACAGCGGTAGCTCACGCCGCTCCCCGGGAAACGAACCTGCAACCTTTCGATCAACAAGCTCAGCAGCTCAGTGCTTTAACCCACTGCGTACGGGCCTAAATTTGGGGACCCTTGGTTTAAACTTTCAAGGAGCTATCCAAGGTGCTAAATCCTACCCACAAAAGAGATTTTAGCACATTGAAGAACTTTTCAAACCTTCAGGTAACATTCAAACCTGGGTCATCACTCTGTTGATACTGGAGCAACCAGACACTAAGGAAAGTAGTCATGGGGGCTCTTAGGGTGCTTCCAGACAGCACAAAAACATGTGTTTTCAATGGAGGACAAAAGAAAAACCCCAGGACCAGAGAACATGTCCTCATATAGACCTGTGGTTTTGCGATTTCCCCCCCGCCAGCCTCACATCTCCATCTCTACGGGAACAAGGCTGCCCTGAGTCCCCCCTCGGGGGTGAGAAGGGCAGGCTAAAAGTATAGGAAATAAATAAAAATAAATAAACTAGATGCAAAGATACAGAATGGGGGACGATGCCTGGCTCGAGAGCAGTACGTGTGAAAAAGATCTTGGAGTCCTTGTGGACAACAAGTTAAACATGAACCAACAATGTGATGTGGCGGCAAAAAAAGCCAATGGGATTTTGGCCTGCATCAATAGGAGCATAGTGTCTAGATCTAGGGAAGTCATGCTACCCCTCTATTCTGCTTTGGTTAGATATTGTGTCCAATTCTGGGCACCACAATTCAAGAGAGATATTGACAAGCTGGAATATGTCCAAAGGAGGGCGACTAAAATGATCAAGGGTCTAGAGAACAAGCCTTATGAGGAGCGGCTTAAGGAGCTGGGCATGTTTAGCCTGAAGAAGAGAAGGCTGAGAGGAGATATGATAGCCATGTATAAATATGTGAAAGTAAGCCACAGGGAGGAGGGAGCAAGCTTGTTTTCTGCTTCCTTGGAGACTAGGACGCGGAACAATGGCTTCAAACTACAAGAGAGGAGATTCCATCTGAACATGAGGAAGAACTTCCTGACTGTGAGAGCTGTTCAGCAGTGGAACTCTCTGCCCCGGAGTGTGGTGGAGGCTCCTTCTTTGGAAGCTTTTAAACAGAGGCTGGATGGCCATCTGTCGGGGGTGATTTGAATGCAATATTCCTGCTTCTTGGCAGGGGGTTGGACTGGATGGCCCATGAGGTCTCTTCCAACTCGTTGATTCTATGATTCTATGAGGGCGGATGGGAGACTCCGGAGGGAGGTTTTTTCTTTAAATCACTCCACTATGTGCTGGATCGTATATGTGCAGATGTAAATACCTCAATATAAATACCAGCAGATTTACATGTGAGCATATGAGGTTCAGCACATAACAGGGGGATTTAAAAACAAACTTCTGCTGGGTTTTTCTCTTCTCCCAATTGGTTATTCAAACTCTCTTTAATATTATAAAATTTGAAATAAAGTGTTTCAGAGAGTTCTCATTGCTCTCTGTTTGTGCTTCCTTTAAAGCAGCATTACGAAGGGTGAACTGGCTACCTCATTCAAGGGAATAATAATAATAATAATAATAATAATAATAATAATAATAATACCCCACTTTTACTCTCCAAGAAGGAGACTCAAAGTGGCTATACTGCACTTGTATAGCCAAAGTAGGGGTTTCACCTGTGAGGTTTTCTGCATCAAGTGCCGACATAACTTGATTGTGTACCTTAGCCCAGAATTGTGTAACTTCAGTGTACTACTTCAAAAATGTCATCTCTTGACTCTTTGAAACTCCAGCTTGCCAGACGAGAGCAGTTGAGAGCTTTCGGAGAATATTGACTTTGTGCAGAAATACGAATCTTCAGACACAGAAGTTTCTGTCTAGAATCCTATTTTAGTGAACTAGAGCTTTCATATTTTTCCTGATACATCTAAAAGAGAAACATGTAGATGTTTCCTTTCTTTCTCTCCATCTCTTACTCCCTGAGGCAGTGTAACAAATATTGGAACATGAAATGATTGGAAGACGAGATTGGATCTTGATTTTAACTAAGAGACGCCATGAGTTATGTAGTATTGACTTTGTAAAGTTTGTATATTGATGCTATGGTTTTTAACTGTTTTAATCTGTTTTATGATGTTCAAGCATTGAATTTTGCTACCGTGAACCGCTTTGAGTTGCCGGAGGGCTGAGAAAAGCGGTATATAAATGGTACGCTGGTACAGCTGTACCAGAAGCTCCCACTTTATTTGCCTTGTATTAAGTGTTTGCTTGCAGCCCAAGGCTTGGGATTCTGCAGAAGGGTGGCTTCCTGTTAAAGTTTGCAGTTATAGGGCAGGCCCCCTGTCCATCATCGTTAAGTTTGGTTCCGCTCCCTGTTCAGGACAATTGAGAAGGGAAGGGAGCCATTTTCAGTCAGTCTCAACAAGGAAAGTCAATGTACAGGACGTGTACAGACTTCTCCTGTACAAAGGCTTCAACCTTTAAGACCTCCCAGGGGAGAACAGGCTTAAGAGCAAAAGGATTCCCAAAGATTCCTAGGGAAACAGCCCTAAAGATCCGAGGAATTTCGGAGGGAAAAACAGCTTTGAACATCCAAGAACCTTAGCTGAAGTGACTACAGGCCTACTGGTAGGTCCACTCGGTGCTCTGAGACGCAGATCAACCCGGTAGTGGAGCCCACATCAGTTAGGTTTAGGATCACAGTTAGCCTGGGAGAAGTTTGGAAAGGGATTTTCCTTTAGAGTAAAGTAACCAAAGCCACTAGTTGCACAAAGCCTGGAAGCATTTGTTTAACCTTTTGAAGACAAAAGAAGTTTCTGTTGATTGTTCACCAATAAAAGACTTTGTTATATTTTACAAGCCATCTAGAGACTGTTTATGGTGAAAATCCTTAAGAATTTCTCTTCGGGCCCCCTGGCTTCCCGCTGGGCTAAAGTTGCACGTCCTGTTTTAAAAGCAATTCGTTTCAAGCCCAGCGCGCGACAGAACAAATGGAGTAAATTAATTAATTAATAATGGACCTGGGATGCTTTAGGGTCTTTATGAATAAGTCAAAGAACCAAGGAAAATCTTGACTGAAGTTACTGTCACTGCTTCAACACCAACTAGGTATCACTTCTTTCCCATTGGGATATAATGGTCCTACTGGTCAGTCGTAAGGCCGAACAGGGTATAGGGTTACAGCCTGTACTGGATGGGGTTACACTCCCCCTGAAGTCGCAGGTTCGCAGCTTGGGAGTGATCCTGGACTCATCGCTGAGCCTGGAGCCTCAGGTCTCAGCGGTGGCCGGGAGAGCTTTTGCGCAATTAAAACTTGTGCACCAGTTGCGCCCGTACCTCGGGAAGTCTGATCTGGCCACAGTGGTCCACGCTCTTGTTATATCCCGTATAGACAACTGCAACGCACTCTACGTGGGGTTGCCCTTGAAGACTGTTCGGAAACTTCAACTGGTCCAACGAGCGGCAGCCAGACTGCTCACCGGAGTGACATACAGGGAGCACACAACTCCCTTGTTGTGTCAGCTCCACTGGCTGCCAATCCAGTTCCGAGCACAATTCAAGGTGCTGGTTTTGACCTACAAAACCCTTTACGGTTCCGATCCAGCGTATCTGTCCGAACGTATCTCCCTCTACGTCCCACCCCGGAATTTGAGATCATCTGGGGAGGCCCTGCTCTCGACCCCACCACTATCACAAGTGAGGCTGGTGGGGACGAGGAGCAGGGCCTTCTCAGTGGTGGCCCCTCACCTGTGGAACTCACTCCCGGGGGAAATCAGGACATCAACATCCCTCCTTGCCTTCAGGAGAAAGGTAAAGACGTGGCTATGGGACCAGGCCTTTGGGCATCCTGACAATTAGATATGGAATCCAGATGGATAGGACTGACAATGTGCGGAAAGTAGAACCTAAACTATGAGTCTGTTAAACGCTGACCAGCAATGAGGTTTGTATTGCTTTTTTTGTTTTAATTGTTTTAATTGCTTTTATGGGTTTTTTGGATGTTTTGCCGATAACAATGATTGCTTATGTTAATTGTTATCATTGCTATAATTGCTATTGCTATTGATGTTATGTTTTTGTTGTCATGTAATGCGGGCATCGAATTGTGCCTTGTTGTGTAAGCCGCCCTGAGTCCCCCTCGGGGTGAGAAGGGCGGGGTATAAGCGACCGTAATAAATAAATAAATAAATAAATAAATAATGGAATAAGAGGCTATGAGTTACCAAAGAGAATCTTTAACTACAATGTTCAAATATGCAATTAACAGCCAGGGCCAGAAACAAACAAAACTGACCATTTCACAAGCAAAAACAGAATCCACCCCCTTCATTACAGTGCCAATTAGGTCCTGTGTATATTACCTTGATTACTGGCCATTTTCCTAGGGTTTGGGGAGCTGCTAGGGGGCGTTGCACCAGGTTGGAGAGAATTTTTCTGACTCCATGAGTCTATAATGGGCAACAGGACAACATCAGTCTCCAAACTGGAATGACTGTGACAAGGGGAATGGGATTGTGCCAAAAGAGAAGATGGCACCATATGCTAGGAACAGGAGGTGAAAGCTAGAAAGGCAAAAAGGGAAGGGAAGGCGTTCTTCAAACAAAAGAGGAAACACTGGGGGTCTGAAGACACATTTTCTTAGGCAAATGTGTCCTATCTGGGGCCACTCCATGGAATGCATTTTTAGATATTCTCCTAAAAATGACAAATGTAAAGGTGACAACCAATGTTTGAAAATATATATGCAACATATAGGTATATCTCAAAGAGGAGGCTCAGGTACAGCTTCCTGCTTAATGCCTGGTTTGTTACTGTACGGTGTGCGAAATGGGCCACAAATCAGAGATGATGAGATATCAAACACAGATTCCTCAACTTGCTTTTCACATAGCAAGAAAAGGAAAAGATTGCTCTAAGAAATCTCAAGTTGAAAAACATTTAGGTCTAGTTATATAAGAAACATTTCTTAACTATTTTGACACTTTCAGATATGTGAACTGAAACTGAGCTACTTGTTGCCGTTTACATATGTTTGCAATAGAATTCTCCAATAAAAAAAATAAGGAAAGTTGCATTTGCTATGTAGTATAGAAAGAAAGGTATTTACAAAATGTTTATAAAAATACATTTGTTTGGAGAAATTAACAGCAACTGGCAGGCATGTAGCCGGGGGGGGGGGGGGGGGTTTGAGGGGCTTCAGTCGTCCCCCCCCCGAAATTTTCAGGGTGGTCCGCGAGAAGGCGATGAATTTATGATTTATTCTGACGAACTGACCTTTGTAAGTTGTATAATTGTATTTTAATATATTTTTGTACTATTGTATTATGATGTTTACTGTGGTTTATCTTATTTATAATATTGTAATGTAATGCAATATACTACTACTACTAATAATAATATGATATAATTATATATTTATATTACATGTAATATTACTAATAATATTACAGTATAACTGATATAGTGCAATATAGCAATATTTAAAACTAATATTGTACTATGTTAATAATATATTGTATGTATATATATCTTGTAAGCCGCTCTGAGTCCCCTTCGGGGTGAGAAGGGCGGCATATAAATGTCGTAAATAAATAAATAAAATAAATTGTATTTTAATCCTATGCTGTTAGCTGGCCTGAGTCCCTCTTCGGAGGTTGAGAAGACCAGGTTATAAAAGCTCGAAATAAAGAAATAAATAATAAAATAAGGCCTTACTGGTACATTATTTAAACTGTTATGTTTATTGATATAATGATCTGATCACCATTCTCAATATATCCCATATACATGGGGGTATTGGGATAAAGATTCAAAAGATTTGCTAGAGTAGATCTCAGCACCCCCCGAATCAAACTTAGCCCCTCCGAGGGAAACTCAGTCCTCCCCACCCCCCACCCCCCGAATCAAAATCCTGGCTACGGGCCTGCCAACTGGTATACAAATGTTTATATGGAAGTTGCTCATCTGAAAGTTTGGGATGAATTAAATTTAAGATTGGGGAAAATCTCAGCCTTTGGGGTGAACTGAAATTTGTTGACATAATGACTGAATGACTGAAACTGATGTCTTTTAGTTTCTGCTAAATGGGATTTTTATTATGCTCCAACTGAATATGCATGAGATAAATATGAACGAGATGACTTCTCGCCCTGGAGACTTGATAGTTTTGATGCTTGTTTTCATCTGTCTACACTGTAAAGGCCCTTTATGGATGTGCAAAAGACAATAAGCAAAAGGACAGCATATGTATTGATGCTGGAGATGATGGGAGAACACAAATAAATTAGCATGGCATTCAAAGTGACTCATGACCATTACAATTATCTATCAATTATCTATCAGTTTTAATTTCTTATTCTCTATAAAACAATCAAAATGCTTTATCTCACATGCGCTGCAAGTTGAAACACAAATATTTTCCCTATTTCCATTTAAAAGAATATTTGTACATACATTTTTCATTTATTGTATTTTATTTCCTGTCATAATTTTATCTTAATAAGTAATATTTCACTTCTTTCTTTTTTCTATGTATACCTGTGGGTAGCACCTTTCTTCTCACAGTTAGATTCACTTGACCGTTTCGAGCTGCATTATGCATGAGATCAATCACGTATCGATGCGTTTTGCCAGCCACTGGAATTCCATCTACGTAGACCAACTCATCACCAGGATGTAGGCGACCATCTCTGTCTGCTGAGCCCATAGCAATTACTGCTCCAATCAGAATCTAAGACATAATACAAAAGGGGTATTAAATGAAATAATTCTTAAATGGTAAAGTGCTGAAGAAATTCCATCACATTTCTTGCAATTATTATATTGAACAGGCCCGCACTACCTGCGGCCCTCCAGGTGTTTGGGAACACCAACATTCAGAAGTTCTAACCAGCTTGTCCAGTAGGTTTTTTTTGGGCTATATGACCATGTTCTAGAGGCATTCTCTCCTGATGTTTTGCCTGCATCTATGGCAAGCATCCTCAGAGGTAGTGAGGTCTGTTGGAAGTAGGAAAAGTGATTTATATATCTGTGGAATGACCAGGGTGGGACAAAGGACTCTTGTCTGCTGGAGCTAGGTGTGAATGTTTCAACTGACCACCTTGATTAGCATTTGATGGCCTGGCAGTACCTGGGGCAATCTTTTGTTGAGAGGTGATTAGATGTGCCTGATTGTTTCCCCTCTGTTGTTTTGCTGTTGTAAACTTTGAGTTTTTTTTAATACTGGTAGCCAGATTTTGTTCATTTTCATTGTTTTTTCCTTTCTGTTGAATTTGTCCACATGCTTGTGGATTTCAATGGCTTCTCTGTGTAGTCTGACATGGTGGTTGTGAGAGTGGTCCAGCATTTCTGTGTTCTCAAATATATGCTGTGTCCAGGTTGGTTCATCAGGTGCTCTTTTAGTTTTTGGTTACTTTTAGAATGTTTGCCACCTCCATTGAACTATTTTTATGTTTAAAAAGACATTAAACTTTTACTTGTGATATTTGATCTATGACTGTTCATCACTATGGAGAAGAAATCTGGCAATGAAGATGTGTACAAGAACATCCCTTAGGCAGATGATGGCACCAAATGTTCACTGTCTCTTGTAAAGACATAGAATCTTAGAATCATGGAGTTGGAAGAGACCTCACGGGCCATCCAGTCCAACCCCCTGCCAAGAAGTAGGAAAACTGCATTTATATACAATTTTTATACACTGGTATATTACATCATATACCAGTGTATAAAAATTGTATATAAATGCAGTTTATATAATGCAGTTAATGCAGTTAAATATAATGCAGTTAATGCAGTTAATGCAGTTAAATGCAGTTTACATCATATACCAGTGCTTGAGTTTGAATATCAATTGACATATCTTAATATGGTTTCCTCATAGTCCAGCCTCTGTCCTCTTCCTCCACCCATTTTATGGGATGTAACCTTGAATCTCTCTTCTTTTATCAGCTGCCTGTCCCTTTACATAATCAAATTATTTGATTTTTTTTGTAAAAAGGGAGGGGGGGGAGTTCCTCTCTGTTATTCATTGTTGCTGTGTGAAAATAATGTTTCTTAAGGTCTAGGGGAGTGTTTCTCAACCTGGGGGTCGGGATCCCTGAAGAGGTCTTGAGGGGGTGTCAGAAGGGTCGCCAAAGACTATCAAAAAACACTGCATTTTCTGTTGGTCATAGGGGTTCTGTGTGCCAATTCCATCATTGGTGAAGTTCAGAATGCTCTTTGATTGTAGGTGAACTATAAATCCCAGCAACGACAACTCCCAAATGTCAAGGTCTATTTCCCCCAAACTCTACCAGTGTTCACATTTGGGTATGTTGAGCATTTGTGCCAAGTTTGGTCCAGATCCATCATTGATAGAGTCCAAAGTTCTCTCTGGGTGTAGGAGAACTACAACTCCCAAACTCAAGGTCAAAGCCCACCAAACTCTTTCAGTATTTTCTGTTGCTCATGGGAGTTCTATGTGCCAAGTTTGGTTCGATTCCGTTGTTGGTGGAATTTGATTGTAGGTGAACTATAAATCCCAGCAACTACAACTCCCAAATGACAAAATTTGGTCATGCCAGACTAATCTGATCTCTTTTTTCGATAGAGTTACAAGCTGGGTAGATGCAGGGAATGCCGTGGATGTGGCGTACCTGGATTTCAGTAAGGCCTTCGACAAGGTCCCCCATGACCTTCTGGCAAGGAAACTAGTCCAATGTGGGCTAGGCAAAACTACGGTGAGGTGGATCTGTAATTGGTTAAGTGGACGAACCCAGAGGGTGATTCTCCCCAATGCTTTCTCTTCATCCTGGAAAGAAGTGACGAGCTGAGTGCCGCAGGGTTCTGTCCTGGGCCCGGTCCTGTTCAACATCTTTATTAATGACTTTGATGAAGGGCTAGAAGGCATGATCATCAAGTTTGCAGACGACACCAAATTGGGAGGGATAGCCAATACTCTAGAGGACAGGAGCAGAATGCAAAACGATCTTGACAGATTAGAGAGATGGGCCAAAACTAACAAAATGAAGTTCAACAGTGACAAATGCAAGATACTCCACTTTGGCAGGAAAAACGAAATGCAAAGATACAGAATGGGGGACGCCTGGCTCGAGAGCAGTACGTGTGAAAAAGATCTTGGAGTCCTCGTGGACAACAAGTTAAACATGAGCCAACAATGTGATGTGGCGGCAAAAAAAGCCAATGAGATTTTGGCCTGCATCAATAGGAGAATAACGTCTAGATTTGGGAAGTAATGCTACCCCTGTATTCCGCATAGGAATATTGTGTCCAATTCTGGGCACCACAATTCAAGAGAAATATTGACAAGCTGGAATGTGTCCAGAGGAGGGCGACTAAAATGATCAAGGATCTGGAGAACAAGCCCTATGAGGAGCGGCTTAAGCAGCTGGGCGTGTTTAGCCTGAAGAAGAGAAGGCTGAGAGGAGATATGATAGCCATGTATAAATATGTGAGAGGAAGCCATAGGGAGGAGGGAGCAAGCTTGTTTTCTGCTTCCCTGGAGACTAGGACACGAAACAATGGCTTCAAACTACAAGAAAGGAGATTCCATCTGAGCATGAGGAAGAATGTATTGTCGAAGGCTTTCATGGCTGGAATCACACAGTTCTTGTGGGTTTTTTCGGGCTATATGGCCATGTTCTAGAGGCATTTCTCCTGACGTTTCGCCTGCATCTATGACAAGCATCCTCAGAGGTGAGGTCACCTCTGAGGATGCTTGCCATAGATGCAGGCAAAACGTCAGGAGAAATGCCTCTAGAACATGGCCATATAGCCCGAAAAAACCCACAAGAACTGGGCATGAGGAAGAACTTCCTGACTGTGAGAGCCGTTCAGCAGTGGAACTCTCTGCCCTGGAGTTTGGTGGAGGCTCCTCCTTTGGAAGCTTTTAAACAGAGGCTGGATGGCCATCTGTCGGGGGTACTTTGAATGCAATATTCCTGCTTCTTGGCAGGGGGTTGGACTGGATGGCCTATGAGGTCTCTTCCAACTCTTTGATTCTATGATTCTATGACTTAAATCTTATTTTTTTGGGCAGACATATATTTAATGTCGTAAGTAACAATATTCTCTCCACAGACAGTTGTAACCATTCTGAGAGAGCTTGGTTCCACCATAAAAGGGGGCGGAAGATGATATAAGGTCAAAAAAGAAAGCACCGGAGACTTTTCTGAGCTTTATGCCATGCTTGATAACATCTGAAGCAGTACTTTTAAGGATTTTCAATCATTCTGCCTTGGATCCCAAAAGACTAGAAATTCATGTAGAACATGCCATTGCAAAATAAATGAATAATCCTTCCCTTTTATATGTCTGATGTACTGTTGTAAGTCATAAGTGTCACTGGTTCAAGAGAGCTATCATGGGAACGGGAAACACAATTTTGATACAATGCAACCAGCATTTGGTGTATGACTAATGGTAGTCATTACGCTTTGTATTTCAGAATCCAATTCACATCATCGCAGGACATGGTGAATATTTTCACAAAAGCACAGTATGAGCAGTAGACAGTGTCACACTTCCAAATTACTGTATTTGTCAAATGAGACATTTCTTAGTGTCGCAAATTGAAGCATAGCATTCATTTGCTTCCATGGAGTCTGAATATTACTTTTGTTGGTCCTGTTGTTAAAGCATGGCCAAGCACCTCCTGGAAGTCAATAACTAAAGGATGTCAAGAAGGAAAAATGTAAGATGTTAAAGGCTGGAGAATAAATTCTTAGTAACTTAACACAGACTGATACACGGCGACAGCTTATAGATGGAGATGCTGATAACTTGAGAGACCTGTCTTTTTCAATGTCTGAACAAGAAAAAGTGCCATTCCAATATAACCAAAGTGATATTTTTCTGACAGATAACAAAGATATCAAAGCTACAAAGTGAAAAGTCAGGCTGAAGCCACTCACCGGCTGTCCAGGTTCATCTCCACCAAGAATTCTGAAGCCAAATCCAGATTCCATTCTCCGAAGATGAACATCCAAATCCTTGTAATCTGAACCTAGTTTAAAGGAAAATTTCATTGAATTGCAATGCTTATTGGGGGGGGGGGGGGGGGGGGGGAGAAGGGGTACTTAAAAGACCTAATTGCCTGATGTTTAATTTGATTATACATGACAATCTCACCAGAGCCAAGGAAAACAAGATGAGACAATGTGATTTGAACACAGAGGCAAGAAACATGGATGCTTAAGGAAATACACATCTATGTTGGGGCATATGGGAAGGTAACTGAAACCAAATGAGAAACAAATTGCAAAAACTTTTCTTTGCATATTTACAATTTGTACATTTTTTTTTCAAAAGGAAGAATATAATGATAGGATAAACCCAGTCATAATTGAACAACACCACAATGCTATTCTAGGTCAGGGGTCCTCAAACTAAGGCCCGAGGGCCAGATACGGCCCTCCAAGGTCATTTACCTGGCCCTCACTCAGGGTCAACCTAAATCTGAAATGACTTGAAGGCACACAACAACAACAACAATGGGTTGTTGTAGGTTTTTCCGGGCTATATGGCCATGTTCTGGAGGCAATTTTTCTCCTGACGTTTCACCTGCATCTATGGCAAGCATCCTCAGAGGTAGTGAGGTCTGTTGGAAGTAGGAAAAATGGGTTTATATATCTGTGGAATGACCAGGGTGAGACAAAGGACCCCTGTCTGCTGGGGCTAGCTGTGAATGTTTCAACTGACCACCTTGATTAGCATACAATGGCCTGGAAGCGCCTGGGGGAATCTCTTGTTGAGAGCGTTTTGCTGTTGTAATTTTTGAGTTTTTTTAATACTGGTAGCCAGATTTTGTTCATCTTCATGGTTTTCTCATTTCTGTTGAAATTGTCCACATGCTTGTGGATTTCAATGGCTTCTCTGTGTAGTCTGACATGGTGGTTGTGAGAGTGGTCCAGCACTTCTGTGTTCTCAAATAATATGCTGTGTCCAGGTTGGTTCATCAGGTGCTCTTCTATGGCTGATTTCTCTGGTTGGAGTAGTTTGCAGTGCCTTTCATGTTCCTTGATTCGTGTTTGGGCAATGCTGCATTTGGTGGTCCCTATGTAGACTTGTCCACAGCTGCATAGTATCCAGTAGACTCCTGCAGAGGTGAGAGGATCCCTCTTGTCCTTTGCTGAACGTAGCATTTGTTGGATTTTCTTGGTGGGTCTGTAAGTGGTTTGTATGTTGTGTTTCCTCATCAGTTTCCCTATGTGGTCAGTGGTTCCCTTGATGTATGGCAAGAACACTTTCCCTCTGGGTGGATCTTCATCTTTACTCTCGTGGCTTGTTCTCGGTCTTGCAGCTCTTCTGATGTCTGAGGTGGAGTATCCATTGGCCTGGAGAGCCCAGTTGAGGTGGTTCAGTTCATCTTGGAGAAGGTGGGGTTCGCAGATTCTTTTTGCATGGTCTGCCAAGGCTTTAATTGTGCTTCTTTTTTTGACTTGGGTGATGGTTAATTGTGCTTCTTTTTTGACTTGGGTTTTGACTTCTCACAACCACCATGTCAGACTACACAGAGAAGCCATTGAAATCCACAAGCATGTGGACAATTTCAACAGTAAGGAGGAAACCATGAAGATGAACCAAATCTGGCTACCAGTATTAAAAAACTCAAAAATTACAACAGCAAAACAACAGAGGGGAAAGAAACAGGCACATAAAATCACTCTCAACAAGAGATTCCCCCCAGGTGCTTCCAGGCCATTGTATGCTAATCAAGGTGGTCAGTTGAAACATTCACAGCTAGCCCCAGCAGACAGGGGTCCTTTGTCTCACCCTGGTCATCCCACAGATATATAAACCCATTTTTCCTACTTCCAACAGACCTCACTACCTTTGAGGATGCATGCCATAGATGCAGGCGAAACGTCAGGAGAAAAATTGCCTCCAGAACATGGCCATATAGCCCGGAAAAACCTACAACAACCCAGTGATCCCGGCCATGAAAGCCTTCGACAACAACAACAATCTCATCTCATCAGCCAAAAGCAGGCCCACACTTCCCACTGATATACTAATAAGTTAATATTTGTTAAAATTGTTCTTCATTTTAATTATTGTATTGTTTTTAAATGTTTATGTGGAATCTTTTTTTCCTGCAATTTGAATCCATTACTCCATATCCTAGCCTCCCAAGCAGTAGAAAGCAAGCTGATATCCATTCAGATGTTCAAACATGGCTATCGTGTTACCTCTTCACTCCCCTCTGTTTAAAAAGTTTGAGGACCACTGTTCTAGGTCCTAATGTTGCTCAGTTACATCTGTGTTTCTTTGTCAGTACTGATGTAAATTTAGTCCAATCTGCCTTTCTGAAGTTGAATCTTCGTTTACATCGAACTTCCTGTGGCCTTATAGTTGGGAACAGTTGGCATACTATTGGTCGGTGCTGTGTGTTTGGGATTGGTGGTCCCACTGATTTGGTGCATTCCTGTACGATGCTGTCGTTCACAAATAAGAGTCTGGGTTATATCCTCTGTGCCATCTCCTGCTGTTGTAGGATGGTGGGAGCTTGCTATCATGGAGGAGTGATAGTTTGTGCAGTTCAGACCAGGAGAGGACAGCCTCTCCATTTTTATCCTCTTGGGCATAGCCCCATATGTGGCTATGGCTGTTGAAGTCACCAATTGAAGCACTGCTTGAACATCAAGCAAAAAGTGGGTGCTAGAAACAATATCATACGAAAGCTGACTGGCACAACCTGGGGATCACAACCAGATACAGTGAAGACATCTGCCCTTGGGCTGTGCTACTCTGCTGCTGAGTATGCATGCTCAGTGTGGAACAGATCTCACCACACTAAAACAGTGGATGTGGCTCTTAATGAGACATGCTGCATTATCACGGGATGTCTGCGCCCTACACCACTGGAGAAATTACACTGTTTAGCCAGTATTGCACCACCTGACATCTGCTAGGAAGTAGAGGCTAATAGTGAAAGAACCAAGGCCGTGACATCTCCAGCTCATCCCTTGTTTGGGTATCAGCCAGCACGTCAACGACTTAAATCAAGAAATAGTTTTCTAAGATCTACAGAGACACTTGCTAAAACACCTCAGCAAGCGAGAGTCCAAAAGTGGCAGGCTCAAACCCAGAACCTCAATCAATGGCTGATACCAAATGAGAGACTCCCCCCCTGGGCACACAGAAAACTGGGCGACTTGGAAGGGGCTGAACAGACTGCGCTCTGGCACCATGAGATGCAGAGCCAACCTTAAGAAATGGGGCTACAAAGTGGAACCCACGACATTGGATACAATATTCCTGGTGTGGTCTGACAAGGCAGAATAGAGAGGTAGCATGACTTCCCTGGATCTAGACACTATACTCCTATTGATGCAGGCCAAAATCCCATTGGCTTTTTTTGCCGGCGCAAAAATCTTTCATGTGACACATGAAAGTTTTTTAAAAAGAAAAATAAACATTCTGATTTTTTTAAAATCTTCTGCAAAAATCTATGCATTATTTAAATCTAAGGAAGTTTTGTAGGATCTGAAAGCTGCAGCTCATTTTAAGCTCTGCAATTGATAAAATGCATGACATTAGGGCATGACAACAACTCCACTAATATATGGCAGAGTGGGTGATTTTTTTTCCTGTCTTCGCTGTCAACGCCTCCATCTTGAGAAATGATGATCTGCAGCATCATCAACTTATCAAGCAGAATATATAAAACTGAGTACATGACAAATTATCATATTTTATCTACCCCACAGAAAAAAAATGTGATATGCAAAGTATCAGCTTGTAATAGACCCAACTAAGAAAAGCTCATATTCAACTATATTATACTATGGCCAAGTGCAAAAGGGACAAAAGAGTTGCTAAACCTGGATTTTCACTAATTCACACAGAGTGATGTGTCTTTGTGTATTGAATTTTAACACTGTGGCACCAAAGGAAGTCTGTATCTGAAGGATGCTGACACTTTCTTTCCTATTGTTATTTTTAGACAAGTTATTGCCTGAAGGTCCATCCCCACCATCTTGCTCCAGAAATGGAACTGAACGACCACCATGTCAGACTACACATAGAAGCCATTGAAATCCACAAGCATGTGGACAATTTCAACAGAAAGGAAAAAACCATGAAAATGAACAAAATCTGGCTACCAGTATTAAAAAAACTCAAAAAATTACAACAGCAAAACAACAGAGGGGAAACAAACAGGCACATAAAATCACTCTCAACAAAAGATTCCCCCCAGGCACTTCCAAGCCATTGAATGCTAATCAAGGTGATCAGCTGAAAAATTCACACCTAGCCCCAGCAGACAAAAGTCCTTTGTCTCACCCTGGTCATTCCAGATATATAAACCCATTTTTCCTACTTCCAACAGACCTCACTACCTCTGAGGATGCTTGCCATAGATGCAGGTGAAACGTCAGGAGAAAAATTGCCTCCAGAACATGGCCATATAGCCCGGAAAAACCTACAACAACCCAATAGAACTGAACTTAATTGTGATAATACAATTTAGAATGAATAGAGGATTGATGCATGTCACTACAAGCTCCTTTTTCTGGCGGTGGCAGGTATCAACTTAAATGCATGAAATTGCTACTGTTGCATCTTCTTTGGATCCTATCTACCACGCATTTGCCTCCAGGGAATCTAAAGGAACTTAAGATATATATCTATATAAATAAAAATGTCATGTTCGTTTGTGGGATTAACAGAACTCAAAAACCACTGGCGGAATTGACACCACATTTGGACACAAGACACCTAACAACCCAATGTATGTCCTTCACTCATAAAAACACCGAAAAACACAGCAGATGGGACTTAAAAAGCCCCAAAAGCTAAATGACATTACAGAAAAAAGGAAGAAAGAGGGAGGGAAGGGGAGAAAAAAAAGAAAGAAAAGAAAGAGGGAGGGAAAGAAAGAAGGAAAGGGAGAAGGAAGCATGAAAGCAAAGAGAGAAGGATGGAAGGACAGAAAGATGGAAGGAAAGAAAAAGAGGGAAGGAAAGAAAGTTAGAAAAGGAAAGAAAAAAGGGAAAGAAGGAAAGAAAGAGGGAGCGAAGGAAGGGGGGAAGATGTAGAGAAAGAGGGCGGGAAGGAAAGAGAGAAGGAAGAAGAGAGAGACAGCAGAAGACAAAGAAAAAGGGGAAAGGAAGGAAAGAGATAATAGAGAAGGAAGGAAGAAGAGAAGGAAAGACAGGAAGGAAGGAAAGAGGGAGTGAAGGAAGGAAGGAAAGAAGGAGAGAAAGAGGGAAGGTTGGCCACAGCAACAAGTGGTGGGTACAGCTAGAATATATATATGTGTGTGTGTGTGTGTGTGTATGTGTACTAGCCGTCCCCTGCCACGCATTGCTGTGGCCCAATCTGGTGATCTGGAAAATAAAGTAATGAGAAAGTTTTGGTTTCTAATATTTGTAATTTCTTTATGCTTGTGGATAAACAGTATTTCTTGCTGTTTCTTTGTCAGTGTTGATGTGGAGAGTGTCTGGTTTGCCTACTCTGGAGCATGCAACATATCATTGTCCTTCTTTAAAGGTCTCTTTCAAATCTATGATACTATATCTGTGTGTGTGTGTGAGAGAGAGAATCATATCTATCTATCTATCATCTATCTATCTATCTATCTATCTATCTATCTATCTATATTTATGACTGGATGGCTCTTTGTCAGGAGGGCTCTGATTACATTTTCTTGCCCTGCTGAAGAGAGTTGGACTGGATGGCCTTAAGTATTTTCTATTGGTCATCAAGGTTCTGTGTGGGAAGTTGCCCCAATTCTGTCATTGGTGGGGTTCAGAATTCTCTTTGATTGTAGGTGAACTATAAATCCCACTAACTACAACTCCCAAATGTCAGGCTCTATTTCCCCCAAACTCCATCTGAATTCACGTTTGGGCATATGGAGTATTCGTGCCAAGTTTGAGTCCACAGTGCTCTCTAGATGTAGGTGAAGAAAGCGCAAAAGCTGGGTTGCAGCTAAACATAAAAAAACAAACAAGATTATGGTAACAAGAATGATTGACAACTGGGAAATAGAGGGAGAAAACGTGGAGGCAGTGACAGACTTTGTATTTCTAGGTGCAAAGGTTACTGCAGACTGCAACCAGGAAATCAGAAGACGTTTACTTCTTGAGAGGGGAGCAATGTCCAATCTCAATAAAATAGTGAAGAGTAGAGACATCACACTGGCAATGAAGACCCGCATAGTTAAAGCAATGGTATTCCCCATAGTCATCTACGGATGTGAGAGCTGGACCATAGAGAAGGTTGAGCGAAGGAAGATAGATGTTGTTGGAGGAAGGTTCTGAGAGTGCCTTGGATCACAAGAAGATCCAACCAGTCCATACTTCAGGAAATAAAGTCCGACTGCACATTGGAGGGAAGGATAGTAGAGGCAAAGATGAAGTACTTTGGCCACATCATGAGAAGAAAGGAAAGCTTAGAGAAGACAATGATGCTGGGGAAAATGGAAGGAAAAAGGAAGAGGGGCCGATCAAGGGCAAGATGGATGGATGGCATCCTTGAAGTGACTGGATTGACCTTGAAGGAGCTGGGGGTGGTGACGGTCGACAGGGAGCTCTGGTGTGGGCTGGTTCATGAGGTCACGAAGAGTCGGAAACGACTGAATGAATGAATGAACAACAATTGTTGTTCGTAAAATATTTCTCATTATATTGCAAAAAGATACAGGTTTGAACATTTCCCCCCAGAAAATAGCAGCCTTTCACAGAATAATCGTATTTTAAGGAGTCTCTAGATAAATTCCAACCCTGCACAATTTCAACAAAATTCATGAAAATAATATTAATACTCATTTGTTGATCTGGCATGGAATGGTCCCAATGTGATGCTTAAATCTGAGTTAAGAATATGCTTGAGGATAAAATATTTCAAGGGATGGAGTTTATTGAGCAATAGTCTTAATGAATAACAGCAAGTTCTGAGATATTCCTTCAGTATGAAAACACTACCATTTTTCAAGTGGAATTTTTCATGATGCACATCTGAATAATTTCTCATTGATAAATGTAGAAATCTGTGTTCAGGCCTCAAGACTGGGATAAGGCAATGTTTCAGGGGAATTATACCCACGGAATGAAGCTACAGATACTGCATTATATATTACTATATTAGAAGCTTGTCTGCATCTTAATGAAACGAAAAACAGAGCCTCATAAAATGGACTGATATTTGTGTCGATAAAGTTTTTCTGAAAACTACAAATTTCGGAAGTCTAGCAAAATGAATCTTGCAGGAAAAGACTGCTAGTTCTTATAGCATGCATCAAAGTGGTAAAACACTACCAAAAATAAGGCACAAAATGAGACACAAAACATGAAGATGGAAAAGGTATATTGCAGCCCTTCACAAATGTGTGAAAAGTTGTAGATTGAATCTAAAGTTCCCTTTCCGCCAACAGAAAGCTCTTCCTACATTGGACAAAGACTCCAACAGGAGTATTTCCCTTCAGTTTGAGAAAGTAAACTCTTGGATCGTATCAAATGGATTAGATTATTATTATTATTATTATTATTATTATTATTATTATTATTTTAAATGATCTTTATTAATGTATTGTCGAAGGCTTTCATGGCTGGAATCACTAGGTTCTTGTGGGTTTTTTCGGGCTATAGAGCCATGTTCTAGAGGCATTTCTCCGCCTCTAGAACATGGCTCTATAGCGCGAAAAAACCCACAAGAACCTAGATCTTTATTAAAGTTTTTCAGCTATATACATCCAAGGGGAAGGCTAGATAAGGTGGGGTGGGGTAGATAGGGTAACGTAAGTTAAGGGGAGGTAAAGGTGAAGTGAAGGGGGGGGGAGTGGTTGCAATGGAGCGGGGGAGGGAGGATGGGAAGGGGGAGGGGGCGGGAGGGGGGGGGGTGCAGACAGTCGCTTCCCGTCAGTCTTCTGGGAGTCTTCCTCTCCTATTGCTTCTGTATCTCCAAGCCAACATAGATTTTTATAGTTTCTTTCTTCAAATGCTGGACAGTAGGCCTGGGTAACAACGCAAAAATTTGTTTCTAAAATCGATTTGTATTTGGTTTTTTTTTTATTTCGATATTTAAAATAATTACAAAATTTTCCCTTTAAAAAGTTCGGTATTTACGAAATTTCGTTAATATTTACAAAACATTTTGTAAAGATGGCGCCCTTTTTTTCCAATATTTTTTCAATATTTTTTTAATTTAATTATTAATTTAGTAGAATAGGGAGGAGAAATTATTATTAAGGAGGGAAGGCAGGCACTCACTCTGGGGGGCCCTCAAGCGCTGCCGCCGAGTCGGGCCCGGCTCCTCCGAAGCTAAGGTTTCAGTGCGGAATTGGGAGAAGGGGCTCCCCAAAGGCCATCTAGTCCTGCCCTCTGCTATGGTCTCAATGCGAAATTGGGAGAAGGGCTCCCCAAAGGCCATCTAGCCCAGCCCTCCACTAAGGTTTCAGTGCGGAATTGGGAGAACGAAGCACACCCACCGCAAAGGTGAGGAAGGAGGGACGGGCCGCCTTCCCGCTGAGGGTCGCTCGCCCTCTCGCTCGCTTGCTCAGCTAGCGCCTTCCCCGCCCTCTCCTCCTCCTCCTCCTTCTCTTTCAGGCTCTGACTGGCTAAGGAGAGGAGAGAGAGGAGAGCTCCCAGCAAGCATAGCCGCCATCTTACGTATTTCCGAAATGGACGGAAATACAAAAATATTTGGCGCATGCCGTTTCGATATTTAAAAACACTTCCGGGTTTAAAAATAAGTTTTGTAATCGTTTTGTAATTGCTAAAATTAACGAATATTTAACGAATTACAAAATTAACGAACGAAACCACCCAGGCCTACTGGACAGGTCTATTTGCAAGGGAACCTCTTTTGTTTTGATGTAATCTTTAAAGCCCGACCAGTTTGTGTGCTTATTTGTTCCTTTAAGTCTCTGCGAGATGCTGTCCATTTGGATTATATCCAATACTTTTATAAGCTTGGGATTACTTTTAGTTTCCAAACTTTAGCGAGGAGCATTCTTGCTGCCGTGCTTAGCAGGAAGATTATCTTATCTTGGTTCCTATCTAATTTTGTATTTGTAATTCCTAATAAATATGTTTCTGGTGCTTGGGGGAAACTGGTTTTTATAATTTTTTGCATTGCTTTGTGTATCTCCTTCCAATATTTTTTGACCAATTTACAGGACCACCATTGATGGAAAAACGTTCCTTTTTCTTTCCCACATTTCCAGCATTGGTTTGAACCATGTTTGTTAAATTTTGATATTTTTTCCGGCGTGTAATACTAGCGGAAGAACATTTTATGCCAGTTCTCCCGTAGGTCACTGGCTTCTGTATATTTTAATGTAGTCGACCAAATCTCTTCCCATTGTTTTATTAATATGTTGTGTCATAGATAGAATCATAGAATCATAGAATCAAAGAGTTGGAAGAGACCTCATGGGCCATCCAGTCCAACCCCCTGCCAAGAAGCAGGAATATTGCATTCAAATCACCCCTGACAAATGGCCATCCAGCCTCTGCTTAAAAGCTTCCAAAGAAGGAGCCTCCACCACACTCCGGGGCAGAGAGTTCCACTGCTGAAAGGCTCTCACAGTCAGGAAGTTCTTCCTAATGTTCAGATGGAATCTCCTCTCTTGTAGTTTGAAGCCATTGTTCCGCGTCCTAGTCTCCAAGGAAGCAGAAAACAAGCTTGCTCCCTCCTCCCTGTGGCTTCCTCTCACATATTTATACATGGCTATCATATCTCCTCTCACCCTTCTCTTCTTCAGGCTAAACATGCCCAGTTCCCTAAGCCGCTCCTCATAGGGCTTGTTCTCCAGACCCTTGATCATTTTAGTCGCCCTCCTCTGGACACATTCCTATGTCTTTTGCCCAATTCACCTGACAGTTTTTAATCTGCTCCTCTTCGGTAGTCCATGTGAGCAATTGCTTGTAGATAATTTTAATTAGTTTCCTTTTCTTTTTCATTACTAGGTCCCATAGTCCTTGTTCTTGGCTAAAACCACATTTCTTGTCTTCTTTAAATTCTTGGTGAATTTGAGGATAATTTAACCATGAAATTCTCTTGTTTATCTGCTTTACTTCGTCTAGGGGTTTTAGTATTAAATTCCCATTTACCTCATCCTCATTTTTCTTTAGTAACTGTTTGTAAGTTAGCCAGTTCATTTCTTCTAGTTCCCTTTTATGTTTCGCCTCTGTTGGGGAGATCCATAATGGTGTTTTTGTGTATAGTCTGGGTCTGTATTTTTCCCAAGTTCTTATTAGGGCTGCTCTTATGTAGTGGTCACTAAAAGCTTTTTCTACCTTTCTCTTGTTATACCACAGGTATCCGTGCCACCCGGCCCTGAGCTCATGTCCTTCCAGCACTAATAGTGGTCTGTTCTCCAATGTGGCCCACTCTTTTATTGCTACCAGGTTACACGCCTCATAATAAGCCTTGAAATCTGGTAGCCCTAGCCCCCCCCTTTTTTTTCATCAGTTAAAATTTTATGACTTATTAGGTTCTTGTGGTTTTTTTCGGGCTATAGAGCCATGTTCTAGAGGCATTTCTCCTGACGTTTCGCCTGCATCTATGGCAAGCATCCTCAGAGGTTGAGAAGGTCTTCTCAACCTCTGAGGATGCTTGCCATAGATGCAGGCGAAACGTCAGGAGAAATGCCTCTAGAACATGGCTCTATAGCCCGAAAAAACCCACAAGAACCTAGTGATTCCAGCCATGAAAGCCTTCGACAATTTATGACTTATTCTTGGTTTACGGTCTTTCCATATGAATTTGGTCACATCCGAGTTCCATTTCTTAAATAAGTAGTCATTTCTCAATACAGGTAAGGTTTGGAAAAGAAACAGAAGTTGGGGTAATATAGTCATTTTGATTATAGCTATTCTCCCTAATAGTGAGATATTCTGATGTTTCCACCTGTGCTCGCTTCGGCAGCACATATACTAAAACTGGAACGATACAGAGAAGATTATCTATATATATAAATTTGTTAGGGGCATCCAACGAGGAAACAAAACTCAAAAACCCCCCAACGAAACTTAACCAAAATTCCCATGCCCATAACACAACCCACAAGGTACAAACATATCTACTCAAAATGAAAAACAACACAACAACACACTCACAAAACGGCAAAACAACAAAACTCAAAAATCCCCCAACGAAACTTAACCAAAATCCCCGTACCCATAACACAACCCACAAGGTATAAACATATCTACTCAAAATGAAAAACAACACAACAACACACTCACAAAACGGCAAAACAACAAAACTCAAAAATCCCCCAACGAAACTTAACTAAAATCCCCATGCCCATAACACAACCCACAAGGTACAAACATATCTACTCAAAATGAAAAACAACACAACACACTCACAAAACGGCAAAACAACTGAGAATGCGCATTGGCGCCTAGCCGCAAGTTCCATCGCGTGCGCACATGGCCTTCCGGCCAACGTTCCCTCTGCGGAAACCATGCCCACTCCAAGCCCTGCCGCGCCGCTTCCCGCACACACACACACCCTGCCGCACACACACACGCAACCCCAAGCTCCATCACTCCCCCCGCCGCCGCACACACACACGCAACCCCACGCTCCATCACTCCCCCCACCGCCGCACACACACGCAACCCCACTCCCCCCGCTGCCGAACACACACACACAACCCCACTCCCCCCGCCGCCGCACACACACACACAACCCCAGGCTCCATCACTCCCCCCGCCACCGCACACACACACGCAACCCCACGCTCCATCACTCCCCTGCCCCAATCTTACCTCCTTTTACTTCAGGCCACCTCCAAACCCCACCCCGCCCCTTCCCGCCCTGTCAAAATCTAGGAAAGACAGGAAGGAAGGAAAGAAGGAAGAAAGAGAAAGGGAGGTAAAGAAAAAGGGGGAAGGAAGGAAAGTTAGAGGAAGAAGAAAAGGAAAGAAAAGGAAAGATGGAAGGAAAGAAAAGAGAGACAGCAGAAGAGAAAGAAAAAGGGGGAAGGAAGGAAAGAGATAGAGAAAGAAGAGGAGAAGGAAAGATGGGAAGGAAGGAAGGAAGGAAGGAAGGAAGGAAGGAGGGAGGGAGGGAGGGAGGGAGGGAGGGAGGGAGGGAAAGAAGGAGAGAAAGAGGGAAGATTGGCTACAGCAACACGTGGCGGGTAAAGGTTGTTATTTCTATTATGATGATGATGCTATTGTTCCTCTGAGACCCTTTTAGGGGGAATGGGAGAGGTGTCAGGTCCCAGAGGCAATGCATTGCATTATTGTTATTGTTATGATGGTGGTGAAATAAAAGGAAATAAAAAGTGAAAGAAGGAAGCAAACAGGGAGGGAAGAAAGGCAAAGGAAGAAAGGGGGAGGGAATGAAGGAAAGAGAGAAGGATGAAACCAAGTAGTGAAAGAAGGAAAGAAAGAAAGAGGTAGAGAAGGAAGAAAGTAGAGAAAGGGGGAGGAAAAGGGGGAAGGAATAGGTAGGGACCTCTCTTTCATAATAGTCCAGATATCTACCTCAACTTTGATAAGTTTTACTATAGGCCACAGCAACGCGTGGCAGGGCACAGCTAGTTACTATTATTATTATTATTATCTTTATCTTTATTTGTACCCCGCTAACATCTCCCGAAAGACTCGGTGTGGCTTACAAAGGCCAAGGTCCTCAATAAAACAACAACATAACAAATACAACAATAAAACTCATAAAGCAAACCAATAAACATTAAAGCAATAACAGTAAAACATCAAAAACAATACATCATGACACATTTAAAACTAGGGCCGGGCAAAATGTAATGATTAAATTAAAAGTGCTGGGCATGACAAGTGAAATGTAAGGATTTTAGGGTAGGTGCGTTGTGCAGGCAATCTTAAATCTCTGGTAAAGTGCATTTGGAACATGATGCTGGGAGTTTCCTATTCTGGAAAGGCACACTGGAACAGCCCGGTCTTCAAGCTCTTCCTGAAGACTGCCAGCATTGGGGCTTGTCTGATGTCCTTGGGGAGAGAGTTCCAGAGTCGAGGGGCTACCACAGAGAAGGCCCTGTCCCTCGTCCCCACCAAACGCGCTTGCGACGCAGGTGGGATCGTGAGCAGGGCCTCTCCAGATGAACGGATCCAGATTTAATCCTACTAAAAGAAGACCCACTGAAAACAGTGACTGACCTCTGTCATAACGAATTAAAATCTCACTGGCCTAAATAAATTGAAATAACTTGGATTTTTTTTCCAGCTGTGGTAGCACATTTTCTTTTGGTTCCTACACAAACCACTAATTTCACAACTTGTCACTCATTTGAATTCTACACTGGATTCTCTCCTTATGCATAGTATAGTACAGTCAAGAATTGATCCAATCTAGTATTTTCAGTTAGGCAAAGTAGAGGAAACACTTCAGGAAAAGTAGAAGGAAAAGTATGATCATAGAATCATAGAATCAAAGAGTTGGAAGAGATCTCATGGGCCATCCAGTCCAACCCCCTGCCAAGAAGCAGGAATATTGCATTCAGATCACCCCTGACAGATGGCCATCCAGCCTCTGTTTAAAAGCTTCCAAAGAAGGAGCCTCCACCACACTCCGGGGCAGAGAGTTCCACTGCTGAACGGCTCTCACAGTCAGGAAGTTCTTCCTTATGTTCAGATGGAATCTCCTCTCTTGTAGTTTGAAGCCATTGCTCCGTGTCCTAGTCTCCAAGGAAGCAGAAAACAAGCTTGCTCCCTCCTCCCTGTGGCTTCCTCTCACATATTTATACATGGCTATCATATCTCCTCTCAGCCTTCTCTTCTTCAGGCTAAACATGCCCAGCTCCTTAAGCTGCTCCTCATAGGGCTTGTTCTCCAATGATCATTTTAATCACGTGATTGTTCTAGAACAGTGGTTCTCAACCTGGGGTCCCCAGATGTTTTTGGCCTACAACTCCCATAAATCCCAGCCAGTTTACCAACTGTTGGGATTTTTGGGGAGTTGAAGGCCAAAAACATCTGGGGACCCCAGGTTTAGAAGAATGTTTGAAGTCAACCTTTAGGCTTTGGGTTAGATTTGGTCAGAGATCATGTGCTCAACACGAACAACTCCATAGCAAGAAGGCTAACAATCATGACTTTTCCTTACATAGGGCCGGAGGTTTAGCACAGCTGGTAAATCATCAGCATTTATAAGATCTATCATCCAAAAGATTGCAAGTTCAAACCCCTGGGTTGGTGTGAACTGCCAACTGTCAGCCTAGCTCATTGTTTACCTAAGCAATTCGAAAACAGCTTTAGCTGTGATTAGAGAAATTAGATACCGCTAAAAGCGGGGGAGGTGTTTTACGACACCATAAAGAAAGAAGATCAGAAAATGCTGGGTGACCAAAAGGAAGGAGGTAGTCCTGACAGCTCTTTGTCATAAGGGATGGGGCAACAGCACCCCCTGGACGCAAGCCCAACCTTCCATGCCACCTCCTTTGCAGTATAGTTTGATTTTGCCCAGGGGCGCTCTTGAGGCGCTCTTGGGGGAAAATAGACCTTGACATATGCGAGTTGTAGTTACTGGGATGTATAGTTCACCTACAATCAAAGAGCATTCTGAACTCCACCAATGATGGAATTGAACCAAATATGGCACACAGAACTCCCACGACGAACAGAAAATATATATCAGTGATTGGTTGGGGGGGGGGGGGGGGGCAAAATACTGTTTGCATACCGTTGAAAATTACCTAGGGCCGCCTCTGCGTGATTGTATCTGTTTTTAACAGTTCACATATTTTCTTTTTGTCATGTCAGGAGCAACTTGAGAAACTGCAAGTTGCTTCTGGTGTGAGAGAATTGGCTGTCTGCAAGGATGTTGCCCAGGGGACACCCATATGATTTGATGTTTTTATCAAATCATATCAAAAGATCAAATCAAAAAGATCTTGGAGTCCTCGTGGACAACAAGTTAAACATGAGCCAACAATGTGATGTGGCGGCAAAAAAAGCCAATGGGATTTTGGCCTCCATCAATAGGAGCATAGTGTCTAGATCTAAGGAAGTAATGCTACCCCTCTATTCTGCTTTGGTTAGACCACACCTGGAATATTGTGTCCAATTCTGGGCACCACAATTCAAGAGAGATATTGACAAGCTGGAATGTGTCCAGAGGAGGGCGACTAAAATGATCAAGGGTCTGGAGAACAAGCCCTATGAGGAGCGGCTTAAGGAGCTGGGCATATTTAGCCTGAAGAAGAGAAGGATGAGAGGAGATATGATAGCCATGTATAAATATGTGAGAGGAAGCCACAGGGAGGAGGGAGCAAGCTTGTTTTCTGCTTCCTTGGAGACTAGGACGCAGAACAATGGCTTCAAACTACAAGAGAGGAGATTCCATCTGAACATTAGGAAGAACTTCCTGACTGTGAGAGCCGTTCAGCAGTGGAACTCTGTGCCCCGAAGTGTGGTGGAGGCTCCTTCTTTGGAAGCTTTTAAACAGAGGCTGGATGGCCATCTGTCAGGGGTGATTTGAATGCAATATTCCTGCTTCTTGGCAGGGGGTTGGACTGGATGGCCCATGAGGTCTCTTCCAACTCTTTGATTCTATGATTCTATCCTTGTGGGGCTTCTCTCATGTCCCCGCATGAGGAGCTAGAGCTGACAGAGGGAGCTCATCCGCCTCTCCCCTGATTTGAACCTGCGACCTGTCGGTCTTCAGTCCTGCCGGCACAGGGGTTTAACCCACTGTGCCACCGGAAGCTCCTTTTCTCTCTAATGAAGATGTTTTATACATCTAGGACAATGGTTAATACACACAATGGTTCTCTAGCTACTGCCATAATGAATGTCAACATGGTTCAGTGTTTTCTTACAGATCATCTCGGAAGGTCAACACTTTTTCTTTCATTTTAAAATCACAAATATATTAGATAAAAGCTCTCCGTTCAGTTAATTACTAGGGCTGACCCTATCATTACACATAGTGAGATGGATGCCTCTTGTAGCAGGTGCCATGAAAGGAGAGTCAATTGTTAGTTTTTTTTTCAAATTTGTTATAATTGCACTTTTACTGCCAAAGATGAGGAAAGGCAATGTTGAAATTTTCTGCCTCATGTCCCAAAATAACAGAACTGCTTGCGGGTCATGCACATCGTCGCTTGGTTGGGTGAATGAGCACCATTTGCTGCTCCATTTTAGGCAGCAAAATGTTGTAAGCCAGCCCTGTTTACTATAAAAGCAAAAAAGCTACAATATGCAGCATGGTGATTTTCACACTCACGATTGACAATGCCCCCAAATCATGGTTAAAGGAAGGACAGTGACTGAAACGTAAAATGAAGGACAGTTATGTTCTGCACAATGAAGGCTGAAGAATACTTGCCAGAAGAATCCATTCGAAAACCAGTCCTGGGCGGCACTTGCTCTGAATAGAAAAACGTGGAATTAAAAATGAAATAAAATTCTCCAGACATATAAATAGTGCTTTCCCTGCTATGGTATAAAGCAGGGGTCCTCAAACTAAGGCCTGGGGGCCGGATGTGGCCCTCCAAGGTCATTTACCCGGCCCTCGTTCAGGGTCAACCTAAATCTGAAATGACTTGAAAGCACACAACAATAACAACAATCCTCTCATCAGCCAAACGTAGGCCCACACTTTCCCATTGAAATACTAATAATTTTATTTTTGTTGAAATTGTTCTTCATTTCAATTATTGTATGGTTTTTAAGTGTTTTTTGCACTACAAATAAGATATGTGCAGTGTGCATAGGAATTCATTCAAATTTTTTCCCAATTATAATCCAGCCCTCCAACAGTTTCAGGGACTGTGACCTGGCCCTCTGCTTAAAAAGTTTGAAGACCCCTGGTATAAAGTAATAAACTCTTCATTGCATTAACTTTCAGCAAGTACATATTCCGTTTCATACTTATATGCTTGATTTTGGGTTTTCTATACATTTATGCTTTCAGAAATATTCTTTGGAAAAAAACAATAGGTTAATGCAATAATATTTCAGTTGTTTGTTGTTGATATTATATAGGTTTGGCAATCCCTATTCTTAAAAAATGACCATACAGACAATCTCTGAGTTACAGACATCTGATTGTGGCGCAGCCGGCTGAGTGTCAGCTGCATTAAGATCACTCATGAGTTCGAAGCCAGCCCGAGTTGGAGTGGGTTTCCAACCTATTGTGTGTAGCCTGTTGTCGACCTTTGCAACCCGAAAGACAGTTGCATCTGTCAAGCAGGAAAATTAGGTACCACCTTAAAAGTGTGGGGAGGCTAAATTAACTGATTTATGAAGCCATAAAGAAGACTCCAGCAAAGCATTCCAGCGGGGAAGCATGCGGGGAATGCGGAAGTGCTTCATCAGCGTCTCAGATGGACAATGAAAGCGACAGCTCCCTGGCGGCCAGAAAAAGTTAAATAGCCTCTGTGTATGTCTGTATATGTTTGTATGTCAAAAATTGGCATTGAATGTTTGCCATATGTGTACATCGTAATCTGCCCTGAGTCCCCTGCGGGGTGAGAAGGCTGCATATAAAAGCTGTAAATAAATAAATAAATAAATAAATGACTCATAGTTAAGAACAGGGATGAGACAACAGGAAGTGAGAGGAAATCTACAGCTCAGAAGGGAAATTTACTCCTGGAAGAGTTATTATCTTGGGGGAAAAGTATCTCCACTGAAGCTTTCTCACCATCCTTGTTGAGAAAGCTTCAGTGGAGATACCTTTTCCTCAAAATAATAACTCTTCCAGGAGTAAATTTCCCTTCTGAGCTGTAGATTTCCTCTCACTTTCTCACCATCCTTGTAAGGAGCCCCCGATGGCGCAGTGGGTTAAACCCCTGTGCCGGCAGGACTGAAGACCGACAGGTTGCAGGTTCAAATCCGGGGAGAGGCGGATGAGCTCCCTCTATCAGCTCCAGCTCCTCATGTGGGGACACGAGAGAAGCCTCCCACAAGGATGATAAAAACATCAAAAATCATCTGGGCGTCCCCTGGGCAACGTCCTTGCAGACGACCAATTCTCTCATGACAGAAGCGACTTGCAGTTTCTCAAGTCGCTCCTGACACGACCAAAAAAAAAAGAAAACCATCCTTGTTTCCATGACAAGTCAAAATGCTTAAAATTGTCCCATTGTCACGGAGACAGAAAGTGAGGTGAAATCTTCTAAACAGGCTTCACAGACAGCAAAATAATTGTTATAAAGGTACTATTTACCCTTCCCTATGCAATCCAAAACTGGGAAACATTTGGCTGGAGTTACACTTAATAATAATAATAATAATAATAATAATAATAATAATAACAACTTATTTATACCCTGCCACCATCTCCCCAAGGGGACTCGGAGCGGCTTACATGAGGCCAAGCCCGAGAACATATCAATAAAACAAAATGCAATAAGCAAAAACAATCCCATTAATATAACTCACATATAAACAATAACACGCAAGGATTTAAAAATCCTATGGCCGGGTCAAATGTAATAGTTTAAAATTTAAAAAATAAACGCTGGGCATGAACAGAGGTAGGATGGTTTTAAAAGAAAAGAAGGGAGAGCAACCCAACGAGTAGTTAAAGTGCTTCTGAGGACATTTTGCTGGGAATTACCTGTCCTGACTTACATACAAATCCAACTTAAGAACAAACCTACAGAACATATTCTGTCTGTAACCTGGGAATTGCCTGTATTTGTGTTTAATGACAAGTTGGTTAAATACTTTATGGGTGAACAGATCTAACATGTGCTGCTCCATATACATCCAGCAGAGGAAGCATTTGTTAGATGCACATGTTATCAGCCACACTTGAATATGGTCAAGGCTTGACAGCCTACCGATTTTACTGGAATATTTTCAGGGCCTGACTGTTTCTAGAACTGCCTGTTTTAATACAAGGTGAAATGCTCTTGTTTGAGGAGAAAGCTAGGTAGCCATTTGATTATTACTAGGATGAATTTGATTATTACTAGGATGATTATGGCAACAAGAATGATTGACAACTGGAAAATAGAGGGAGAAAATGTGGAGGCCGTGACAGACTTTGTATTTCTAGGCGCAAAGATTACTGCAGATGCAGACTGTAGCCAGGAAATCAGAAGACGCTTACTTCTTGGGAGGAGAGCAATGTCCAGTCTCGATAAAATAGTAAATAGTAGAGACATCAGACTGGCAACAAAGATCCGCCTAGTCAAAGCCATGGTATTCCCTGTAGTAACCTACGGATGTGAGAGCTGGACCTTAGGGAAGGCTGAGCGAAGGAAGATAGATGCTTTTGAACTGTGGTGTTGGAGGAAAGTTCTGAGAGTGCCTTGGACTGCGAGAAGATCCAACCAGTCCATCCTCCAGGAAATAAAGCCCGGCTGCTCACTGGAGGGAAGGATACTAGAGACAAAGTTGAAGTACTTTGGCCACATCATGAGGAGACAGCAAAGCCTAGAGAAGACAATTATGCTGGGGAAAGTGGAAGGCAAAAGGAAGAGGGGCCGACCAAGGGCAAGATGGATGGATGGCATCCTTGAAGTGACTGGACTGACCTTGAAGGAGCTGGGGGTGGTGACGGCCGACAGGGAGCTCTGGCGTGGGCTGGTCCATGAGGTCACGAAGAGTCGGAGACGACTGAACGAATGAACAACAACAAGGATGAATCAGATGTTTCTGCAACAATCTTGAACGTCCTTTTTTTTGTTATTTAGCATCCCTGTGTCAATGGATAACACTGTTCTACAAATTTTCAGTTTTTCTCAGTTACGGAAACGAAATGTGCCGTTTCTTAAATTTAACATGCTGAATTCAAATATAATAATTAAATGTGTTAATTGGCTCTGGTTTTTATGCAACAGCTATTTCAATTTTTTCCACAATAGGTAATTCGTTAATATTATGATAATGCACCTAACCTTACTGCATGTATATAAACCGTAAATATTTACTAAATTTTAGTCAAATTATATTGCCAATAGTTTATACATGAGAAAGATTTATTTAATTAGTCTATTTATGTTTGTGCAGCAAGAAACTATATTAGTAGGCCTAATACAGTTGAAAAGTCTGAAAGTTTAAATGTCGCTTTAATCGTGACTTTAGTTTATATCCTGTTTGCTTCTCTTGACTTTTCTTTTGTATTCAAGGAAAGGATTGTCTCTTACAATGCTCCAGCAGTAGTCTGACAGCATTGATGGAGTCCATTTACCTTGATATCTTTTTTCCATAGTGCTTTATTTACTCACATGCGAGGCATAACTACAGTAAAAAGAACAATGTAAAAAACGATGTTTAACGATACTATCTCAGTCTTCTACTGACTGACCCTCACCGTTCAAAAGTCTGGCCTTATATAATAGGGCTTTCAGGCTTTTGCACACGGCACTAATACTGCGTCATCAAACTTTCTAGAGTATTCTAGAATCTTCCATAGTGTAAGTCGCAACATGCATTTTTTCAACCATACGTGATCACGTGATTGCTTATATCATAAAAACTAGAGCCAATATACATTTTTAAATGTCATTTTTTGTTTTCAGCACCCCAAAATCATAAAAGAACAACTATTTTTAGGCCCACAACAAAAACATGACATTCTGGTTTCAATTAATGTCTTTAATACATTTTCTTGTTTGTATATGCTTTTAGGGGTGTTGGGTACTTTGGATGGATAAATAGATAGATATGCAGTGCATTTGCTTTTTATGCATATCTACATAGAATTATGGCCTCATGACTACAACACCCTCAAGAAGGTTTTCAAATCTGTCACAGGGGCAGCTTTATAACTGGTATGCAAGCAGACATGTCTAGGAACCTTATCACATTGATGAGGTCCAGCAAAGTGATTTGCAAGCCTCTGTGGTGAATTGTCAGGACATTGGGGTGATCCTGACAACCCGCTTCACCCCACAACCCGCTTCACCCACAGTGACGCTTCCCCATCATACATGGGGAAGCATCGCTGCATGGCTTCCCTTTTGCAATGGCCCCATTTTATAAAATGGAACACGAGAAGCCCCCCCATGTTCTGGGCCCAATGTCATAGGATGCTTGCACCCCAGTTGAGCCATGGAGCCCCACCAGAAGTGAATCTGTGTTGACTGATGGGCGGTATGGGGCTCTGTGACTCAACTAGGGCAAAACCTATGACACTGCCAAAGACTTGTCTGATGTGCTAGGATTCTACTATACAATACATTACAATTCGATAAAAAATCAACATGCTGAAATGCCTACTAAGACTACTCCTATTCTCAAAGCCGGGTGCTTGGGTGAACAGATCCAACTTGGGTACAATCTGCTAGTTTCTAATGTCTGACCCTTCAACTCTTCCTTTCAAAGGTTTGTTGACCTTTTTGTTAATTTAATGAAGAGTACCAACACATTGCAAATAGTCTTGTTGCAAAGAATGCACACACAGTTTCGCTTAACCAAGAAGTTGGTTTATCCATATACTCAACACTCATACAAGGATTGAATGATAAGTAATGCCTTCACTTTCGTTATTTGGGTTTGGGTGGGAATATTTTAATAAATCAAATGCAGAACTAATAATTAGAATGTGCTCTTTAACGACTACTATTCACTTTTCCACATAATCATCAGACAATTGGATACATTTCTGCCAACAATGAACAAGTTTTCTGAAGCCATCACGGAAGAAGTCGACACTCTGTTTTGTCTCACAGTTCTCTCAACGTCTTCATCAGAAGCATAATGATGTCCTCGCTGATCTTCTTTCATTATCAGGAACAGATGGAAGTCAGTCGGTGTTAAATCTGGACTGTATGGAGGATGTCGTAAGGTGGTGAGATCCAGTCTCTGAAGTTTCAAGTCTGTGCACTTTCATTTCAGGCGTCAGCATCCTGGGTACCCATTGTGCACAGATCTTCCGATAGCCAAGCAAAGCAATAATGTGACCCACATGTTCTTGTGAAATGCCGATTATGCTTGAAATTTCTCTCTGAGTGATACAACAATCATCCCGAATCAATCTGTCAACCTTTTGCCTGTGAAACTTGGTGGTTGCTGTCACAGAACTTCCAACTCTTTGTTTGTCATGCAAGTCAGATGTTCCTGTTGGGGTTCAGCCTCTGCGTGACCCTGTACCTGATTCTTTGATTGTATTTCCTGATGCCAATGTAGATGTCAATGTTGATTCTAAGGCCAATGTAGACGTTAATACTGATGATGGGCTGAACAGTGAAAATCCTACACCCTTGGAAAGTGAAAGCCAAAGTTCCCATGAGAACATTCATTCCGAATCAAGAGGAGAAGTTTCACTCCCTTTTTCTCCCAGCTGTTGTGGTTCACCAGCATGATGGGGATGGGAGTGCAGATGTTGGATTTCAGTTTTCTCAGTCACAGCCTGAGTCTGTAGGGAGGCCGCGGTTCTCACAGGAAAGGAATGCAGATGATAACACAGACGCTGAGAACCAGGGTCAAGGTGGCCAGGTGTTGAGACGGAGCCCAAGGATTACGGCCAAGTGTTGAGATCATCAGTTCGGTGGGAAAGCTGATTTGTTTTGATGTTTAGTGAATATAGGCTCTGCTCTGGGGATTTCTTGGTGTCAGTTTCAACGTTGCTTTTTGGTCGCTCAAGCTCCTGGTTTTGGGAAGACTTCTTGGGAAGGCTTCTTCATGCTGTTTCTTGGACTTAGTACTGAACCTGTGCTTCATGTCTCCTGCCCTGTCTGTATGGACTTTTGGATTAGTTCTAAGGACTGTTTGTAACCTGTTCTATTGATCTTCTTACTGCTTATGAACTGCCTTTTGTTTGGAAACCTTACAATAAACGATTTACCTCACAACTGTGGTTGGTGTTGGTTGAGAGCAAGGTGAATCTTATTCTGAGACACAACACCAGCCTTAGTTCCCCAGAGAATCTGACACCTGGCCAGCCTAATGAGGGAAGGAGGGGGCAGATTCGGCAGAGCAGGGGAGAAGCACAAAGTTTACGGAGGTCAGAAAGATTGAGAGAAATGCAAACAAAAACTTCAGGCGTGTCTCGTAATAGAGTTCTCTCCTTTAAGAGTGCCGGGTCTGAAGCTGGCTTCAGACCAGGCATCGTTCCAGTTCCAAGTGCAAGCCTGTGGAGGCCTCCTGATTCAAGTGGCTGAGTTTCTCGTAGTTTCTCAAGTTGTTCCAAGTGCCATTAGCTGGGAGCTAGCAGATTTCATGATTCATCAAGGGTAATTCATCGTTTGCTGTGTTTTTTTTTAATGGACCTGTTCATGGACATTGCTTGTTGCTGTTTTGCTATGGTTTTTATTTACCTCTGATTTGCATTCAACGTTTTTCAATAAAAAGGATTGTATTCCTGCAGTCAAGTGTGGTGGATTGTTGTCAAGGGGGTCCAGTTCTCTGCTCTGGGTCGCAACAGTTCCCACCTCAACATCTTTAAACGTACTTGCCCAACGACGCACAGTACTCACATCAACACAATTACCACAAACAGCTTGCATTCTCTGATGAATCTCCTTTGGGGTGACACCTCCTTTGGGGTGTCAAGAATTCAATGACTGCACGTTGATTAATTGCATTGACCGACCGTCTGCACAGGGTTCCATACTTTGCACTTTAACAAGACAACCATTCAATGCTAAGGCTTCCCGGTCCTGTTCAACATCTTTATTAATTACTTAGATGAAGAGCTAGAAGGCAGGATCATCAAGTTTGCAGACGACACCAAATTGGGAGGGATAGCAATACTCCAGAGGACAGGAGCAGGATCCAAAATGAACTTGACAGATTAGAGAGATGGCAAAAACTAACAAAATGAAGTTCAACAGTGACAAATGCAAGATACTCCACTTTGGCAGGAAAAACGAAATGCAAAGGTACAGAATGGGGGATGCCTGGCTTGAAAGCAGTACGTGTGAAAAAGATCTTGGAATCCTCGTGGACAACAAGTTAAACATGAGCCAACAATGTGATGTGGCGGCAAAAAAAGCCAATGGGATTTTGGCCTGCATCAATAGGAGCATAGTGTCTAGATCTAGGGAAGTAATGCTACCCCTCTATTCTGCTTTGGTTAGACCACACCTGGAATATTGTGTCCAATTCTGGCCACCACAATTCAAGAGAGATATTGACAAGCTGGAATATGTCCAGAGGAGGGTGACTAAAATGATCAAGGGTCTGGAGAACAAGCCCTATGAGGAGCAGCTTAAGGAGCTGGGCATGTTTAGCCTGAAGAAGAGAAGGCTGAGAGGAGATATGATAGCCATGTATAAATATGTGAGAGGAAGCCACAGGGAGGAGGGAGCAAGCTTGTTTTCTGCTTCCCTGGAGACTAGGACGCGGAACAATGGCTTCAAACTACAAGAGAGGAGATTCCATCTGAACATGAGGAAGAACTTCCTGACTGTGAGAGCCGTTCAGGAGTGGAACTCTCTGCCCCGGAGTGTGGTGGAGGCTCCTCCTTTGGAAGCTTTTAAACAGAGGCTGGATGGCCATCTGTCAGGGGTGATTTGAATGCAATATTCCTGCTTCTTGGCAGAATGGGGTTGGACTGGATGGTCCTTGAGGTCTCTTCGAACTCTTTGATTCTATGATTCTATGATCTCTTTTGGGGTGACACCTTCTGCACGTTGCTTAAGTCGCATTGATCGACCTGTGCAGGGTTCCATACTTCACACTAACAACACAACCGTTCAATGCTAAGGCTTCCCGCCAAAATAGAACTGTAGAGGAGAGTCTAATGAACAAGCCAGTACCTGCCGCATACCAGTTCTGCCATCTGTTATGGAGTTACAAAGGTGTAGGCATTACTTTTCATTCAACCCTCATAGGATTCCAGTAAGAGAAATAAAAAAAGTACAATGTAGTTTTTAGTCTGATGAACTTTCCCTAAGTATTATAACAGGTCAATAGTTTCATTGCTTGCTTCATCACTAAAAACAAAGGCAATAGTCAGAGATTCATGATCCTCTCTTATCTTTCAGGCAGGGGAGCAGACAGAAGACTGATAGAAGCACTTAAGTGCTAACAACAGACCTGACTATACATTTATAAGGAAGCTTGGATATTGACTGGCCATTTGGGAAACGATGATGCCTGGCTACATGACCAATAGAAGGGCAGCTTGAGACTATTCACAGTAACAGAATACATATAGGCTGCCAATATGTATTTGGGAATAGTATCCATGGAAACAAAGCCCAGGAGCAAGCTGGAGATTTGAACACTTCAAATAATTAGAAATAAGATGTTATTGGAAGCATAGGCATAGATTTTTACTAGGCTTGGGCGATCCAGTTCGTTAATTTCGTAATTCGTTATTAATTCGTATTTAAATTAGCTTACGATCCAATATCGAGCCATGCAGGAATAGTGTGAGGAGTAATTAAGAATCGAAACAATTTTTCCAATTTTCGTAATTATTTTCGTAATTTCGTAATTATGTTTTATAATATACAATTATAATATAATATATAATAAAATAAAATAATATAATAATATTATAATAATATAATATACATTATATATTATATTATATTACATTATATTATTATAATACTATTATATTATAGTATTGTATATTATAATATATGTAATATATTATAATATAATGTAATATATATAATATAATATATTATAATATAATGTGATATAATATAATATACAATTATAATATAATATAATATTATATTATATATATATTATATATAATATATTATATATATTATATATATTACATATTATATATATAATAATATAATATAATATAATATACAATAATATAATATAATCATATTATAATATAATAGAATAATATATAATATTATATTATATATATAATAATATAATACAATAAACAATGATATAATATAATCATATTATAATATAATCATATTATAATATAATAGAATAATATATAATATAATATTATATATATAATATAATATACAACAATATAATATAATCATATTGTTAATATAATATAATATAATATAATATAATATAATATAATATAATATAGTTGTTGTTTGTTTTATCACACCAACAGTCAACAACAGAGGGAGAGGGAAGCTTCAGAAGTTCCCCCTGTCCCATTTGGAGGTTTTTTAGCATATTGCGCAATTGCATCCGCCATTAACGAATCGATTCGTAATTTTACGAAATTTCGTATATTTCGAAATTTTTTAAAGTAAAATTTGGGAATTCTTTAAAAAAAACAAAACACAAGGGCCTCCTAAAAACGAAACGAGTTTAGAACCAAATTTTTCCGTGGTTACCCAAGCCTAATTTTTACATTTCCAGGCAACTTCATATTTTCATGGTATCCAACAGTCCCAAATTTCTATTTGGACAAATTTTATATGGGTTTAATGTATTATCGAAGGCTTTCATGGTCAGAATCACTGGGTTGTTGTAGGTTTTCCCGGGCTATATGGTCATGTTCTAGAGGCATTTTCTCCTGACATTTCGCCTGCATCTATGGCAAGCATCCTCAGAGGTAGTGAGGTCTGTTGGAAGTAGGAAAATGGGTTTATATATCTGTGGAATGACCAGGGTGGGACAAAGGACTTTTGTCTGCTGGAGCTAGGTGTGAATGTTTCAGCTGACCACCTTGATTAGCATTTAATGGCTTGGAAGTGCCTGGGGGAATCTTTTGTTGAGAGGTGATTGATGTGCCTGATTGTTTACTCTCTGTTGTTTTGCTGTTGTAATTTTTGACTTGGGTGATGGTTGGAGTTTTTATGTAGATATCTATCTGTGTGTGTGGGTTTTCTGTAAACGGTGTGACCCAATTGTTGATCTGGTTTGCGGATGACTAGGACATCTAGAAAAGGCAGTCTTCCTTTATTTTCTTTTTCCATGGTGAATTGGATGTTTGGGTGGAGGCTGTTAAGATGGTCCAGGAACCCGTTGAGTTCTTCTCCATGGCTCCAAATAGTGAAAGTGTCATTCACATATCTGAACCATATAGTGGGCTTTTTGGTTGCTGTTTCAAGGGCTTGTTGTAGGTTTTTTCGGGCTGTATGGCCATGTTCTAGAGGCATTCTCTCCTGACGTTTCGCCTGCATCTATAGCAAGCATCCTCAGAGGTAGTGAGGTCTGTTGGAACTAGGAAAAAGGGTTTATATATCTGTGGAATGACCAGGGTGAGACAAAGGACTCTTGTCTGCTGGAGCTAGGTGTGAATGTTTCAACGGACCACCTTGATTAGCATACAATGGGCTGACTGTGCCTGGAGCAAACTTTTGCAACAGCACAACAACACAGAGGAAGCAGGCAGGGACATCTAAATACCTCTCAACAAAAGTTTGCTCCAGGCACAGTCAGCCCATTGTATGCTAATCAAGGTGGTCAGTTCACACCTAGCTCCAGCAGACAAGAGTCCTTTGTCTCACCTTGGTCATTCCACAGATATATAAACCCTTCTTCCTATTTCCAACAAACCTCACTACCTCTGAGGATGCTTGCCATAGATGCAGGCGAAACGTCAGGAGAGAATGCCTCTAGACCATGGTCATACAGCCCAAAAAAACCTACAACAACTCAGTGATTCCGGCCATGAAAACCTTCAACAATAAATTTTATATGCTTTAGAAAATTCCGTAGCAATGCCACTCCTAACCTAGTGTGGAGAAAATATATATTGCAATTGTTCTTGATTTTCAATTTTATCAAGACTTAAGGCCAACCATGACATGATGATAAATGTGGCATGATGAAGCACATCAGAATTTCTTCAAAAATTAATAACCAGTCCATGGAGACATGAGGGGAGGGTGGGATTTAGTCCTATTCTCAGTATGTGAAAAGAAAGTGTAGCCCTCTCCTACAATCTTGAAAAAAAAATCCTCCCTCGTGCTGCTATTAGCCCTAAGAGAACGAAACAGCATCTTAATCACAGGAGATGAAGGAATGGTTGCACTTTCCATCTGCACACTACAATCATGGCGAAAACTTCTACTTCCATTTGTTGTAACAAACCAAGAGCCAAATTTCGAATGTGCTTTCAAATGATAAGTTTGGTGTCACATCTGGATTAACCTCCACATGCTATAAATCTGGTCTTTCTTCTTGCGGGGACATTTTGGAAACTATAATTCCACATGAGAACCTGTAATTTCAGACAGAATTCAAAGCTATTTCAGAAAAGTACAGTTTCTAGTATGTATGAAAGATGTAGGATTTAAACAGCCTTTGAAGACTGTCCGGTTTTGCAATGTATTGTAATGTAATATAGCTGAGTCATGCACTGCTAATAGATTTCTATTGGAAATGCTGAGTCATGCATTAACTGTATATAGGGAATCATTTGGGGAATGTGTTCTGGCCTAGTCCAGGTGATTGTGAATGATGCAATCCTGGGTTTGAGTTAAGTTAATGAGTTGGGAACCAACCAGTGACTGCTATGTGTAAATGTACAGAATTGTATATAAGGAAGTCATGTACAGTGTATATTTCTCTCCTTGTGCTGTGATGCTGTTTGCCGAAGGCTCTATGTAATTTATTAAAGGAACCTGTCTGCTAAGACAAGATATAACCGTGTGCTGTGGTAAGTTTGTAGTGTCATCTAGATTGGAGGGGAAAACAATAGTAAAACAGACAATGGCCGGGCATGTGCTCAAGTGCCTGTAAAGAGTTCCAGAGTGACTGCAGTTTGTGGGAACAGTTGACCGAAAATACTGTGCAGGAAGAAGCTACTGGAAAGCGCTGAAGCTGTGCAAATGATCTGCTGCTGAATTGTGAGATAAAGCATGACAAAGACTGTTCAGAAACTCCAACTAGTCCAACGGGCGGCAGACAGATTACTCACCGGAGCGCCATACAGGGAGCACACCCCCCCCCCTGCTATGTCAGCTCCACTGGCTCCGGTCCACTTCCAAGCACAATTCAAAGTGCTGGTCTTGGCCTATAAAGCCCTACACAGTTCCGGCCCAGCTTACTTATCCGAATGAATCTCCCTCTATGTTCCACCTCGTAATTTAAGATCTACTGGGGAGGCCCTGCTCTCGGTCCCACCGGCCTCGCAAACGCGTCTGGTGGGGATGAGGGACAGGGCCTTCTCGGTGGTGACCCCCCACTTGTGGAATTCCCTCCCCAGCAAGATTAGATCGGCACCTTTCCTCCTTTCCTTTAGAAAAAAACTAAAATCATGGTTTTGGAACCAGGCTTTCGGCTAGTGGGCACAGCAGCACCAGGGACTTCGAACTGGACCATATGACTGTTATGATAATTGGAAACAGCTATGTGATGTAATTGGAAATGGCATGTGATGTGATTATTTAACAAATGTTACTGGTTTTAATGTTTTCCTAATCTATATAAATAAAAATGTAATGTTCGTTTGTGCTATTCACAGAACTCAAAAACCACTGGGGCAACTGACACCAAATTTGGACACTATGTCCCTAACAACCCAATGTATGTTCTCCACTCAAAAAAGAAACGAAAACAAAAAGCAGAAAGGACTTCTAAACTGCATGTCAACACAGGGGAAACTGCATGTCTACAGAGACCCATGGCCATGCCCCCCTCCTCCTCACAGGGAAACAGCCAGCCGTTAAAGCCAGGTGCACGTGCATGGCCACACACACACACACAAGCGAGTGTAGTGGAGGTGGAGGCATGCCGCATGCAGCCCCTTCTCTTTCCCTCCTATGTCAGGAGAGCAGTCTCCTCCTCTTCCTTTCCCTGTTGGGAAAGCAGCAGCAACGTCAGCAGCAACGGAGCATCCACGCATCCACGCAAGGAAAGAGGGGAGGAGGAGGGGGGGAGGAGGAGGGGGGGGAGGGGGAGGGGGAGGCAAGGAAGGTCCATGGTGCTTGAATGAAGGACCTTCCTTCTCTCCCTCCCTTCCCTTCTTTCCTCCCTTTCCTTCCCTCCTTTCTTTCCTTTTCTTCCTTCTCCTTCCTTTCCTTCTTTCCCTCCTTCCCTTCCTTCCTGTCCCTCCTTCCTTTCCTTCTTTTCCTCCCTCCCTCCCTCCCTTTTCTCCTTCTGTCCCTTTCTTCATTTCCTTCCCCTTCACTTCTTTCCCTTCCTCCTTTCCTCATCCCCCACCTTTCTTTCCCTCCTTCCTTCCTCCTTCCTTCCTTCTCCTCCCTCCCTCCCTCCCTCCCTCCCTCCTTCCCTCCGTGTCCCTCCTTTTTTTCTTTCCTTCCCTTCTTTCCCTCCCTCCCTTCCTTTCTCCTTCCTTCCTGTCCCTCCTTCCTTCTTCCTTTCCTTCTTTTCCTCCCTCCCTCCCTTTCCTCCTCCCCTTTCTTCATTTCCTTTCCCTTCATTTCCTTCCCTCCCTCCTTTCGTCATCCCCCTTCTTTCTTTCCCTCCTCCCTTCCTCCTCCCTCCCTCCCTGGCTATATTTATCTGTGCTAGACTGTATAAAAGGGTCTCCATTCAGATTTGTTTAATTTGTATATCGCAGTCAAGATTTTATAAGGGGACATTTCCATATGAAATAATTTGTGGTTCATTCGTTCAGTTGTTTCTGACTCTTCGTGACCTCATTCATAGACCAGCCCACGCCAGAGCTCCCTGTCAGACATCACCACCCCCAGCTCCTTCAAGGTCAATCCAGTCACTTCAAGGATGCCATCCATCCATCTTGCCCTTGGTCGGCCCCTCTTCCTTTTTCCTTCCTTTCCCCCCAGCATCATTGTCTTCTCTAAGCTTTCCTTTCTTCTCATGATGTGGCCAAAGTACTCCATCTTTGCCCATACTATCCTTCCCTCCAATGAGTAGTTGGGCTTTATTTCCTGAATTATGGACTGATTGGATATAAAATATAATCCATATTATATAAAACAACCTTAAAATTCTAGATCATGACATCCCTCATTAAAATATCACAATTTCTCTACAAGAAATTAAAAAGTTCACAAATGTGAAGGAAATTAAGATAATAATAGAATCATAGAATCAAAGAGTTGGAAGAGACCTCATGGGCCATCCGGTCCAACCCCCTGCCAAGAAGCAGGAATATTGCATTCAAACAGCCCTGACAGATGGCCATCCAGCCTCTGTTTAAAAGCTTCCAAAGAAGGAGCCTCCACCACACTCCGGAGCAGAGAGTTCCACTGCTGAACGGCTCTCACAGTCAGGAAGTTCTTCCTCATGTTCAGATGGAATCTCCTCTCTTGTAGTTTGAAGCCATTGTTCCGCATCCTAGTCTCCAGGGAAGCAGAAAGCAAGCTTGCTCCCTCCTCCCTGTGGCTTCCTCTCACATATTTATACATGGCTATCATATCTCCTCTCAGCCTTCTCTTTTTCAGGCTAAACATGCCCAGCTCCTTAAGCCGCTCTTCATAGGGCTTGTTCTCCAGACCCTTGATCATTTTAGTCGCCCTCCTCTGGACACATTCCAGCTTGTCAATATCTCTCTTGAATTGTGTTGCCCAGAATTGGACACAATATTCCAGGTGTGGTCTAACCAAAGCGGAATAGAGGGGTAGCATTACTTCCCTAGATCTAGACACTATGCTTCTATTGATGCAGGCCAAAATCCCTTTGGCTTTTTTTGCCGCCACATCACATTGTTGGCTCATGTTTAACTTGTTGTCCACGAGGACTCCAAGATCTTTTTCACACGTACTGCTCTCGAGCCAGGCGTCATCCATTTTGAATCTTTGCATTTGGTTTTTCCTGCCAAAGTGGAGTATCTTGCATTTGTCACTGTTGAACTTCATTTTGTTAGTTTTGGCCCATCTCTCTAATCTGTCAGGATCGTTTCTTAGTTTGCCTGACAATGTAAAACATGATCTTTTAAGGATTTTCCCTTCATTTCTATTACTGCAGGCAAAAAAATTCCCAGCTTGATAAGGCAACTTGCTTACAAAGCAGAAAGGTGATACTTTCATGGATGAGCTGCCCCATATATGTCTTCAAAATCTGATGACATTGTTCTCTCAATGTGATACATGAAAGATCATAATAATATTTACAAAGTGTTCCTTCTGTTTTAAACCATATGGACAGGACGGCTGCCAGTTCAGGATCATCACAGGCCCTGAAATTTTCAGTCCCAAACCTGGGGACAATCATTCATAATGTCATTAAGTGTTAAACAGTGTGGATTCTCCTGAGTAGCTCACAGCTTGCCGTTTAAATATGCACACATTGGTTGAGAGAGAGAAAAAAAATGTTTGCTTGTTTGGAAAGAAATCTTAATTAAAAGAGCTGTTCCAGTCAAGGTGAAATGAGAAGATTATTCATTCTCACTTATTTAGGTAGATGGGAAAAGGAACCTGCTTGCTTCTAGCCAGAAAGGGGATGCAGAACAGAGTTTGGTTCCAGGATTCCCAGTAGGTAAGACATTAAAATCTCTGGATGTTTGTTGTTGTTCATTCGTTTAGTCGTCTCCGACTCTTCGTGACCTCATGGACCAGCCCACGCCAGAGCTCCCTGTCGGCCGTCACCACCCCCAGCTCCTTCAAGGTCAGTTCAGTCACTTCAAGGATGCCATCCATCCATCTTGCCCTTGGTCAGCCCCTCTTCCTTTTGCCTTCCCCTTTCCCCAGCATCATTGTCTTCTCTTGCTGTCTCCTCATGATGTGGCCAAAGGACTTCAATTTTGTCTCTAGTATCCTTCCCTCCAATGAGCAGTCGGGCTTTATTTCCTGGAGGTTGGATCTTCTCGCAGTCCAAGGCACTCTCAGAACTTTCCTCCAACACCACAGCTCAAAAGCATCTATCTTCCTAAATCTCATTATGAGGTCTGGGTAACAACGGAAAAATTTGTTTCTAAACTCGTTTCGTTTTTAGGGGTCCATTGCGTTTCATTTTCTAAAAGAATTCCGAATTTTTCTTTAAATTTTTTTTCGTTATTTATGAAATTTCGTAAATTTCGAATTGATTCGTTAATGGCGGACGTGATTGCGCAATATGCTAAAAAACCCTCCAAATGGGACAGGGGGAACTTCTGAAGCTTCCCTCTCCCTCTGTTGTTGACTGTTGGTGTGATAATTTATTTTTTTATCATTGATAAAACAAACAACAACTATAAAACTTGCACCAGACATATGGAAATAATAACGAAACAATTTCGAAACGATTTCGAACCAATTACGAACCAATTACGAAACAATTACGAAATAAATTGAAAAATTCGTTTCGATTTTTAGTTGCTCCTGCATGGCTCAATATCGGATCGTAAGCTAATTTAAATACGAATCAATAACGAATTACGAAATTAACGAATGAAACCGCCCAGCCCTACTCATTATATACAAAGGTCTAGTAAAATGGTGTCTCTGATATAAAACGGCCTTTTGGAAACTTTGTTTTAATGCATGGATGGTTGAATCTGTTGGTATGGAGGACTGAGTCTAAATACATGGACACCTCTAGAGAGTTTTTGAAAGAAGCAATAACAAGTCAGTTAATCCTTGCAAACTGTGACAAACTGCTGCCCTGCTAGCCACATTACAAACAGTCCTTTCATCATCATCATCATCATCATCATCATCATTTAATAACTTATTAATCGCCCTACCTACAAAGTAGATAGATGACACCCAGCTAAATCCTCAAATTCAAAGTGCTGGCTTTGACCTACAAAACCCTATACGGCTCTGGCCCAGCGTACCTGTCCGAACGTATCTCCTTCTATGTCCCACCTCGGAGTTTAAGATCCTCTGGGGAGGCCCTGCTCTCGGCCTCACCTTTATCACAAGTGAGACTGGTGGGGACGAGGGACAGGGCCTTCTCGGTGGTGGCCCCTCGCATGTGGAATTCACTCCCCGGGGAAATTAGGTCATCAACATCCCTCCTCTCTTTCAGAAGGAAGTTAAAAAAATGGATATGGGACCAGGCCTTTGGGTAAGCTGGCAGATGGATAAAGGACAATGACAACCAGAGTAGGAAAGGACTATGATAATGCTGGATGGACTATGGACTTATGAATTGGTGAATGTTGACCACAAGATGATTTTATTGCTGCTATTGTATTAATTTGATTGTTTAACTAGTTATAATTGTTGTTGTTATATTGTATTTTGTATATTGTATTTTGTGAACTGTTAGGCATCGAATTGTGCCTTTGTAAGCCACCCTGAGTCCACCTAGGGGGTTGAGAAGGGCGGGGTAGAAGCGCTCGGAATAAATAAATAAATAAAACCTGATATTATTATTATTATTGTTATTATTATTATGTTTGTTTATATCCTGTTTTTATATCCATACAGGAGACTCAAAGCAGCTCACAACTAAAAGCATTTCAATACAACTTAAAAAAAACAAAAGTACACATATTAAAACAGCATTAAACAACATTAATTCCAATGTGGCAGAAGAGGTTCTCTCACAAATCCCACAACAACAACCCCAGGATGAGCTTGTAGCACTGTCTAGTTTGGAAGAAGTCAGCAATGCCATCAGCTAACAAAAAAATAACAAAGCCAGTGGACCCGATGGGATCCCTGCTGAAATCTTTAAAGAGGGAGGACCTGAGCTGACACACCAAGTTCATTCATTGAAAAAGTGTGGGTGACACTGAGAACTGGGAAGCCCTGGCCCGTAAGCACTCCAGTTGGTGGTCAGCTGTGACCAGAAGTGCTGCAGAATTTGCAGAGGCACGAAGGGAGGGTGAAAGAGAGAAACGTGCCAAGAGGAAGGTGCGTCGAGCCAACCCCGAACGGGAGCACCTTCCACCTGGAAACCGATGCCCTCACTGTGGGAGAAGATGCAGATCAAGAATAGGGCTCCACAGCCACCTACGGACCCTACGGACTAAGGATACTACACTTGGAGGACCATCATCCTCGGACTATGAGGGATTGCCAACATTAATATTAAAACAATCCAGATTAAAACCATAAAAGCTTTTAAAATCCCATCACAAAATCACAGCAACCCTTGATGGTCTTAAACACCTTCATCTTTAAAAGCCTGCCTGAATAAAAAGGTTTAGCTTGCTCTTGGAAGGACAGCAGGGAAGGGGCCATTCTAGTTTCCCTAGGTAGGGAGTTCCAGAGTCGAGGGGCAACCACAAAGAAGGAAGGATCACTCTCTCATTCCCACCAACTGAGCTTGAGATGGAGGTGGGACCGAGAGAAGGGCCTCTCCTGAAGATCTCAGGGCCCAGACAGGTTGTAACAAGGGGATACGACTGGCCAAATAACCTAGACCTGAACCATCTAAGGCTTTAAAGGTCATAACTAGCACTTTGAATTGTGCTCAGTGACAGACTGGCAGTCAGTGGAGCTGCTTCAATTGGGGGGGGGGGGCTGTCTGCTCCCTATAGCCAGCCCCAGTGAGCAACCTGGCTGCAGCTCTTTGGACCAGCTGTAGTTTCTGAGCATATTGTTCTCTCAACTAAAACAATAATAATGCCTGGAGATGAACCACGTAAAACTAGAATTTGCACCCTAGTCTCCTGTATGGATATAACTCATGGAAATTGAAGACTCGGAGCCAGGTATGCTTTCTTCTTTAATCTTCCTTCTAATACTGTTGAAAGCATAAAATTTATGTTCATGTTCTGGGAATACTCTAGCGACTTAACAGTCTACTTTATTTTACACTCTTCTGTAGATGCATTACAAATACTCTTCTACCATTTTGCTTGATTGCATATATACTTAGCTAATTCTTAAATTTATCACCTGCACTTATATGCGAGGATGTATAAAGTGTGAGGCATGCATTAAAATGCATGAGGATGTCATTTACAAGAAAGGTTATTAATAAATCTTGACATGTAAAAGTTTAGTCGTTCTTTTCCATAGTGTTGGGACTCAGCCTGTGTGTGAACCTGAATCTCTGATTGTATTGCCTAATGCTGATGCCAATGCTGATGCCAATGCTGATGCCAATGTTGATGCTAAGATTGATGCTAATGTTGTTAGGCCTAGCTTGGATAGTGAGGTTGAAGTAATCAATGAGGACGAGGCTCAAGATGGAGACACTTTGGGCAGTAAAAATCCTACAGGCTTTGATTTAGAGGCTTCAAGGGAAAAGCCAAGTTCTCATGAGAAAGTTTCGGTCAGACCAAGAGAAGAAAATTCACTCCCTTTTTCTCTTGGCCCAAGCTTACAAGATAACTTGACACCTGGTCGGGTCAATGATAACAGGCGCAGCTTGGAGATAAGCCAGAACCGCAGGGAGGCTCAATGTTTACGTAGGTCTGAGAGAATCCGACAACTGAAACCAAAGATTAGAGTTAGCTGGAATCAGTTTTTGGGATTTAAGAGTGCCTGTGAGGGGGATTTCCTCAGACCAAGCATCGTTAATATCAAGTACAAACCTCCTGAGTTTTCCAGTTTCCAGTAGTCTGGTCTCTAAGGGAATTTCTGGCTTCAAGCGAGATTAGCTGGGACTAATCTGTTCATGGATTTCTATTGAGAGTTGTCTAGACATTACTGCTTTGGATTTTCTGCAAGCTTTCTGTACATTTCTGTTTGCGGTTTCATTTTGGCTGTTTTACCTTTGGACTTCAATCTATTTTATATTCATCATTCAAAAAAGGATTGTATTTTTCCTAAACCAAGGTGTGGTGTATTAATGACAAGAGGGCCCTGTTTCCAGCTCTGGAGTACAACACATAATAGGAAAAGGATGCAGTCTAAGACTCCATATACTAGATCTGTTTCAAGTGAAGTAATAGTTTGTTTTATATGGATTCAGGGTTTAAAGAAATTTTGTACATCGTGTTATATCATAATAATAGAAGTCAAAAATCCTACTCCAAAATGCTTAGGACCAAAAGTGCTTTGGATTTTGATCCCTGCCCCCAATTTTAGGATATTTACATACACCTGATGTTGTGATGGAGTCTTTGAGTAGTGATACTACTGGGAGTATTAGGAGGGGAAGAAAGACTACTCGTGAGCAAGACTCAGATGAGGAGCAACAGAGAAAGCGGATCCGGGAAATACTAATGGAATCCAGTGATGATGAATCATTTGTGGGCTTCGCAGGGAATAATGGGTCTGTGACTGAAGAGAGTGGTATGGCAAGTTCAGAGGATGAAGAAATGGATTGGACTAAAGTACGGGAGGTTCAGGCCGTCTGTGAAGAGCCCACAAGTAGCTATACATTTGTGGGTTTCTCTGGAGGAGAGGATTGGCACACTGGGGATCCGGTTGAATCTTGGGGAGTTATGGATTTGGATAGAAGATGGAGAGAAGGGGCTTCAGGTGGAAGGAGAAATGGTGGGGCATTGTCCTATTCCAGTTCGGAAGAGGAATTGGGGCAAGGGGCTTCAGCTGCAAGGGGAGTTGGCAGGGCATTGGCTAGTTCCAGCTCCGAGGAAGATTTGTAAATAAAAGATGGGTTGGGAAATGGGGACTCCTTGCAGTCAGCAAGGTGTTGATGGGTGTCTGTTCCTGGGAGCTGTGTTTAGGAAGATGTGTTTGGGAAGACTTCTGTGAATGTAAATTTAAACCAGATTATTCGTGGCTTTGGTGGGCTAGAACTGTGAGGGTTTTCTCTGGATTGTATTGTGTTGATCTTTATGCATTAGCTGCTGAGCTGCCGTTCTCTGTTTTGGCTTTGTGTAAGACCTGGACTGGATTTCCGTGTATGCCTGACTAAAATTAAACAAGTCTCGTAATTTCAAATACATATGTCAGTTCTTTTATCAGAAAGACTAATGTGGCAAGAATTTGCAATGATGAGCATATCACTACCAGTGAAGTGGGTACAGAATTGAAAACTGAGTTAGCAATTCATTTTAATAGGTTAAAACTGCATCTGTTTGTATATCAATTTCAATCAGATATTCTCATTACTTTATTGTGTTCCTTTTTGATGGCACTTTTACGTCACTTTTAAGTCTTGGATTGCAATGTGGACTGCTAGAAGCCTGTACTAATAAAGTCAAAATAGATTTTAATATCAGAATCAAAACTAAGTGATATTGTTGTTATCTGCCTTTATGTAATTTCTGACTTAGGACAACTCTATGGCAAACCTATCATGGGGTCTTCTTCACAGAGTTGTTCTGAGGCTGGGAGATTATGGCCTGCCCAAGGCCACCCAGTAGATATCTGTGTTTTAAGTGGGGATTCAAACTTTGGATTCAAACTAGTATACCACACTGACTCTCTCACAAGAGAAGTTGCTGCTAACTGTGAGAGAAATAAGGTTGAACATTGTGAAAGCCATCCACTGCATGGCTATCAGCCCCCTCCCAGTAGACTCAAATCAAGCAAAAGCTTCATGAGAACCACTACTCCTCTTAATGTTCCCCCTGTAACAGCAAGAGCATCCCTCTGGGCAGCTAAACCTTGGGAAGTCTGATCTGGCTATGGTGGTCCACACTCTTGTTACATCCCGAATAGATTACTGCAATGCACTCTACGTGGGGTTGCCTTTGAAGACTGTTTGGAAAATACAACTAGTCCAATGGGTGGCAGCCAGATTGCTAACTGGAGCGACATACAGGGAGCATACCACCCCCTTGTTGTGCTAGCGCCACTGGCTGCCGGTCCACTTCTGAGCTCAAGTTCTGAGCTCAAGTTCTGGTTTTGACCTATAAAGCCCTATACCCAGGGGCGGCTCAACCCATTACGCAACGTAAGCATTTGCAGTATAGTTGATTTTGCCCAGGGGCGCCCTTGAGGCGCCCTTGGGGGAAAATAGACCTTGACATATGCGAGTTGTAGTTATTGGGATGTATAGTTCACCTATAATCAAAGAGCATTCTGAACTCCACCAATGATGGAACTGAACCAAATATGGCACACAGAACTCCCATGATGAACAGAAAATATATATTAGTGATTGGTTGGGGGAGGCACCAAAATACTGTTTGCTTACCATTGAAAATTACCTAGGGCCGCCTCTGCCTATACCAGTGGTTCTCAACCTGGGGTCCCCAGATGTTTTTGGCCTACAACTCCCAGAAATCCTAACAGCTGGTAAACTAGCTGGGATTTCTGGGAGTTGTAGGCCAAAAACATCTGGGGACCCCAGGTTGAGAACCACTGCCCTATACGGTTCTGGCCCAGCTTACTTGTCCGAATGTATCTCCCTCTACTTGTCCGAATGTATCTCCCACCTTGCAGTTTAAGATCATCCGGGGTGGTCCTGCTCTCGCTCCTGCCAACGTCACAAATGTGTCTGGTGGGGACGAGAGACAGGACCTTCTTGGCTGTGGCCCCCTGCCTGTGGAACTTGCTTCCCACTGAGGTAAGATAGGCTCCATCCCTCCTGTCATTTAGGAAGAAATTGAAGTCATGGTTCTGGGACCAGGCTTTTGGACAACAGTCATAGATAGCACTTTGGACATGGAACTGGATATAGAATTGACTGGAATGATGATATGGCTATTAATACCGTTTTAATGAATGTTTTACTTATTGTTTTAATTGTTATTATATTGCTCTGTTATATGTAGCGGCATCAAATTGCTGCCAAATGTAAACTGTCCTGAGTCCCCCTTTGGGGGTTGAGAAGGAACAGGATAGAAATACTGGAAATAAATAAAATAATAATAAATAAACCAGGGGATGGTCCTCCACAAGGGTCTGCCTCCAGGGGCAAACCAGGAATGGTCAACTTGGAAATCCCAGGACAGACTTAGAAGTGGAATGGGCAGATCAAAAGACAACCTGGCAAAACTGAACCATCTAAAACAGTGTTTCTCAACCTGGGGTTCGGGACCCCTGGAGGGGTCGTGAACGGGTGTCAGAGGGGTTGCCAAATGCTATCTGAAAGCAGAGTACTTTCTGTTGGTCATGGGGATTCTGTTTGGGAAGTTTGGCCCAATTCTCTTGTTGGTGGGGTTCAGAATGCTCTTTGATTGTAGGTGAACTATAAATCCCAGCAACTTCAACTCCCAAATGTTAAGGTATGTTTTCCCCAAACTCCACCAGTGTTTGCATTTGGCCATATTGAGTATTTGTGCCAATTTTGATCCAGATCCATCATTGTTTGAGTCCACAGTGCTCTCTGGATGGTGAACTACAACTCCCAAACTCAAGGTCAATGCCCACCAAACCCTTCCAGTATTTTCTGTTGGTCATGGGAGTTCTGTGTGCCAAGTTTGGTTCAATTCCATTGCTGGTGGAGTACAGAAGACTTTTTGATTGTAGGTGAACTATAAATCCTAGCAACTACAACTCCCAAATGAAAAAATCAACCCTCCCCCAAAACCCCACCAGTATTCAAATTTGGGCGGATTGGGTATTTGCGCCAAATGTGGTCCAGTGAATGAAAATACATTTTGCATATCAGATATTTACATGACGATTCATAACAGTAGCCAAATTATAGTTATGAAGTAGTAACGAAAATAATTTTATGTTTGGGGGTCACCACAACATGCGGAACTGTATTAAGGGGTCATTAGGAAGGTTGAGAAACACTCAGGCCCGTAGCCAGGATTTTGTTTCGGGGAGGGGGGCTGAATTTTTTTCAGGGGGGTTTCGGGGGGGGGCTGAGTTTCAGGGGGGGGGCTGAGTCTGAGTGAAAGAGGGTCTAGCCTAGCAAACCTTTTGTATCATTACCCCAATACCTCCATGCATATGGGATATATTGAGTATGGTGATCAGATCATGATATGAATAAACATAACAGTTTAAATAATGCACCAGTAAGGCCTTTTCGCGAACCGCCATGAGAATTTCAGGGGGGGGGGGGGGGCTGAAGCCCCTCAAGCCCCCCCCCCCCCCGGCTACATGCCTGGAAACACTGATCTAAAAGAATCCTCCACCTTGTATGACTTTGGAGCAGAACAAACAATTCTGCTGTTGTATGCTTGTCCACAATGCCCTGCCTCATGTACAGAAGAAGAATTGTTTAAAGCTACAGACAATGAGATTGCTGTTGCCAGGTTTTGCTCAAAAATTATTTAGCCACTTGTGCTCCTATTTTTATCAGTTTTATACTTATGTATGCAATGTTTTTGACACAAAATAAAATAAAACTGGCTCTCTGAAAAATGTTTCTTTCCTGGAAAGAAAAGCATAAAGGATTTTCCACTGCATGCTTCTGTATTTGTGTGTGGATTTCTGTCAACTTTATCGTTTGGTGCATGATTGATGTTTTAATCTAGAAATCTGCAGGGAAACTTTCAATTTCTATGCAGCAGCCAATTTTCAAAACAGAACAATAATTGAAGGAAGGTCTGGACAATGTAACATTTTGAGCTCACAGGATGGAAAATAACACTGTTCCATTTTTTGTAAATCTTGCCTTAATCTTTTCAGTCTGTCTCTACAATTTTACATGGTTTTTCTCTTAATCTAAGTAAGCGATACAACCCATTTCCCAATTAAAGTGCACATTCTGTCTTCGCTGATGGAAATGTTAGAAGGTATAATCCAATAAAAGTAAGTTCACATTGTTACAGTAAGTTGTAGCAGGACCAAGTGTGTGTGTGTTGAAAAAAAGCCTTATGATGGTAATTATTATGTGCAGCTGATAATGTAGGTCAACTAGCAATCTTGGACCACACCTGACAGGGTATAACTACAGATTTTTAGAATACAGTTCTGGAGAGCTTTTTCTCTGAAGAGATCTATGCTCAAAGGTTCTGTTCTGAGGAGCAGGTTGAAGAGAAGCCGTTATGCTGCTCTAAAGGAGGCTATGGTGGAATAGCTGTTTGCTCAAGGTTTATGTTTTGCTTTCTCATCTGACTTAACCCACTGTGGATTAAAACAGTGGATGTGGCTCTTAATGAGACATGCTGCATTATCACGGGTGTCTGTGCCCTACACCAATGGAGAAATTACACTACTTAGCCGGGATTGCACCACCTGACATCAGCCGGGAAGTAGCAGCCAATAGTGAAAGGACCAAGGCAGAGACATCTCCAGCTCATCCCCTGTTTGAGTATCGGCCAGCACGTCAACGACTTAAATCAAGAAATAGTTTTCTAAGGTCTACAGAGACACTCGCTGGAACACCTCAGCAAGTGAGAGTCCAAAAGTGGCAAGCTCAAACCCAGAACCTCAACCAATGGCTGATACCAAATGAGAGACTTCCCCCTGGGCACACAGAGGACTGGGCGACTTGGAAGGCACTGAACAGACTGCGCTCTGGCACCACGAGATGCAGAGCCAATCTTCAGAAATGGGGCCACAAAGTGGAATCCTCGACATGCGAGTGTGGATAGGAGCAAACCACTGACCACCTGCTGCAATGCACCCTGAGCCCTGCCACATGCACAATGGAGGACCTTCTTGCAGCAACACCAGAGGCACTCCAAGTGGCCAGATACTGGTCAAAGGACATTTAATCAACTACCAAACTTACAAATTTTGTATTTTGTCTGTTTTGTTTGCTTTGTTCTGTTAGAAATGTAATATAATTGACTGGTTGCCCTGACACGACAAATAAAAATCTGACTTAAGACGAAGAAGCCTAATTTTATGTTCCTTACAAACACTATGTAAGTTAGGTTCTTGTGGGTTTTTTCGGGCTATAGAGCCATGTTCTAGAGGCATTTCTCCTCTGTAAGTTTCTTGCACTGTTTGTTTTTTGTATGCAACATTGCAAGTTTGTGTTTCATCTCTGCTATTAGGAGTAAAGATTTTTCTGTTCATTTCTACTCTTGTCTGTGTGTCTTGTGCAGAGGATGTGGCTAAGATCCGCTGGCTGGGCAACACACTTGACTATGATGTTATCAGTAAGACATGGATACTTGGTCTAATATAATGAAAAATGATTTGTGTGCATGTATAGTGTATTTAAAGTACACTTATCGTGCAATCGTATATGAATGCTTTGCTGGACAAAAGGCAGGATATAAATAAATAAATAAAATAAAAATGAATATCTGTAAAAATGTAAACCCAGCTGAGTTCAACAGGGCTTGCTCCAAAGGAAATGAGCATAGGATTGGAGACTTAATGTCAGAGAGAACTCTGGAAATGCCTTTCTTAGTCCTAAACCTGATGTTTGTACAATCCCTCCTGCTTATTTATCCCTTCCTCAGTCTCCTTTATCCCACAGGTTTTGTACAAGTGCTTGTGTCCTCCCTTACCAGGTCAACGTTGGTTGTCGCTCTCCACTTTGCTGCCCTGTCTACCATAATAATAATAATAATAATAATAATAATAATAATAATAATAATTAAATATTATTATCTCCCCAAGGGACTCGGAGCGGCTTACATGTGGCCAAGCCCAACAACACCTTACTATTGGTTTAGGATGGACTGCGAACTGCTAGGTTGGCAGAAGCTAGGGCTGACAGCAGAAGCTCACGCTGCTCCCCGGAATCGAACCTGCGACCTTTCGATCAACAAGCTCAGCAGCTCAGTGCTTTAACCCACTGCGCCACCGGGGGCTCCAGGATACAAATACTTGAAATAAATCTCCCAAAATTGAAAAAATAGGTATAGGTGGCAGCACATTGTTGGTTCAGAGTAGCAAATTACGTACAGATCAACACTATCAAAATGTATCAAACCACTTTGGTACATGGCTTGGAAAATTGCATTTTATAGCAAAAAGCATGCACATTCTCTTTTTCAAATCCGGAAAAAATTGTTCAGAAAGATCTGGAAACAAGCTTCACATATGGCATCATATTATAACTTGTTAGTTGAAAAGATATATCATATTAGTGAAGATCTGAGGTTTCAATTTTAACTTATGATCTCAATTTACAGAAGCTTTAAAAAATCAATATGCTTTGGAAATATAAACAAAAGTTGTGTTGTAAAAGTAAGAGGGCATTGGGTGGAGATCCAGAGCAGAACAAAATGGCAATTTACATGGCACCAAATGATGACAAGCACAAAGTGAAAGGCATGGCTATTGTGCAATTCCATCTACATTACCACTTTAAATTGTCAGTAGGAATTTTAGATGGGAAATTTAGGATAAGTACACAAAGCGTGTACTAATAAAAATAATTAGAATTGTTGCTTGGTTTGTTTTGGTCGAATCACCAATGCCTCTGTGCTAGCTCTGGAACATGTAAAGGCCAATGTTTGAAGTTCTCTAGTGCTCTGCAGAGTGGGGGACCATAGTTTTCACTTACGCCTACTTTCATAAATAGCTCGTGATTTCTCATACAGCTCATATGGGTCAGGTTTTCTTGGGTCGAAGGCCTCTGTTGAATCAGGAAAAGAACTCCTGTGAAGGGTGGGTGGGAAGGGGATATTCTGTGGTATAGCTGGAGCGGATAGACTCGTCTGTGGACTGCCTTGATTCTCCCATCGTTCCATCACCTATAATAAATGGTAGAAAAACAAGTAGACATGATTTAGACATTCTGCAAGACAAATCTCTGTCATTTCTTTCCATAGAGCTACACAGTTCTTGGACATTTTACAGCGCAATCTAATACATGCCCATCTAAAAGTAAGTCATGCTGAGTCCAATGGGACTACAATATTACTTGCCACTGGCTATACTAGCTTAGGTATTTTATAAACTGTAAATGTCATTATTAATAACTGGAACATATTTTGTGTTCTAGTTTAGCTATTCTCTCAGGAGACACAAACAAGAACAATTGCTACAGCCTGAACAAATGCCAAAACAATGGAAATCTGGGCTGTATTTTTCATGAAGCGTTCTGATGTGGCAGCAAAAAAAAGCCAATGGGATTTTGTCCTGCATCCATCGGAGCATAGTGTCTAGATCTAGGGAAGTAATGCTACCCCTCTATTCTGCTTTGGTTAGACCACACCTGGAATATTGTGTCCAATTCTGGGCACCACAATTCAAGAGAGATATTGACAAGCTGGAATGTGTCCAGAGGAGGGCGACTAAAATGATCAAGGGTCTGGAGAACAAGCCCTATGAGGAGCGGCTTAAGGAGCTGGGCATGTTTAGCCTGAAGAAGAGAAGGCTGAGAGGAGATATGATAGCCATGTATAAATATGTGAGAGGAAGCCACAGGGAGGAGAGAGCAAGCTTGTTTTCTGCTTCCTTGGAGACTAGGACACGGAACAATGGCTTCAAACTACAAGAGAGGAGATTCCATCTGAACATGAGGAAGAACTTTCTTTTTTTAAAAAAATAATCTTTATTAAATTAGGAAGAACTTTCTGACTGTGAGAGCCGTTCAGCAGTGGAACTCTCTGCCGCGGAGTGTGGTGGAGGCTCCTTCTTTGGAAGCTTTTAAACAGAGGCTGGATGGCCATCTCTCAGGGGTGATTTGAATGCAATATTCCTGCTTCTTGGCAAGGGGTTGGACTGGATGGCCCATGAGTTCTCTTCCAACTCTTTGATTCTATGATTCTATGATTTAGAAATTCTGCAAGACAAATCTCTGTCATTTCTTTCCATAGAGCTACACAGTTCTTGGACATTTTACAGTGCAATCTAATACATGCCCATCTAAAAGTAAGTCATGCTGAGTCCAATGGGACTACAATACTACTTGCCCCTGGCTATACTAGTGTAGGTATTTTATAAACAGTAAATGTCATTATTAATAACTGGAACATATTTTGTGTTCTAGTTTAGCTATTCTCTCAGGAGACACAAACAAGAACAATTGCTACAGCCTGAACAAATGCCAAAACAATGGAAATCTGGGCTGTATTTTTCATGAAGCTTTCTGAATGTCGATATGAAACAAACTATTGATGTACTTATTAAAATACTTAAAATATTTGTGTTTCCCTTATAGGAAAAATTCTCAGGACAGCACTCAATAAAAACTCAATACGAGCATAGTGTCTAGATCTAAGGAAGTAATGCTACCCCTCTATTCTGCTTTGGTTAGACCACACCTGGAATATTGTGTCCAATTCTGGGCATCACAATTCAAGAGAGATATTGACAAGCTGGAATGTGTCCAGAGGAGAGCGACTAAAATGATCAAGGGTCTGGAGAACATGCCCTATGAGGAGCGGCTTAAGGAGCTGGGCATGTTTAGCCTGAAGAAGAGAAGGCTGAGAGGAGATATGATAGCCATGTATAAATATGTAAAAGTAAGCCACAGGGAGGAGGGAGCAAGCTTGTTTTCTGCTTCCTTGGAGACTAGGACGCGGAACAATGGCTTCAAACTACAAGAGAGGAGATTCCATCTGAACATTAGGAAGAACTTCCTGACTGTGAGAGCCGTTCAGCAGTGGAACTCTCTGCCCCGGAGTGTGGTGGAGGCTCCTTCTTTGGAAGCTTTTAAACAGAGGCTGGATGGTCATCTGTCAGGGGTGATTTGAATGCAATATTCCTGCTTCTTGGCAGGGGGTTGGACTGGATGGCCCATGAGGTCTCTTCCAACTCTTTGATTCTGTGAATGTCAATATGAAACAACCTATTGATGTACTTATTAAAATACTTAAAATATTTGTGTCTCCTTGATAGGAAAAATTCTCAGGGCAGCACTCAATAAAACCGATTTTAAAAATGTTAGCAGCAACAACAACAAGAATAGTTAACTTTCTTTATATTCTGCCTGTCTCCCTGTGGGGACCCAAGGTGGCTAACAACCACAAAAACTAATCACAATTTCAAACAAATCAAATACAAAAATAAAAAAAACATGCAAATAGTAGTGCGTGGATATAAAATTAAAATGCAATAAATACAATTTAAACTCACAGTTTCCCCATAATCCCACTCACAACCTCCCCAACAGCATGCCCCTATCCTCTCTCAAATGCCTGCTAGCAGAGAAAGGTCTTTACCTGCTTGCAAAAGGCAAACAGGGATGTGGCTATCTTGGTCTCTCTTGGTAGTAAGTTCTATGAACTTAGAACAGTCAACCCTGGAGGTCTACAAAGCTCTGCTTGGTAAGGGTTGCTCGCGGAAGCCAGATGCAGTTGGTACCGGGTGCAGGGGCTCCACGCCAACAGAGGCAAGGATTTCCCCATTAGTTAATGTACAGTTTATGAAGATAGTGCCTGTTCCCTGTGGACAAGATTGAAAGAGCCTATAGACTGTTAAGAAAGCCTTAAAGTACCTGTTTGTTTTCATTAATAAAGAACTTTGTTGAACCTTTGAACATTCTAGAGCAGGCATGGGGAACCTTTGGCCCTCCAGGTGTGGTGGACTTCAACTCCCACAATTCCTTGAGGCTCGGCATTCGCCCCAAAGGCTTACCTTGGCCCAACGAGGTTTGTTTGGCTCTTTTTCATGGAGGACGGGCAGCAAAGGGGGAGAGACGAGCGTAACGTAGCTGTGCAGATGGCGAGGAAGGATGCGGAGCCCACAGACTGGCCTTGGAGGGAGAGAGCGGGCGGAAACCCCTGCGGGCAACGCGCCTCCTCCTCGTCACTCAGCCGGCGTCGTTGCTAGGGAGGGGGTCCATGCGGGGCGGTTGCTAAGGGCCGAAGCGGCGAGGAGGCGCGTTGCCCGCAGGGGTTTCCGCCCGCTCTCTCCCTCCGAGGCCAGTCTGTGGGCTCCGCATCCTTCCTCGCCATCTGCACAGCTACGTTACGCTCGTCTCTCCCCCTTTGCTGCCCGTCCTCCATGAAAAAGAGCCAAACAAACCTCGTTGGGCCAAGGTAAGCCTTTGGGGCGAATGTCGAGCCTCAAGGAATTGTGGGAGTTGAAGTCCACCACACCTGGAGGGCCGAAGGTTCCCGACCCCTGTTCTAGAGACTGTGTTTTAAGGAAATCCAAAGGCCTTTAATCTGAGGCAGCCCCGGCGTCCCGTTGGGCACACAGAATTTATGTCCTGTCTACAGTCTTATACACAGGCCCAGCGTGCAACAGCACAGTACTGGCAGGCCATCTAAAACTGTCCCCAAGCACTCTGGGCCACTATTAATAGAAATTGATCTCTGACCATTCCCTACCTGCAACTCTATCCATTTTAGATTGCCTACCTAGAACTTTTACCAATCTTGTCCATTTATCAGAATGCAGCTAATTTGCTCTCATCTAGCCCACGGCAGCATCCAGGCCCGGGCCCAGTACCTGCACTACCTTGTACTAGAAGAAATGGGCAGATAAAATAAGCCAGGCATTTAATGGCAAAAATGCACATTAAAGGGGGAAAAAAGAGAAGGAAGGTGAAAAAGACCAAAAGAGAGGGGAATAAATCACACAAGTCTTGGTATCTCCTTTATGTCAACGTATTAAATTTTTCACAGATAATTTAAAAGCAAAACCAGAAACTTTGCCACAAACAATGAGCAATCCAAAGTTAGGACAGAAGCTTGGACCACGTCTCATTTGTCACAAATGGGAAGCACATATGAAAATGGCTGAGAACATTCCTTTAGGAACACAGTCCCAGTACAGTGCTGGTTTTAATCTACAAAACCCTATATGGTTCCGGCCCAGTTTACCTATTTGAATGTATTCTCCCCTATTTATTTGTTTTTTATTTGTCGTGTCAGGATAACCAGTCAAATTATTTTACATTTCTAACAGAACAAAGCAAACAAACAGAGAAAATACAAAATGTGTGAGTTTGGTAGTTGGTTAAATGTCCTTTGACCAGTATCTGGCCACTTGGAGTGCTTCTGGTGTTGCTGCAAGAAGGTCCTCCATTGTGCATGTGGCAGGGCTCAGGTTGCATTGCAGCAGGTGGTCAGAGGTTTGCTCTTCTCCACACTCACATGTCGAGGATTCCACTTTGTGGCCCCATTTCTGAAGGTTGGCTCTGCATTTTGTGGTGCCAGAGTGCAGTCTGTTCAGCGCCTTCCAAGTCGCCCAGTCCTCTGTGTGCCCAGGGGGGAGTCTCTCATTTGGTATCAGCCATTGGTTGAGGTTCTGGGTTTGAGCCTGCCACTTTTGGACTCTCGCTTGCTGAGGTGTTCCAGCGAGTATCTCTGTAGATCTTAGAAAAGTATTTCTAGATTTAAGTCGTTGACGTGCTGGCTGATACCCAAACAGGGGATGAGCTGGAGATGTCTCTGCCTTGGTCCTTTCACTATTGGCTGCTACTTCCCGGCGGATGTCAGGTGGTGCAATACCAGCTAAACAGTGTAATTTCTCCAGTGGTATAGGGCACAGACACCCCATGATAATGTGGCATGTCTCATTAAGAGCCACATCCACTGTTTTAGTGTGGTGAGATGTGTTCCATGCTGGGCATGCATACTCAGCAGCAGAGTAGCACAGCGCAAGGGCAGATGTCTTCACTGTATCTGGTTGTGATCCCCAGGTTGTGCCAGTCAGCTTTCGTATGATATTCTTTCTTCCCAATGAACCATCAAGACAATTAAGATCTTCTGGTGGGGCCCTGCTCTCGGTCCCGCCACTTTCACAATTATGCCTGGTGGGAACGAGAGACATGGCCTTTTCTGTGGTGGCCCCTCGGCTATGGAACTCTCCCCCGATTGAGATCAGATCTGCCCCCTCCCTCCTGTCCTTCAGGAGGCTGGTGAAATCCTGGCTATGGAAGGAAGCATTCCCAGAGTAATGGTTGAAACCGGCTACAGAAGAAAGTTATCAACCACGCATACGGACTGAGTTGGTCATGATTTTATCTTGGCGATTTGGCTCCTTTGTAATTTTAACCGATATGTATTTTAACTCGTTATTATATGATGTTTTTAAATTGTACGATTAGCATTGAATCCTTGCTGTAAGCCGGTCTGAGTCCCTCTACGGAGGTTGAGAAGACCAGGATATAAAAGTTTTAAATAAATAAATATATTGGAACAAATCTGTTTTGTCTTTCTATAATAGAAAGGAAACGCTAAAGTCAGATCCAATAGTAACAGAGATCCATTTTGTTACGAGATGGATCTTCACTGCTTCCCAGTTGTCTTCTGCTAGTTCACAATGTGGTTTCATGTTCTCCTTTACAAATGACTGAACAAACCCCAAGGCAAGGTACATGTTATGTACAAATGTGCCGAATAAAGACCTGCTGTCAATTTTAAATGTAAAGGGACAATTTGGAGTGCAGAATAGAGGGCAAGGAGAGGGGAAATGAGAGCTCGGTTCTTTCCCTGCCTTCCATTTCCCCCCTGTTTCATACATCCTTTTCTTTCGCTCTGTTGCTAGAAGCATGTTCTGATGACAGGACAGGGTTGTTTGCAACTGCAAGAACTATCTCACCTACTTTCCATTTCTCTGTTCTTTCCATTCCTACAAGAAGCCTTGTGTCTTTCAGTTTGATAATGTTCCAGGTGCAGTATTCCAGGCGCGGGAAAGCATGACTTCCCTGGATCTAGACACTAGACCCCTATTTATACAGGCCAAAATCCCATTGGCTTTTTTAGCTGCTGCATCACATTCCTGGCTCATTTTTAACTTATTGTCCATGAAGACTCCAAGATCTTTTTGACATGTACTGCTGTCAAGCCAGGCATCCCCCATTCTATATTGTTGCATTTCATTTTTTCTGCCTAAGTGGAGTATCTTCCATTTGTCCCTGTTGAACTTCATTTTGTTAGTCTTGGCTCATCTCTCTGATCTGTTAAGATGGTTTTGAATTCTGTTCCTTTCTTCTGAAGTAATGGCTATCTCTCCCAATTTGGTGTCATCTGCAAACTTGATGATCCTGCCTTCTAACCCTTCTGTGCTGTCGCACGCTGGGCCTGTGCATAAGACTGTAGACAGGACATAAATTCCGTGTGCCCAACGGGACACCGGGGCTGCCTCAGATTAAAGGCCCTTGGATTTCCTTAAAACAGAGTCTTTAGATTGCTTAAAGGTTCAACGAAGTTCTTTATTATTGATGAAAACAAACAGGTACTTTAAAGTTTTCTTAACAGTCCATTGGCTCTCCCTCAATCTTGTCCACAGGGAACAGGCACTATCTTCATAACTGTAACTAATGGGGAAATCCTTAACTTCTAATCTGGGCAGTCTGTCTTTGCCTCTGATGGCGTGGAGCCCCTACACCTGGTACCAACTGCTTCTGGCTTCCGCGAGTGACCCTTACCAAGCAGAGCTTAGTAGACTTCCAGGGAAAAAGGAGTTCAGGTTTCGGTGATGGCTGACTGAAGTTCCTCAGCAAAGGAGCTGTAAGGCTGTATGATCCTCAGCCAAGCTGTGGGCTGTATAACCCCGGCCAAGCTGTAGACTGTATATCTCCCCAGCTAAGCCGTAGAAGACGAAGCTTTCTACAGGAGCTCTTGAAATTATGTCCTGCATGGAAGCTTCTCTGTGTGGACTGAACCCAAACTGGCTCCTATTCTCTCCAAAACCCAAAAGGGGGCGGGACCAGGGAACCTAACTATAATTGACAGGTGGCTTGCCCTATGATTGCAGCCAAAAGAAGCCACCTATCTGCAGAGTCCCTGAAACTTAAGACTACAACAAACATTCAATGCAAAGCAAACAAAATTGGAGCTCCTGGTACAGCTGTACCTGCACACCTTCATCTAAGTCATTAATAAAGCCGTTGAACAGGAACGGGCCAGGATGTAACCCTGCAGCACTCCACTCATCACTTCTTTCCAGGTTGAAGAGGAAGCATTGGTGAGTACCCTCTGGGTTCGTTCACTTAACCAATTACAGATCCACCTAACCGTAGTTTTGCCTAGCCCACACTTGACTAGTTTGTGTGCCAGAAGGTCATGGTGGACCTTGTCGAAGGCCTTACTGAAATCCAGTAATCTACATCCAGGGCATTCCCTGAATTTACCCAGCTTGTAACTATAAAAAACAACAACAACAACCAAAAACCAAAAACAACAAATCAGATTAGTCTAGAATCACTTGTATTTGATAAATCCTGTGTTGATTATTAGCGATGACTGCATTCGTTTCGAAGTGCTTGCATATCATTTTCTTAACGATCCTTTCCAGAATCTTGCTTGGTATTGACGTGAGGCTACTTTCAAAGGATGGTAACACTTACACTCCTTTCATTTCAGTAAGTATACCAGAAACGGGCAATATTACATTTAGCCCATGGGTTTTTTTTCCGTATCAGGGGCCACTTCATAAACTGCAAGTCGCTTTTGGTGTGAGAGAATTGGCCATCTGCAAGGATCTTGCCCAGGGGATGCCCAGATGTTTTGATGTTTTACCATCCTTTTGGGAGGCTTCTCTCATGTCCCTGCACAGGGAGCCGGAGCTGACAGAGGGAGTTCATCTGCACTCTCCCCAGATTTGAATCTCTGACCTGTTGCTCTTCAGTCCTGCTGGCACAAGGGTTTAACCCATTGCGCTACCGGGGCCATAGGTAAGAAACCCTCATTTAAACAGGACTCTCCCCCTTGTAATCACTTAAGGTGCATGTTCAATGTAGTTTGACACCACTTTAACTAGCATGGCTCAATGCTATGGAATCCTAGGATTTATAATCCGGTGAAGCACCAACACTCTTTGGTAGAGAAGGCTAAAGATCTTCTAAAATGACTACTCCCACAATTCCACAACATTGAGTCATGGCAGTTAAAGTGGTGTCAAACGGCATTAATTCTACAGTCTTTGCTCATTGTGAAGTGTGAATTTTAACTTTCAGTCATGTATAATTATAGATAGATGTTTTAAAAGGGTATTTAAAATAGCATAACTGGGGGGATGGTAGCCAGCTCAGCTCACTCTGAGCTGGGTTGCCATGGGAAAAAGGGGTGGAGCCAACTGCCACTTGGCAGGGCAGGCATTTTAAAGCGGTCAGTCTGAGAACTGCAGGAAAGGCTGGTTCTACAGTGTTGAGAATCAGGGAAGCAGTCTGTAGTTAGAGAGCTACAGGGAAAGGCTGATTCTACTGTGTTGAGAACAAGGAAGATTTAGGCTTTTAGCCTGTGAGGTTTAGAGAAGTCAAGTTGACTTATTTAGATTAGTAGTTAGTGTATGAGCAAAAAGGGGGAGAGAAACCTAGCAAGCATCTTTACTGCTACAGAAATAACTTAGGGAGTACCTGAAGTGATCAGTTACGGAAAGAAACACATTTGGAAGGAAAATAAGTTTAAAACCTGTCTAGTGGAAGGAACAGTTCTCTCAAGAGTTGTTTTATGAAATGTTATAGATGTAACCTCTAAAGAAATGTGCCTCTAGGAGTTAAGAAACATTGAAACCATCAGGCTTCTTCTATACTTCAATAAACTTGTTAGAGTTTCTCTTAAAGCCAAGTCTCTGTTTCAAATACTTTCAAGACAAGCTGCGCTACACATTGAAGAAAGACCAACGAAGTATTACAAGCTAATAGCTGTGTTATCAATTTTGTAAATCCATTACAACTAGTAGGAGACCCTGATAAATCAGTGATGTCCCTACTGCTCCTGGAGTTGTCATTACAAAGTGGTGGCTTCTTTACATTCATTTACTTCAGGGTTTTTTTTTTTGTCGTGTCAGGGCAACCAGTCAATTATATTACATTTCCAACAGAACAAATCAAACAAACAGACAAAATACAGCATTTGTGAGTTTGGTAGTTGATTAAATATCCTTTGACCAGTATCTGGCCACTTGGAGTGCTTCTGGTGTTGCTGCAAGAAGGTCCTCCATTGTGCATGTGGCAGGGCTCAGGGTGCATTGCAGCAGGTGGTCAGTGGTTTGCTCCTCTCCACATTCGCATATTGAAAATTCCACTTTGTAGCCCCATTTCTGAAGGTTGGCTCTGCATCTTGCAGTGACAGAACGCAGTCTGTTCAGCGCCTTCCAAGTCGCCCAGTCCTCTGTGTGCCCAGGGGGGAGTCTCTCATTTGGTATCAGCCATTGGTTGAGGTTCTGGGTTTGAGCCTGCCACTTTTGGACTCTTGCTTGCTGACGTGTTCCAGCGAGTGTCTCTGTAGATCTTAGAAAACTATTTCTAGATTTAAGTCGTTGATGTGCTGGCTGATACCCAAACAGAGGATGAGCTGGAGATGTCTCTGCCTTGGTCCTTTCACTATTGGCTGCTACTTCCCGGCGGATGTCAGGTGATGCAATACCGGCTAAGCAGTGTAATTTCTCCAGTGGTGTAGGGCGCAGACACCCCGTGATAATGCAGCATGTCTCATTAAGAGCCACATCCACTGTTTTAGTGTGGTGAGATGTGTTCCACACCGGGCATGCATACTCAGCAGCAGAGTAGCATAGCGCAAGGGCAGATGTCTTCACTGTATCTGGTTGTGATCCCCAGATTGTGCCAGTCAGCTTTCATATGATATTGTTTCCCACTTTTTGCTTGATGTTCAGGCAGTGTTTCTTGTAGGTAAGAGAATGGTCCAGAGTGACTCCCAGGTATCTGGGTGCGCTGCAATGCTCCAGTGGGATTACTTCAGGGGTGAGAACACGCAATCCTCCTGATGTTGCTGACAGTAATTGTTAGCAGCTTTAGCCAGTATAGGCATAGGCAATAGTGAAGTATACTGGGAGTTGCAGGCCAGCATCAATGAAGGCTATATTATTTTCATCTCTGATTTATTTATTAATCACTTGATACTTAAGAAAACTTTCTACTAGTGTACAATGTTATAAAAATAATAAAAAAGACAATGTGATCTATAAATAGAGCTAGCTCTGTATATCTATGGATTTTGCACACAGAGATTCAACTATCCAGGAATAATTTTAAAAAAACACATGATTTTGTCATTTTATGTAAGAGCCACTATTTTACTACGCCATCGTACATAATGGGACTTGAGCATCCATTGATTTTGATATCCATGGGAGGTCCTGAAATGAAACCCTAAAAGGATACTAAAGGCCCATTGGGTATTTCATTTAGAAAAATCCAGCTATTTAAGCAATGGGTTGTCTTTCAATTAAATAAAGATTATTTAAATAAAAATATTCCCTGGCACTTGAAGGCGCTGAACAGACTGCGCACTGGCACCATGAGATGCAGAGCCAATCTTAAGAAATGGGGCTACAAAGTTGAATCCATGACATGTGAGTGTGGAGAAGAGCAAACCACTGACCACCTGCTGCAATGCAACCTGAGCCCTGCCACATGCACAATGGAGGACCTTCTTGCGGCAACACCAGAGGCACGCCAAGTGGCCAGATACTGGTCAAAGGACATTTAATCAGCTACCAAGTTTGCGAAATTTGTGTGTTTTTTTTAATCTGTTTGTTTTGCTCTGTTAGAAATGTAATACAATGTTCTGGTTGCGGATGACACGATAAATATATAAATATTAGGGCTGGGCGGTTTCGTTTCGTTAATTCGTAATTCGTTAATAATTCGTTAATTTTTTCAATTACAAAACGATAACGAACCATTCTGGAGCAATTATTTAAAAAAAACGAATTTTCAAAAACGTTTTGTAAATGCTTCGTATTTCGATATTGTATTCGTTTCGTTATTGTTTTGAGGTCGTTTCATTATTATTTCCGCATGTCTGGGCCAGTTTTATGGTTTAATTAGTGGAAAAAAATTATAATATCACACCAACAGTCAACAACAGAGGGAGAGGGAAGCTTCAGAAGGTTTTGGAGGTTTTTTAGCGTATTTCGCGGGCGCGTCCGCCATTAACGAATCGATTCGTTATTGTTTCGGAAATCGATTCGTTAATTTTTTACCATTTACGAAATTTCGTAAATATCGAACTTTTTAAAAGGAAAATTTTGTAATTATTTTATATATCGAAACAAAAAAAAAAACCCCAAATACAAATCGATTTTAGAAACAATTTTTTCCATTGTTACCCAGGCCTAATAAATATATATAATCCACTGGCAGAAAATTCCAGAGAGAAATTTAGACCACTAAAAGGTCTAAAGGGACTTTGTAAACACCAGAAGAGCTGACAACCTCAGTGACTGGGCAGAATATTAAAACAGAAGGTGCATTTTCACATTTCTTATCCCAAATGGTTTAGGACTTAAACCTGTCCTATTAGGCTGCACTCATAGGCATGCCTGCTTGGAAGTGAGATGGGATTAAAATCCTTAAGAAGGATTAATGATAATTCTTATTGTGCATATTCACAAATTAGCCTCATTAAGTCTCATGAAATATATTTTCAGACACTTACGGTTAGTATAGCAGAATTAAAAATAGACATCCCGGCCAAAGTAAGCCTGAATATTTTCAGTGGGAAAGAGTTAAGGGCATGGTCGGTTTTAGCCCAGTGAAAAAGATAAGTTTCAGAAGTTACAAATGTTCATGCTCACATATACAAATATTTTTTTCCAAGGTAACTTACAGGCTTTGGAGTCTTCCATGGTGAAAAGAATCCTTAAAAAAAGGAAAAGAAACAAAGCATCAGTGCATTGGTCTTTTATTTTTATGTTCCAGATTGGATAACAATAGAAATATTTTCTGGTTTGCTCAAGTGTGTATCTTTTATTAGCAGACAGTGAGAGAGAAAAAACCCCCGGAGAATGTTATAGCTGCTGAACAAAAGCTTCCCATTACAGGTCACTGTGACATGTGCTTGGTGAAGTCAGAAATAAATTTGCTGTTATATTTAGAAACAGGGGGGTCAAGTGCAAATAACCGAACATAGAATTCTTTGCTTGTTCGTCAGAAAAACCAATAAAACCCACACACATTCCTATACAGTTGTACTGTACTCCAGCGCTGTTTGCACACTGCAGAATTAAAGCAATTTGACATTAATTAACTGCCATGGCTCAAAATGCTATTGGATTCTGGGATTTGTCATTTTGAGAAATATATACCTTTCTATGTCAGAGAGTTCCTGTGCCACAACAAACTACAAATCCGGCCCAGATCTGAAAACTTACCATGAGGCATGTGCTTTGCTATGGGTAAGAGATTGGATGACGTTAACCAAAGAGAAATGCTTAAATTTAGAAGGTTAGGATCTGAGAGTAGGATGGCACGCGTACGTTTGGTACAATAGGGAAATTTATTTATTTTATTTATTTTGAGGTTTTATATACCGAAATAACCGGATTCGGACCGGTTCACAACATGTGTTAACATACAAAAAATATACAATAACAACACAATGCCACTTCATACCACGATTAAAATATCAGCACCATACACATTAAAACATTATCATCCCAGTTAAAAGAGCCAAATCGTCCGACACCATCACAATCCCATTCATCATCCTCCTTTCATGTGGGCAAAGAATTAAATCAGTTGTCAAATGCCGCGTTCCACAACCAGGTCTTTGTTAGTTTCCTGAACGTCATGAGGGAGGGGGCAGTTCTGATCTCTAATGGCAGGGAGTTCCAAAGTCGAGGGGCCACCATCGAGAAGGCCCTGTCCCTCGTCCCCACCAGCCGTGCTTGTGCAGGCGGAGGGACCGAGAGCAGGCCCCCTCCGGATGATCTTAGTGGTCTTGATGGTTCGTAGGGGAGAATACGTTCGGAGAGGTAAACAGGGCCGGAGTCGTTTAGGGCTTTATAGGTTAACACTAGCACTTTGAATTGTGCTCGGAAGCTAATCGGCAGCCAGTGGAGTTCGAGTAACAGCGGAGTGGTGTGCTCCCTGTACCCCGCACCCGTTAGTAATCTGGCTGCCGCGCGTTGTACTTGCTGCAGCTTCCGGGCAGTCTTCAGAGGCAACCCCACATAGAGAGTGTTGCAGTAATCTAAGCTGGATGTAACCAAAGCGTGTACTACCGTGGCCAAGTCAGCCCTCCCAAGGTACGGACGCAGCTGGCGCACAAGTTTTAATTGTGCAAAAGCTCCCCTGACCACCGCTGAAACCTGGGGTTCCAGGCTCAGCGATGAATCCAGGAGGACTCCCAGACTGCGTACCTGTGCTTTTAGGGGGAGTGTGACCCTGTCCAGCACAGGCTGTAACCCCGTACCCTGTTCGGTCTTACCGAAACAAAAGAAAAAAAAATTGGAAATCATTTTGTGTGAGCCTCCCTACTGAGGACTTTGGTTGAGATACAAAAACTTTTTCTATAAAACCACGCCATTGTGGGTTTCTGCTATGGAGGCACACCAAAGGAGGCTACTAGGATGGAGGTCATGGCCAAGGTACAAGGACATTCTATTTGAAGGGAAAGCAGAGATTAAACCCTTTGATCAATTGAAGAATACTTATGGAAACATAACATGGCTACATTATATACAAATTAAGGAATACTTTAAACAAGATAAAAAAGTTGGGTTTGATTGGGAGGAAAATACGTGGGACAAAATCCTAAAAATGGAAAAGAAAATAGTTACGATACTTTACAATAAATTGCTGGAAAAAATCAACTTATATCCCCATACCAAAAAAGGGAAATGCGAAAGACTGCTCAAACTTCCGTACAGTGGCCCTTATTTCTCATGCCAGTAAGGTAATGCTCAAGATCCTGCAAGGAAGACTCCAGCAATACATGGAGCGAGAGTTGCCAGATGTTCAGGCTGGGTTTAGAAAAGGTAGAGGAACGAGAGACCGAATTGCCAATATCCGCTGGATAATGGAGAAAAGCAGGGAGTTTCAGAAAAACATCTACTTCTGCTTCATTGACTATTCTAAAGCCTTTGACTGTGTGGATCATAATAAATTGTGGCAAGTTCTTGATGGTATGGGCACACCAAATCACCTTGTCTCTCTCCTGAGGAATCTGTACAAGGACCAAGTAGCAACAGTCAGAACTGACCACGGAACAACAGACTGGTTCAAGATTGGGAAAGGCGTACGGCAAGGCTGCATCCTCTCACCCAACCTTTTTAACTTGTATGCAGAACACATCATGCGATGTGCGGGGCTGGATGAATGCAAAGCTGGAGTGAAAATTGCTGGAAGAAACATTAACAACCTCAGATATGCAGATGACCCCACTCTGATGGCCGAAAGCGAGGAGGAGCTGAGGAGCCTTCTAATCAAGGTGAAAGAAGAAGGCGCAAAAGCCGGGTTGCAGCTAAACGTCAAAAAAAACCAAGATTATGGCAACAAGAATGATTGACAACTGGAAAATAGAGGGAGAAACCGTGGAGGCCATGACAGACTTTGTATTTCTAGGTGCAAAGATTACTGCAGATGCAGACTGTGGCCAGGAAATCAGAAGACGCTTACTTCTTGGGAGGAGAGCAATGTCCAATCTCGATAAAATAGTAAAGAGTAGAGACATCACACTGGCAACAAAGATCCGCCTAGTCAAAGCCATGGTATTCCCTGTAGTAACCTACGGATGTGAGAGCTGGACCTTAGGGAAGGCTGAGCGAAGGAAGATCAATGCTTTTGAGCTGCGGTGCTGGAGGAAAGTTCTGAGAGTGCCTTGGACTGCGAGAAGATCCAACCAGTCCATCCTTCAGGAAATAAAGCCCGACTGCTCACTGGAGGGAAAGATACTAGAGACAAAGTTGAAGTACTTTGGCCACATCATGAGGAGACAGGAAAGCCTAGAGAAGACAATTATGCTGGGGAAAGTGGAAGGTAAAAGGAAGAGGGGCCGACCAAGGGCAAGATGGATGGATGGCATCCTTGAAGTGACTGGACTGACCTTGAGGGAGCTGGGGGTGGTGACGGCCGACAGGGAGCTCTGGCGTGGGATGGTCCATGAGGTCACGAAGAGTCGGAGACGACTGAACGAATGAACAACAACAACTAACGGAAACAGAACAGGTTAAAACATCCATGATAAAATGGGCAGAAAATTTAAGAAGTCCCATCCAATTTAGAGAATGGGAACAAATGTGGAATAAAAAGTTGAAATATTCTTATGCCATGGATTTAAAGGAAAATTGGTATAAAATGTTCTATAGATGGTATCTTACCCCCAATAAATTAAGTCACATGTATAAAAATGTCTCTGACAAATGTTGGAAGTGTAGTGAACAAACAGGTACATTCTACCATATGTGGTGGTCTTGCAAAGAAACAACTAAATATTGGTCACTAATACATGAGGAAACACAAAAATTACTGAAAAAAAAAGTTTAAGAAGAAGCCCGAGTACTATTTACTTGGCTTCACAGACCTGGATTTACAACTTGAAGAAAATGAAGACAAATTATTAACATATATTACAACGGCAGCGAGGATTATTTTTGCCAGATATTGGAAAAAAGAACAGATTCCTATTATTGACGAATGGATTGATAAGGTTAAAGAAATAAGAGACATGGATGAACTAACTTTTTTGATGAGGAAAAATACCGGAAAATCGATAAAAAGGACAGACTGGACCCTTTTTTATGACTATGAAAATAATAGAAGAAAAATAGAGGACAAGAATACATGAATTAGACCAAGAAGTATTTAGAGAAGATCCTGAGGCTGGAGTGGAAGTCATTTTAGAACTGTTGAGGTGTGTGTGTGTGTGTTTTTCCTTTCCTTTTTTCAGGTTTCCTACTTTTCTATCCTCTATAGTATTGTTCTCCCTCTTTCCTTGTGTTGATGTTTAATATGCTTAATAAAAATTATTTGAAAAAAAACAAACAAACTACAAATCCGGATATTCTATACAATGAGCCATGGCAGTTAAAGTTACCATATATACTCGAGTATAAGCCGACCCGAATATAAGCTGAGGCACCTAATTTTACCACAAAAACTGGGAAAAAAACCTATTGACTCGAATATAAGCCGAGGGTGAGAAATGCAGCAGCTACTGGCATATTCAAAATAAAAGATACCAATAAAATTACATTAATTGAGGTCTCCATAGGGTCAGTGTTTTGGAATACCTACACAAAACTGTAATCTATATAAATAAAAATGTAATGTTCGTTTGTGATACCATCAGAACTCAAAAACCACTGGGGGAATTGACACCAAATTTGGACACAAGACACCTAACAACCCAATGTATGTCATCCACTCAAAAAAATTGAATTTGTCATTTGGGAATTGTCGTTGCTGGGATTTATAGTTTACCTACATTCTGAACTCCACCAATGATGGAATTGGGCCAAACTTAGCACACACGGCTCCCATGACCAACAGAAAATACTGGAAGGGTTTGGTGGGCAGTGTCCTTTGGTTTTGAAGTTGTAGTTCACCTACATCCAGAGATCACTGTGGACTCAAACAATGATGGATCTGGACCAAACTTGGCACAAATATTCCATATGCCCAAATATGAACACAGATGGAGTTTAAGGGAAATAGACCTTGACATTTGGGAGTTGTAGTTGCTGGGATTTATAGTTCACCTACAATGAAAGAGCATTCTGAACTCCACCAATGATGGAATTGAACCAAACATGGCATACAGGACTTCCATGACCAACAGAACACACTGAAAGGGTTTGGTGGGCATTGACCTTGAGTTTGGGAGTTGTAGTTCACCTACATCCAAAGAGCACTGTGGACTCAAACAATGATGGATCTGGACCAAACGTGACACAAAAATTCCATATGCCTAAATATGAACACAGATGGAGTTCGGAGGAAATAGACCTTAAAATTTAGGATTTGTAGTTACTGGGATTTATAGTTCACTACAATTAAAGAGCATTCTGAAACCCACAAACGACAGAAATGGGGCAAACTTCCCACACAGAACCCACATGACTAACAGAAAATACTTAAGGCCATCCAGTCCAACTCTCTTCACCAGGGCAAGAAAATGTAATCAGAGCCCTCCTGACAAAGAGCCATCCAGTCATAAATATAGATAGATAGATATGATTCTCTCACACACACACAGATATAGCATCATAGATTTGAAAGAGACCCTTAAAGAAGGACTATGATATGTTGCATATTCCAGAGTAGGCAAACCAGACACTCTCCACATCAACACTGACAAAGAAACAACAAGAAATACTGTTTACTCACAAGCATAAAGGAATTACATAGATTAGAAACCAACACTTTCTCATTACTTTATTTTCCAGATCACCAGACTGGGCCACAGCAACGTGTGGCAGGGGACAGCTAGTTTAAGTTAAGACTGTCCAACTTTGATTAAACCATTATTCTAATCTTCTTCAATGTAAATGTGCTTAGTGCTTACGTATTCTTCCAATAATAATAGAGTAAAATAATAATAATAATGATAGAGTGAAATAATGGAAATGTCATAATAGCAGTAATAATAGAGTAAAATAATAAATGTAATAATAATAACTAAATTCAAATAATAAATCTAATAATAATAATAATAATAGAGTAAAATAATAACTAACTTTGACTCGAGTATAAGCCGAGGGGGATTTTTTCAGCCACCCCAAAAGGGCTGAAAAACTAGGCTTGTACTCAAGTATATACAGTAAGTTGAACTGCTATAATTTTGCAGTGTGGATGGTCTAAAAGTAAATTCCAAGTCACCCGACAGAGTATCCTTTAGCTTTGGTATCGGCTTAAAACACTTCTATGAATTAACAACAATACATTGCAAATTGTCATCATCATCATCATCATCATCATCTTATTTAATTACTTATTAATCGCCCTCCATCTGAGAATGCTCTAGGCGATTTACAGCTAAATTGTAAAAGATAAAATACATACATACAGAAATTAAAAATTAACAGAGATCGAATGCTCTAGTAAAAAGCCAGGTCTTAAGTGCTAGAGTAAAAGGTCCTAAGTAACACATGGCTCTCATGTAGGGCGGCAAGGAATTCCATAAGGCAGGGGCAGAAATAGAGAAAGCCCTGCATCTGGTACTTTCCAAGCGCACTTCTCTAGGGCCCGGTATATAGAGTAAGTCAAGTTGGGCTGGTCATTGCGACCTCCGATGATGGGAGAAGGAGAGACGGTTCCTAAGGGTTATATTAAATTATATTTAAACACATGTCGACAATGAAGTGATATTGCCTGCAGAATTGAAATATGAAATTTGCCTGGAGAATTAAAATCAAGATTCAGGAAATAAGCACATGAAAAGCTATATTAAAAAAAACCCAGAAAAATATTTACTCTTAGGCATGCACATTTTTGCAAGGATAGCATCTTTTATCCAGCCACAAAAAGTGGTATTTGGTTCCTCAAGGCATGTTTCCTTTCAATTTTCTCACCACAGGATTGGATTCATGACCATAAAATACTGACTTACCAATTTCCCTCTTCTACTCTATGGCAATGCCTATGCTTTGGATCCAAACGTTCCCATTATTCACAGAGTAAATAAGAATTCTGCTCCTAGAAGGATTTTTTTCCTGCAAGTTCAAGGAATTCCTACAAATGATTCTAACTTGGTTTCTAGGAATGAATGGTCCTAAAGCTAAACTAAGGAATGGTAATAAAACAAGCAATCCAGTTAGTTTTCGCAGCTTGGGTGTGATCCTGGATTCATTGCTGAGCCTGGACAGTTAAAACTTGTGTGCCAGCTGCGCCTGTACCTTGGAAAGTCTGACTTGGCCAGGGTGGTCCACACTCTGGTTACATCCCGTACAGACTACTGCAACACACTCTACACGGGGTTGTCTTCGAAGACTGTCCAGAAGCTTCAAATGGTCCAGCGTGCGGCAGCCAGGTTACTAACTGAAGTGGCGCGCAGGGAGCATACTACTCCACTGTTGCGCCAGCTCCACTGGCTGCCAATTTGCTTCCAGGCACAATTCAAAGTGCTGGCTTTGGCCTATAAAGCCCTAAATGGTTCCAGCCCTGCTTATTTATCTGAATGTATCTCTTCCTATGAACCTTCTAGGAATTTGAGATAGTTTGGGGAGGCCCTGCTCTTGATCCTGCCTGCCTCACAGGCATCCTTGGCGGGGATGAGAGACCGGGTCTTTTCAGTGGTGCCCCACCGACTGTGGAATTCCCTCCCCAGGGATATTAGATCACCCCCCTCCCTCCTGGCCTTTCGAAAATAAGTGAAAACTTGGCTCTAGTCCTGGAGCTGCAGCATGACCAGTTAACACAAAATCGTAGTACGAACATGGAACGACTAAGTCTATGTAAACGGACAAGGAATTTGGTTTGGTAGACATTGGTTTTGTATTGATTTTTCTATTTCTGAAAGCTTTAGTGATCAAAACAATGGGCATATTACAAAAAGTATATCTTTTACTGCTGGGCATTAGGCTTGGGTGGTTTCGTTCGTTAATTTCGTAATTCGTTATTAATTCGTATTTAAATTAGCTTACGATCCAATATTGAGCCATGCAGGAATTGTGTGAGGAGTAATAAAGATTCGAAACCATTTTTTCAATTTATTTCGTAATTATTTCGTAATTATTTCGAAATTATTTCGTAATTATTTTCGCATGTCTGGTGCAAGTTTTATAGTTGTTTGTTTTATCACACCAACAGTCAACAACAGAGGGAGAGGGAAGCTTCAGAAGTTCCCCCTGTCCCATTTGGAGGTTTTTTTAGCATATTGCGCAATCTCGTCCGCCATTAACGAAACGATTCGTAATTTTACGAAATTTCGTAAATTTCTAAATTTTTTAAAGGAAAATTTCGGAATTATTAAAAAAAAACGAAACGCAAGGGCCCCCTAAAAACAAAACGAGTTTAGAACCAAATTTTTCCGTGGTTACCCAGGCCTACTGTGCATTATATTCATCAGCAAATACTTTTTTTGGTTTTAGGGCTTTGAGAACTTTGGGGCACATTAGATTTGATGGCACATTAGACACGAGTAAATATGGGTATTTTGCGTAAAATTTGGTTGACTGAAGCAATGAATCTGCAAAACTTGTAACAATTGGCCACAATACAGAAAAAAAAATCAGTGACACATATATAAAGGAATTATAATAATTTTAAAAGAACTATGACACATTTCAGCATACTATGGTACTTTGTTTTGAGCAAGTTCAAGGGGAGAGGATCTAGGAGAGGGACATAAGGTACATTTAATTGTTCCCAAAATGCCATTTTAAGCAAGGCAGGGAGTGGAGTATCACTACAACAACAATACTCACAAGCATCATAGTACTTGTATTGTACTTTATTTTATTTTTATATTTTTGTTGTGTTCCGTTGTATATTGTTGTATATTTTTGTTGTGTTCCGTTGTGTATTGCTGGGCCTGGCCTCATGTAAGCCACCACGAGTCCCCTTGGGGAAATGGTGGCAGGGTATAAATAAAGTTTATTATTATTAATTATTATTATTATTAGTCATGGTATTGGGGGTAAGGAGGGACAGAACCTCTTCAGGGTTGGCAGTGAGCTTTCCATAAAGCTGGAAACACTCGCCACATGCCATGTTTGCTGTGGGAGATGGATTTTGCATTTTCATTGAGTTAATTTGTATAATTTTAAATTGATTTATGTTGTATTTAAAAGTATGTCTGTGATTTATGTTGTCTTTTTAAGATGTACCTGTGAACAAGCCACTGAGAGAACATCTGTGATGTGTTGACTGTATACATGCAGAGACAGTTAATAAATAAATACAATATTTGTCAGCATGCAGAGGAAAAACTCCACAGAGTTTTTAATTGCCTTCTCCTGACAGTAGTGTTGATGGATTAGAACACAAAAATGGACGAAACAACCCATTACAACCAAGGATTTTGAAATCCACAATGGAAATTAAAAGGTTCAGTTTTAATTGAAATAAAAGCATTCTATATGAAATATAATAAATAATAATAAAACTTTATTTATACCCCGCCACCATCTCCCCGAAGGGACTCGGGGCGGCTTACATGAGTCCAAGCCCGTCAAATACAAATACAAATACAACAATACCTCAAGAAAGCAAACAAGCAAATAAAACAATATAAAAATATAACTAAACAAATAAGCAGTAACACACAAAAGATTTAAGACACTATGGCAGGGCCAAATGTAATAGATTTAAATTTTAACATGGGGGTTTTAACATGGGAGTTTTAGAGAGTGATGTAGGGAGATCAATCCAACGGATAGATAAAGTGCTTCAGAGGACATATAGAAGGATATTGGTCAGATTGGGTATTATTCCCTTTATTCAGGGAAAGCACACTGGAACAGCCATGTTTTCAAGCTCCTCCTAAAGACTACCGAAGTGGGGGCCTGTCTGATATCTTTAGGGAGTGAGTTCCAGAGTTGGGGGGCCACCATAGAGAAGGCCCTCTCCTTTGTCCCCACCAATCACGCCTACGAGGGGGGGGGGTGGCGAGAGCAGGGCCTCTCCAGATGATCGAAGAGATTGCGTGGGTTCGTAAACAGAATATAACATTTAGACTCCCACTAATCTCAAACATAAAAATAATGACCGCAAGTTCCCATAAACTGTTAGAATTAAAGTGCTTTATCTTGTGGTCAAGAATAGGTTATAGGCGAAAGAAAGCACAAGGTTTTCCTCTATAACTAGCAATTCTAATTTATTGACCTCTGAAGTTAAGAAGGATGATGCTGTGCTACAGAACACAAGTAGGTTAATCTATGTTTTGTTATTGCCAGAGCCCAGGGGTTATGAAGCGTAGCTGGCATTTGATGGCAGCCTCTATGCAGTCAAAGTGAATCTCAACAGAGTGGGCACAAATGTGGACCAAATACCAGTGACCCTCCGTAGCCCCAATTGTTACATTGCCAGGGCTCTGCCATTATTTCTGGCAGAGGTGAATCAAGCAAACACCCAGTTTGTGTTAAACAATTTAATTAAAACAGCTGGCTGTTTCAATAGTCGAAAACATAAAACATAAAGATAGCACTCAGCCACAGAATAAACAAAAACTGATAGCAAATGCTACACCCTAGTCAAAGGGTCCAGTCCAGTGGTCAAATGCCGAGAGTTCAATAAACAAAGTCCAAGAATCAAGAGTCTATACTGTAGTCAAAAGCCAGTCCAGAGTTTCAAGGTTCCAAGATTACAGAAGACAGGTCAGGATACCGAAAATCCAACAAACCTGGGGGGAAACCAGCAGCATCTACCACCAAAATAAGACAAACACTGGGTTATTGTAGGTTTTTCCGGGCTATATGGCCATATTCTGGAGGCAATATTTCTCCTGACATTTCACCTGCATCTATGGCAAGCATCCTCAGAGGTAGTGAGAAAAGACAAATAGTGTACTTTTCTCCCAAAGATCATTTTCAAGGCTCGCTCCTTATATCCAGAAACACCCAGCTGCAACCTATCTCTTGCATACCTCCACCCTTAATTGCTTTCACCCATGAACTCTTACTTCCAGATTTCTCAACCCATTAGAACTAATACTTACATTAACCCTTCCATCACCCACCACCATCAGCTGCAGAACATATTACATGACATCAATATATCTTTCTACACAAGTTGAAACCTATATCTGAATTACTCTAGGGTTTCTAACACCAGGACACCCCCATCCTAAATATGTCAACTTAATTTTAACAAAGGATAAGCCAGGAGACAGGTCTGGATCTTCTAGAATCTCCTCTGGAAATGGGTTACTTTGCAGTGGTGATGTTAAAAAAAAAAACACCAATGTGTCTGACATAAAATAATCTACAATAATCTGACAACCTCAGAAAATGGCATAGTACAGTCTCCTTGTCCATAGATTCGATACCCATGGCTTCATTTAGCAACACCCCAAAAAATATTTCCCCCCAAAGTGTTTGTGAGCCTCCCTATTAGGTCTTCCAGAGCGATTCTATTGTATACCTCTGGCTCAAGTATAGTCAAAATATTATTAATAGTTTCAGTTATCCACAAGCTGTTCTGGAACATATATTCCTTGGGTAAGGAGTGCATTGTACTGTTCATTAATTTTAAAGCTATTGTTAAGAGTTAGAGTTTCAAGGTAAAGAACTATGAGATAGTTCTTTGCCTTGGTTCCCTTGAAAGAAGAAATAAATAAGTTAGTTAGCTCCTGTCACAGCTTTACTTTTCAAGAAGAAAAACATAATTTTCCTACTTCTTGAAAGTTAACTAAAATAGGCAGTTTTAGTTATTTACGACAGCTCTGTATCACAACTGCTGGCCTGCAATACAAAACACAGTCTTATCCCATCACAGTAGAACAACATACACAATGGTAAGAGAATATATATGTTGAGCATCCCGTATCCAGCCCCTGATGGAGCAGCGGGTTAAACCACTGAGCTGCTGAACTTGCTGAGCAAAAGGTTGGCAGTTCGAATCCAGGGAGTGGGGTGAGCTTCCACTGTTAAGCCCAGCTTCTGCCAACCTAGCAGTTCGAAAACATGCAAATGTGAGTAGATCAATAGGTATCACTTCTGTTTCATCCAGGCATACTAGACACATGACCTTGGAGGTGTCTATGGACAATGCCAACTCTTTTGCTTAGAAATGGAGATGAGCACCACCCCCCAGAATTGGACCCGACTAGACTTAATGTCAGGGGAAATCTTTACCTTTTCTATTTCATATCCAAAATGCTTTGAGACCAGAAGTGTTTTGGATTTTCTCCCTGGATTCTGGAATACCTGTATTTGCGTGTGTGTGTGTGTGTGTGTGTGTGTGTGTGTATATATATATATATATATATATGAGAGCTAATTCATGTATGTTTCATCTATACCTCATACATATAGCCTAAAGGTAATTTTAGATAACATTTCAAATCATTTCTAATCATTTATGTGCATGCCCAGTGTGGAACACATCTCACCATACTAAAACAGTGGATGTGGCTCTTAATGAGACATGCCGCATTATCACGGGGTGTCTGCGCCCTACACCACTGGAGAAATTACACTGCTTAGCCGGTATTGCACCACCTGACATCCGCCGGGAAGTAGCAGCCAATAGTGAAAGGACCAAGGCAGAGACATCTCCAGCTCATCCCCTGTTTGGGTATCAGCCAGCGCGCCAACGACTTAAATCTAGACATAGTTTTCTAAGATCTACAGAGACACTTGCTGGAACACCTCAGCAAGCGAGAGTCCAAAAGTGGCAGGCTCAAACCCAGCACCTCAACCAATGGCTGATACCAAATGAGAGACTCCCTCCTGGGCACACAGAAGACTGGGCGACTTGGAAGGCACTGAACAGACTGCGCTCTGGTACCACAAGATGCAGAGCCAACCTTCAGAAATGGGGCTACAAAGTAGAATCCACGACATGCAAGTGTGGAGAAGAGCAAACCACTGACCACCTGCTGCAATGCAACCTGAGCCCTGCCACATGCACAAGGGAGGACCTTATTGCAGCAACACCGGAAGCACTCCAAGTGGCCAGATACTGGTCAAAGGACATTTAACCAGCTACCAAACTCACAAGTTGTGTGTTTTTCTGTTTGTTTGCTTTGGAAAAGGAGACCTCGAATTCGGCCTAATTCGGACCGCTTACCCATATTAACAACCCCCAACCGGTCTCCTAAGGTAAATTGGTGTAGCCAGGTGAGCGGGCCCTCTGGCTTGAAGGTGGTGTTGTTGAACGCCAGATCTGTCAACGGTAAAACGACCTGGATCCAGGATCTAATCCTGGAGGAGCGGGCAGATCTGGCGTGCATCACGGAGACCTGGTTGGATGAAGCTGGGGGCGTAAACCTCTCCCAGCTTTGTCCTCCAGGTTTCTCCGTGCAACACCAGCCAAGAGCCGGAGGACGGGGAGGCGGGGTCGCAGTGGTCTATCGAGATTCCATCCATCTGACCAGGAGCCCCATCCCGCAGACCACAAATTTTGAATGCGTCCACCTGAGGGTGGGTGACCGGGACAGAATAGGGATTCTTGTAGTGTACCGTCCACCTCGCTGCACTACAGTCTCCCTGCCTGAGCTAGCGGGGGTGGTCTCGAGCCTGGTGGTGGAGTCCCAACGGCTTCTTGTGCTGGGGGACTTCAACATCCATGCCGAGGCAACCCTCACAGGAGCGGCTCAGGACTTCATGTCTGCCATGGCAACCATGGGGCTGTCCCAACAAATAACTGGCCCCACCCACTGTGCTGGACACACATTGGACTTGGTTTTCTGCCAGGGATGGGAGCAAGGGGGCGGTGTGGAAGAGTTGTCCATCTCTCCGTTGCCATGGACCGACCACTTCCTGATCAGATTTAGGCTCACTGCCCCCCCTAACCTCCGCAAGGGTGGAGGACCCATTAAGATGGTCCGCCCCAGGAGGCTTATGGATCCGAACAGATTCCTGACGGCTCTTGGGGATTTTCCCGCCACCTCGGTAGGTGACCATGTCGATGCCTTGGTCGCTCTCTGGAATGGGGAGATGACTAGGGCAATTGACAGGATCGCTCCGGAACGTCCCCTCTCAAGTAACCGAGCTAAACCAGCTCCTTGGTTCACTGAGGAGCTGGCAGCGATGAAGCGAAGGAAGAGGGAACTAGAGAGCGTGTGGCGCTCGGACCCAAGCGAGCCAAACCGAGCACGGTTTGTGTCCTTTTTAAGGGCATATGCCGCGGCAATAAAAGCCGCAAAGAAAACTTTCTTTGCGGCTACTATTGCGTCTGCAAAGAACCGTCCGGCGGAGTTGTTTCGGATTGTCAGAGGTCTTTTAACTCCCCCCATCTCAGGTGGGAGCCCTGACAATTCGGACACGCGCTGTGAAGCATTTGCTCGGTTCTTTGCAGACAAAGTCGCTTTGATCCGTTCTGGGCTGGACGCCACATTAAATGCAGTCTCTGTGGATGTGACACAAGCACCTGCTTGTCCTATTTTGATGGATTCTTTTCAGTTTGTGAAACCCGAGGATGTGGACAAGATACTTGGAGGAATGAGGCCCACCACGTCCATCCTAGACCCCTGCCCATCCTGGCTTCTGAAAGAGGCCAGAGGGGGATTGGCTGAGTGGGTAACGGTGGTGGTTAATGCCTCCCTTCGGGAAGGCACGATTCCAGCGAGCCTAAAACAGGCTATTATAAAGCCGCTGTTGAAGAAACCATCACTGGACCCCACTAAATTCGAGAACTTTCGGCCTGTTTCCAATCTTCCCTTCTTGGGCAAAGTCATGGAAAGCGTGGTGGCCTCACAACTCCAGGTATTCTTGAGAGACACGGATTATCTGGATCCGGCACAGTCTGGCTTCAGACCGGGACATGGTACCGAGACGGTCTTGGTCGCCTTAGTGGATGATCTCCGCCGGGAGCTAGACAGGGGGAGTGTGTCCCTGTTGGTGCTTCTGGACCTCTCAGCGGCCTTCGATACCGTCGACCACGGTATTCTTCTGGGACGCCTTGCAGAGATGGGCCTTGGGGGCACCGCTTTGCGGTGGCTCCAGTCATTTCTGGAGGGCCGCACCCAGAAGGTGTTAATGGGGGACTCCTGTTCAACACCACAGCCTTTGACCTGTGGTGTTCCTCAGGGCTCCATACTGTCCCCCATGCTGTTTAACATCTACATGAAGCCGCTGGGTGAGATCATCCGGAGTTTCGGGGTGCGGTGTCATCTGTACGCAGATGATGTCCAACTCTGTCACTCCTTCCCACCTGCTACTAAGGAGGCTGTCGGAGTCCTGAACCGGTGCCTGGCCGCTGTGACGGTCTGGATGAGGGCGAACAAACTGAAATTAAATCCAGACAAGACAGAGGCACTCCTGGTCAGTCGCAAGGCCGAACAGGGTATAGGGTTACAGCCTGTGCTGGACGGGGTCGCACTCCCCTTGAAGGCGCAGGTTCGCAGCTTGGGTGTGACCCTGGACTCATCGCTGAGCCTGGATCCCCAGGTTTCAGCGGTGACCAGGGGAGCATTTGCACAGCTTCGGCTCGTGCGCCAGCTGCGCCCGTATCTTGGGAAGTCTGACTTGGCCACGGTGGTACACGCTTTGGTCACATCCCGCCTCGACTACTGCAACGCTCTCTACGTGGGGCTGCCCTTGAAGACGGCCCGGAAGCTCCAGCTAGTCCAGCGCGCGGCAGCCATGTTGTTAACCGGAGCGGGACGCAGGGAGCGCACAACGCCCTTGCTGTCCCAGCTCCACTGGCTGCCGATCAGCTACCGGGCCCAATTCAAGGTGCTGGTGCTAACCTACAAAGCCCTAAACGGTTCCGGCCCAAAATACCTTGAGTACCGCATCTCGGCCTACGAGCCCACGAGGACCTTGAGATCATCCGGGGAGGCCCTTCTCTCGGTCCCGCCTGCCTCACAGGCACGTTTGGCGGGGACCAGAGAGCGGGCCTTCTCGGTGGTGGCCCCCCGGCTGTGGAACTCCCTCCCTGCTGAAATTAGACAGGCGCCTTCCCTCATGGCCTTCCGCAAGGGCCTGAAAACCTGGCTCTTCGGAAAGGCCTTCAATTAAGTGCTATGCTTTGGAACGACCACCGGAATGGACTAGGATTACGAGACGGATTATGACCCAAACAAGACGAAGCGGATTTTTAGTATAGTTTAATTAATTGTGTGTTAGTATGATGTATGTTAGCCATGAATTTATTGTAACTGTTGTCTTTTTGTTCTATGTTCTGTACACCGCCACGAGTCGCCTTCGGGCTGAGAGTGGCGGTTAACAAATGCCAATAATAAATAATAAATAAATAAATAATAAATATTGTTCTGTTAGAAATACAATATAATGGACTGGCTGCTCTGACACGACAAATAAATATTTATGTGCATGAAACAAAGGGCCCTTCCATACATCCATATAACCTAGAATATCAAGACAGATAATCCACAATATGTGCTTTGAACTGGGTTATCTTAGTCCACACTGTCATATAATCCAGTTCAATATGTATCTTATACAGCTGTGTGGAAGGGGACAAAATGTGCATATACTGAGCTATCAGAAAGCATAAGTGTCACTATCTTTGTTGTCCATCTGTACAATTTTGGATTTCAGAGTACCGTATTTTGGATATTTGAATTCTAGATAAGGGATGATCAACCTCTATTAACAAAGAAACAGATTTCTGTCATCAGCCAAGTTGTGTGGTCACCTTTTTGTCCTCAAGATACCATCTGCTTCAGCATATGACAACATATTGACTGATTAAGAGAAACAAGGTGACTTTTGTTACCCCTAAATTTTTAATTTAATATGACATTCATCGATTGAGTGCTTTTCAGAAATGTCATGAAAAAAGCTGGGCACACGTGCATATCAGAGTTGGCTTCAGTTATGACTGACACTCTCAAGCCATTCACTGCCCTACTAGTTCCTTCCATTTGGCAAAAAGGTGGAAAGATTTTCTAAGACTGCCATTAACTATTTTCTTCCAGATTGACATCAATTGAGTGGATATACCAAGCAAATTATAGGAGAAATCCCTTCATAAACACTCTTGAAGGAATCAGAAGAAGACATTTTCTCCAAAGACATTTTGCTGATTGTGACAGAGCAGCAATCTGTATCCACACTACCTAAATGAAAGTGAATTGTACCCTCCAAACCGGAAATATTTTGATACCCAAGGTTGGAAATCCCACAAGTAGTTCTTCTTAATCCCATCAGCAAAAGTACAAAAATAAACAAAATTTGTGTGAAAACAAACTTCCTACTGAGAATGGTGGCTAATAGTAGGGCTGGGATTCAGCCAGTGATTTGGATATATCTATATAAATAAAAATGTAATGTTCGTTTGTGGGATTAACATAACACAAAAACCACTAGATGAAGTACTGAAGGAACTAGCGGAAGTCATTTCGGAACCATTGGCAATCATCTTTGAGAGTTCTTGGAGAACGGGAGAAGTTCCAGCAGATTGGAGGAGGGCCAATGTGGTCCCAATCTTCAAGAAGGGAAAAAAGGATGACCCAAACAACTACCGTCCGGTCAGCCTCATGTCGATACCAGGCAAGATTCTGGAAAAGATTGTTAAGTAAGTGGTCTGCAAACACTTAGAAACAAAAGCGGTCATCGCTAATAGTCAACATGGATTTATCAAAAACAAGTCATGCCAGACTAATCTGATCTCTTTTTCCGATAGAGTTACAAGCTGGATAGATGCAGGGAATGCCGTGGATATAGCGTACCTGGATTTCAGTAAGGCCTTCGACAAGGTCCCCCATGACCTTCTGGCAAGGAAACTAGTCCAATGTGGGCTAGGCAAAACTACGGTGAAGTGGATCTGTAATTGGTTAAATGGATGAACCCAGAGGATGCTCACTAATGCTTCCTCTTCATCCTGGAAAGAAGTGACGAGCGGAGTGCCACAGGGTTCTGTCCTGGGCCCGGTCCTGTTCAACATCTTTATTAATGACTTAGATGAAGGGATAGAAGGCAGGATCATCAAGTTTGCAGATGACACCAAATTGGGAGGGATAGCCAATACTCCAGAGGACAGGAGCAGAATTCAAAACGATCTTGACAAATTAGAGAGATGGGCCAAAACTAACAAAATGAAGTTCAACAGGGACAAATGCAAGATACTCCACTTTGGCAGGAAAAACAAAATGCAAAGATACAGAATGGGGGACAATGCCTGGCTCGAGAGCAGTACGTGTAAAAAAGATCTTGGAGTCCTCGTGGACAACAAGTTAAACATGAGCCAACAATGTGATGTGGCGGTAAAAAAAGCCAATGGGATTTTGGTCTGCATCAATAGGAGCATAGTGTGTAGACCTAGGGAAGTCATGCCACCCTTCTATTCTGCTTTGGTTAGACCACACCTGGAATATTGTGTCCAATTCTGGGCACCACAATTCAAGAGAGATATTGACAAGCCGGAATGTGTCCAGAGGAGGGCGACTAAAATGATCAAGGGTCTGGAGAACAAGCCCTATGAGGAGTGGCTTAAGGAGCTGGGCATGTTTAGCCTGAAGAAGAGAAGGCTGAGAGGAGATATGATAGCCATGTATAAATATGTGAGAGGGAGCCACAGGGAGGAGGGAGCAAGCTTGTTTTCTGCTTCTGTGGAGACTAGGACGCGAAACAATGGCTTCAAACTACAAGAAAGGAGATTCCATCTGAACATGAGGAAGAAATTCCTGACTGTGAGAGTCGATCAGCAGTGGAACTCTCTGCCCCGGAGTGTGGTGGAGGCTCCTTCTTTGGAAGCTTATAAACAGAGGCTGGATGGCCATCTGTCAGGGGTGATTTGAATGCAATATTCCTGCTTCTTGGCAGGGGGTTGGACTGGATGGCCCATGGGGTCTCTTCCAACTCTTTGATTCTATGATTCGATTCTTCTTCTACATTTCATCATGCATAAACTCTACAATTTAGATTTTTTTCTTATGCTAGTCATGTTTCCCTTTCAGACTTTTTAGAATTTAGACTTCCCCTATTACCAACACCGTACAAAGTCAGTGCAGTGCCAGGGATGGGGATTTGTTCATTTTTAGCAACCCTATAAGAATCCAGTCTTATCTGCTGATAACTGCCGGCAGAAGCTACGGGTGACTTACTAAGTGGCATGCATGATCAGGTTTAAAGAAATCATGCTGTCTAAGAGATTTAGTGAATACATGTAAGAAACAGATTAGAATATCCACCCCCAAATGGGGACGGTGGAAGAGAAGAGGAAACCAGCTCTCAATAGGAATGTCCTGTCACTGTAAGGTGATGGGCATATTTCATTACACACTTTGTTTTTACCAAATCAGCTGATGCATTCAAGGCTATCTTCAAGTCATACAGAATGGAAATTGGAAGTATGAATCACAGGGATGATGAAAGCATAACCAAAGAACTACAGTAAATGTTGCCAATAAGACCAGCGGGGTATTTCATTAATTTTCCTCTGCCGCACTTTATGGTAAATTATAATTACCATACAATTACAATATGGTAAGTTACAATCCAGTAACTTACAGTGTATTAAGTTCGAGCCTCAACCTTCCCTAGAAGCCATGATGTTTAAACTGAGATTATTGTACTTTGGCTACAGCATGAAAAGAGATGACTCACTAGAAAAGACAATAAGTCATGGTAAGGCAGGAGGCAGAAGGAATTAGAGAAGGCTGTTGATAATAGGGTGACTTGGAGGTCTCTCATTCAGGGCAGCACATTAAGTTGGTCTTTACAAAGTTCTGGAGAGACTTATTTTGCACAGAATTATGGAAAAAATAGACCCATGTCTGATTCCACAGCAAGCTGGCTTCAGGAAAGGCAAAAGCTGCACATCGCAAGTGCTGAACCTGACTCAGCACATAGAAGATGGCTTTGAAAGGTATTCTGCTACCTTTCAAAGCCATCTTCCATGTGCTGAGTCAGATTCAGCACTTGCGATGTGCAGGAGCTGTCTTCATAGACCTTTCAGCGGCTTATGATACTGTAAACCACCGCCTCCTTCTGAGAAAAATGTATAATATCACAAAGGACTACCACCTCACCCGCCTCATAGGAAACCTGCTACAAAACAGGAGCTTCTTTTTTGAGTTCCAGGGCCAGAGAAGCAGATGGCGAAAACTGAAGAACGGCCTGCCTCAGGGGAGCGTGCTTGCTCCATCAGTGTTCAATGTTTACACAAATGACCTGCCATTGCGATAAGGGTCAGAGAGTTACATCTATGCTGATGATTGTGCCATTACCACTCAAGCAGGGAGCTTGAATCCATTGCTCCATATCCTAGCCTCCCAAGTAGTAGAAAGCAAGCTGATATCCATTCAGATGTTTAAACATGGCCATTACCGCTCAAGCAGGGAACTTTGAGATGGTTGAACAGAAGCTCTCCGAAGCTCTAGGTGCTCTTATTGCCTATTACAGGAAAAACCATCTGATCCCTAATCCATCTAAAACACAGACATATGCTTTTCACTTTAAGAACAGAGAAGTATCCCGAGCTCTGAGGATTACCTGGGAAGGAATCCCACTGGAGCATTGCAGCACACCCAAATACATGGGAGTCACTCTGGACTGTGCTCTGACCTACAAGAAGCAGTGCCTGAATACCAAGCAAAATGTGGGTGCTAGAAACAATATTATACGAAAGCTGACTGGCACAACCTGGGGATCACAACCAGATACAGTGAAGACATCTGCCCTTGCCCTGTGCTACTCTGCTGCTGAGTATGCATGCCCAGTGTGGAACACATCTCACCATGCTAAAACAGTGGATGTGGCTCTTAATGAGACATGCCGCATTATCACAGCGTGCCTGCGCCCTACACCACTGGAGAAATTACACTGTTTAGCTGGTATTGCACTACCTGACAATGGCCAGGAAGTAGAAGCCAATAGTGAAAGGACCAAGGCAGTGACATCTCCAGCCCACCCCCTGTTTGGGTATCAGCTAGCATGTCAACTACTTAAATCAAGAAATAGTTTTCTAAGATCTACAGAGACACTCGCTGGAACACCCCAGCAAATGAGAGTCCAAAAGTGGCAGGCTCAAACCCAGAACCTCAATCAATGAGGGACTCCCCACTGGGCACACAGAAAACTGGGCAACTTGGAAGGCGCTGAACAGACTGCCCTGGCACCACGAGATGCAGAGCCAATCTTAAGAAATGGGGCTACAAAGTGGAATCCACGACATGCGAGTCTGTAGAAGAGCAAACTACAAACCACCTGCTGCAATGCAACCTGAGCCCTGCTACATGCACAATGGAGGACTTTCTTATAGTAACACCAGAGGCACTCCAAGTGGCCAGCTACTGGTCAAAGGACATTTAATCAATTATCAAGCTTGCAAACTTTGTGTTTTGTTTGTTTGTCTGTTTAAAAAATGCAATACAACTGTTTGGTTTGCCCCTGACATGATAAAAAAAATTAAATAAATTAAGTCGGTCCCCTTGATAGTATTTAACAACAAGGCTTGAGCTCCTACATTTAGGATGCATAACGTATTACTATATTGTGAAATAATGTTAATTTGAATCTGCAAAAAAGAATCTGCAAAAAGAATCTGCGAACCCCACCTCCTCCAAGATGAACTGAACCACCTCAACTGGGCTCTCCAGGCCAATGGATACTCCACCTCAGACATCAGAAGAGCTGCAAGACCAAGAACAAGCCACGAGAGTAAAGATGAAGATCCACCCAGAGGAAAAGTGTTCCTGCCATACATCAAGGGAACCACTGACCGCATAGGGAAGCTTATGACATACAAACTATCTACAAACCCACCAAGAAAATCCAACAAATGCTACGTTCAGCAAAGGACAAGAGGGATCCTCTCACCTCTGCAGGAGTCTACCGTATACAATGCCGTTGTGGACAAGTCTACATAGGGACCACCAAACGCAGCATTGCCCAAACACGAATCAAGGAACATGAAAGGCACGGCAGACAACTTCAACCAGAGAAGTCAGCCATAGCATAGCACCTGATGAACCAACCTGGACACAGCATATTATTTGAGAACACAGAAATGCTGGACCACTCTCACAACCACCATGTCAGACTACACAGAGAAACCATTGAAATCCACAAGCATGTGGACAATTTCAACAGAAGGGAGGAGACCATGAAAATGAACAAAATCTGGCTACCAGTATTAAAAAACTCTAAAATTACTACAGCAAAACAGCAGAGAGGAAACAACCAGGCACATCTTAACACCTCTCAACAGAACATTTTCCCAGGCTCAGCCAGGCCTTCAAATGCTAATGAAGGTGGTCAGCTGAAACATTCACACCTAGCTTCAGCAGAGAGCTCTTTGCCCCACCCCAGTCATTCCACCCATTTTCCTATTTCCAACAGACCTCACAACCTCTGAGGATGCTTGCCATAGATGCAGGCAAAACGTCAGGAGAAATGCCTCTAGAACATGGCCCTGTATCCCGAAAAAACCTACAAGCACCTAATGTTAATTTGCTTCAAAAACGTATTCTCGTAACAATGATAAACCTCAGTGTATTAGTCATATAATAGCCCATTTTCATTAGCCCATTTTAGAATGATAAATGCTAATAGCTAAATCTTTTTAAAGCAATTATTCTACATGGCAAAGGTAATTAGACCTCATTTAAATAATAGCAGAATCCTGTTGAACTACTAATTGGCTTTGGCTTCTAAGTTTTCTTAGACTTGTTTGGGTCAAAAATTAGTCCAATTTTCAGTGCTATAAAGTAAGTTTAGCTTTTATTTTCTGCAATGGTACTGTTGTATCTTGAAGTTTATCTAAATGCTGTACATCAATAGAAATTGTGATATGCCTTATTTAGCTAAAGCAGTAAAGGTCAGAGAATTCTCCGTGATTAATCAATCTATTGTCTATACTAATAATGCCTTATATTATAGACTATGTAAACTGAAGCGTTAAACTACTTTTCATCGTCCTCTTCTGTTTGGATAAATTACATAGTAACAAAATAACAAAATGAAGTATTATAATAATATTTAGATAGAGGCGGGAAAGCATGTGATTAAGTAAACAAAGAGCATACACTTTTTGAATTTATAATAATAATAATAATAATAATAATAATAATACTTTATTTGTACCCTGCTACTATCTCCCCAAGGGACTCGGTGCAGCTTACATGAGGCCTAGGCCAAACACAACAATACAAGCAGTAATAATAACAATACAAGCAATTAAAAAAAACATAAACAATAAAATATACAACATTATCAATAAGACAACACACAATTAAAAACAGTGGGAAGGCCAAATGTAGAGTTAAAATTGGAAATAACGTTGGGACATGGACGAAAAGGTGATACTGGTGTTTGTGGAAGGGCATACGAGCAGACCTAAAGGAATATAAAGTGCTTTGGAGGACAAAATGCTATGGGGTCATTATTCCGGGAAGGCACACTGGAACAGCCATGTCTTCAAACTCCTCCTGAAGACTACCAGAGTTGGGGCCTGTCTGATGTATTTAGGGAGTGAGTTCCAGAGTCGAGGGGCCACCACCGAAAAGGCCCTCTCCCTCGTCCCCACCAATCGCGCCTGCGATGCTGGTGGGATCGAGAGCAGGGCCTCTCTGGATGATCGAAGGGATCGTGTGGGTTCGTATACAGAGATGCGGTCACGCAGATAGGCAGGTCCCAAACCATTCAGGGCTTTGTAGCTAAGAACCTGCACCTTGAATTGGGTCCGGTAGATGAATGGCAACCAGTGGAGCTCCTTGAACAGGAGGGATGACCGCTCCCTGTAAGGAGCCCCAGTTAACAACCTGGCTGCCGCCCGTTGGATCATCTGAAATTTCCGGGCCGTTTTCAGGGGCAGCCCCACGTAGAGTGTATTGCAGTAATCCAGTCTAGAGGTGACTAAGGCGTAGACCACTATGGCCAATTTCAATTTTTACTGTTATTAATAATCATATTCTGTTTTTATTTGGATATATGGATATAATTTTAACACACTAGACACTAGTGAATGGTTAACTATTTTTAATATGTGTTTGTGTATGTGTTTATGAAACTTTCTTTGTTTAATCCAATGAGCAAGATCCTACATTGCATAACACAGTGCATAATGCATATCCCACTGCCCATATAGTTTTATCTTGGCTACTGCCACCTGAGTATACAAAATGACACATTTGTTTTGTTCTATATGCTCCCTGGGAAGGGCGGGGAAAGTACGACCAGAGCCGGCCCTAGGTAATTTTCAACGGTAAGCAAACAGTATCCCCCTCCCACCCCAAACCAATCACTGATCTATATTTTCTGTTTGTCGTGGGAGTTCTATGTGCCATATTTGGTTCGGTTCCATCATTGGTGGAGTTCAGAATGCTCTTTGATTGTAGGTGAACTATACATCCCAGTAACTACAACTCGCATTATGTCACGGTCTATTTTCCCCCAAGAGCGCCTCAAGAGCGCCCCTGGGCAAAATCAACTGCAAGTGGTTACTTCGCGTAATGGGTTGAGCCGCCCCTGAGTACGACAGAAGGTGCCAATGTGTATGGCATTGCAGAATGGATTTAACTCCAAGTTATTGGTGTGCATGCATGCCACTAATAGGATTCTGATCTTATGTTTATATATTTGGAACCTTTCAACCTAAATTCAGAACTAGTTTTAGGACTGAAACATCTCTCAATCCTAGCTCAAACTGGCACAAGAGGGGTGAGCTGGTTTGTCTTACTCTACTTAGTGGAGTGGCAGTTATTTCTCATGTCAGTAAGGTAATGCTCAAGATCCTGCAAGGAAGACCCCAGCAATACATGGAGAGAGATAGTACAAGCTGGGTTTAGAAAAGGCAGAGGAACAAGAGACCAAACTGCCAATATCAGCTGGATAATGGGGAAAGGCAGGGAGTTTCAGAAAAACATCTATTTCTGTTTTATTGACAATTCTAAAGCCTTTGACTGTGTGGATCATAATAAATTGTGGCAAGTTCTTGGTGGGATGGGCATCCCAAGCCACCTTGTCTCTCTCCTGAGGAATCTGTATAAAGACCAAGTAGCAACAGTAAGAACTGACCACGGAACAACAGACTGGTTCAAGATTGGAAAAGGTGTACAGCAGGGTTGTATACTCTCACCCAACCTATTCAACTTGTATGCAGAACACATCATGCGATGTGCGGGACTTGATGAATGCAAGGTTGGGGTAAAAATTGCTGGAAGAAACATTAACAACCTTAGAACCAGCCTCTTCTGTAGTTCGCTGACTACAGACTAACTGTTTTAAAATGGCTTCCCTGCCAAGTGGCAGTTGGCTCCGGCCCTGTTTCCATGGTAACCCAGCTCAACATGAGCTGAACTGGCTACCATCCCCCTTAGTTATGCAACTTTAAATACTTACCCTTTAAAACATCTATCTATAATTATACATAACTGCAAGTTAAAAACTTACACTTCTCCACAGCATGTAACTACCAAACTTAATTTCTGACCATCTGTATTTTATTTCTTGTCCTGAGAATATCTATCAGGAAGGAAGGGATCCTCAAGACTCAAATGGTTAAATAGCTCTGCACATGTTTGAGCATTTAGGGCAGCAACCAATATAACCAATATAATATGGGAATATCCATGTTGACTGGAAGACTATGGGAGTTGTAATCCAATAGATATTCACCATCCCATGTTTTAATAGAAGACAGAGAAAATAATTTTGCTGGTCTATAAATTAGTATCTAAATCATGATTATTCTTTCCCCTTGTGGAACAGCACTAAACCCCCAAATGCTTTCTCAACATGCTTTTAATGAAACTTCAAAGTGTTTCTTTCAGATCAAACACTATTTTAATAGTATAGAACACAGCCAGACAAAACCTATTTTTTTCAGGAGCATGAAATCTGTGAATGGTATTTTGAGGGAAACACCATAAGCCTTACACAACCCCTTTGCGGGACAAATCCCAACAGAGGATGGGTGGGTGTGGTGGGAACAGTGTGACATGTAAGACCCGCAGAGAGCTTTCACGCTTGTCAGCACCATCATGTTCTTCATTTAACTTGTCATGTTTCTGCACCATTTCCGATTTTCTTGGTGGTGAGGGGGTTATTTCCATTTTGTTAGCCATGCCTTTAACATCTCTGCAGTCTGGATCTATTTCTGTCCCAAAGAGAGATGGAGCACTGTCAAAACACGCAGGAGGTGGGGGGAGATGTCACCCATTCACAGCTGTGTTGACTTTCTTGTCCTCTTAATGTGCTCATTTAATATTAATATGAAACCCTTCTCAAGGGTTTTGGAAGGATGCTTTCTCCACAAAGCTTTTTCCTCCGTGTGCTCCTTTTTAATGCTTTTGTACCACGCGAGACTCCTTTTGTAAAACATTTCAATGTAATCTATCTAAATGCCATGAAACCTTAACTGCTACTGATCGCTTCTCATTCAAAAATCGAGAGTTTGGGAGGAACAAGCTGCAAACAACACTGCACTTGAGACTTATTTCTCTGCAAAAAACAAGTGGAAAAGCAAAAAATATATATTTATTGATTTATTTATTTCGCGTATTTCTACCCCGCCCTTCTCAACCCCTGAGGGGGAAACTCAGGCCGGCTTACAAAAAGGCACAATTCAATGCCAACACAAACAATAAGATAAAAACGTATCAACAGCAATTATAAAACAATTAAAACAATCAATTATACATCACAATCCATAAAACCAGTCTAATGCTCAACGTTCACCAGCTCAGAGTCCGTAAATTCATTCCACATTGTCCAATACTATCAATTCTAGTCGTCAATTGTCCTTTGTCTATCTGCCAGCTTACCCAAAGGCCTGGTCCCATAACCATTATTTTCAGTTTCCTTCTAAAAGACAGGAGGGATGTCGATGACCTAATTTCCCCGGGAAGTGAATTCCACAGGCGAGGGGCCACCACCAAGAAGGCCCTGCTCCTCATCACCACCAACCCCACTTGTGATAGAGGTGGGGCTGAGAACAGGGCCTCCCCAGAAGATCAATTATTTGGAAAAAAAAAGAAGCACTCCAAATGAACCACTTTTCAAACACTGCCATGTGTTACAACAGGGGTCCTCAAACCTTTTAAACAGAGGGCCAGGTCACAGTCCCTCAAACCGTTGGAAAATTTGGAAAAAAATGAATGAATTCCAATGCACACTGCACATATTTTATTTGTAGTCCAAAACACACTTAAAAACAATACAATAATTAAAATGAAGAACAATTTTAACAAATATAAACTTATTAGTATTTCAATGGGAAGGATGGGCCAGCTTTAGGCTGATGAGATAAGACTGTTGAGATAAGACTGACCTCACTACCTCTGAGGATGCTTGTCATAGATGCAGGCGAAACGTCAGGAGAAAAATTGCCTCCAGAACATGGCCATATAGCCCAGAAAAATCTACAACAACCCAGTGATCCCGGCTATGAAAGCCTTCGACAATACAAAGACTGTTGTTGTTGTTGTGTGCTTTCAAGTAATTTCAGATTTAAGTTGACCCTGAGCGAGGGCCGGGTAAATGATCTTGGAGGGCCATATCGGGCCTTAGTTTGAGGACCCCTGTGTTACAGGGACAAAATAGCAACTTTCCAAGCTCTCCTATTCATCATTTCCTTTTAGAATCATAGAATCATAGGGTTGGAAGAGACCTCATGGGCCATCCAGTCCAATCTCCTGCCAAGAAGCAGGAATATTGTATTCAAAGCACCTCTGACAGATGGCCATCCAGCCTCTGTTTAAAAGCTTCCAAAGAAGAAGCCTCCACCACACTCTTCCACTGCTGAATGGCTCTCACAGTCAGGAAGTTCTTCCTCATGTTCAGATGGAATCTCCTTTCTTGTAGTTTGAAGCCATTGTTCCACATCCTAATCTCTAGGGCTGCAGAAAACCAGCTTGCTCCCTCCTCCCTGTGACTTCCTCTCACATATTTATACATGGCTATAACAACTCCTCTCAGCCTTCTCTTCTTCAGGCTAAACATGGCCAGTTCTTTATGCCACTCCTCATAGGGCTTGTTCTCCAGACCCTTGATCATTTTAGTCGCCCTCCTCTGGACACATTCCAGCTTGTCAATATCACTCTTCAACTGTGGTGTCCAGAATTGGACACAATATTCCAGGTGTGGTCTAACCAAGGCAGAATCGAGGGGTAGCATTACTTCCCTGGATCTAGACACTATGCTCCTATTGATGCAGGGCAAAACCTCATTGGCTTTTTTTGCCGCCACGCCACATCACATTCCTGGCTCATGTTTTACTTGTTGTCCACGAGGACTCCAAGATCTTTTTCACACGTACTGCTCTCGAGCCAGGCATTGTCCCCCATTCTGTATCTTTGCATTTAGAGATCTCTACTGTGCTGTCGCGTGCTGGGCTCCTATAAAGGACTATAAACAGGACTTAATTTCTGTGAGCCCAACGGGACGCCGGGGTTGCCCCAGAGAGAGGTTTTTTGGGATTTTCCTGAGAAGATGAGCTTCAAAATCTTTAGAGATGCAACAAAATCTTTATTACTGAACAAATAACAAGGCTTCAATTATTGGATATATCCCTGGCCAAGCTAAGGGGCTATTTCTCCCTGGCCAAGCTGTGATGAAGCCTTTTACAGGAGGTCCTGGTTTAAGTGCTGTAAGAAAGACTTCTCTGTGTGGACTGACCTAAAATGGCTCCTATTCCCTCCAAAACCCAAAAAGGGGGCGGAACTAGGAAACCTAATGATAATTGACAGGTCATTGACCCAATAACTGCAAAGTAAGGAAAGTCATCTAACTGCAAATGCATAGAATTTTAAAAAACATATATTCAACAAATAGCAAGATAAGATGGAGCTCCTGGTATGGCTTTACCAGAACAATCTCCTTTGTCTGAAGCCATTGTTCCGTGTCCTAGTCTCCAGGGAAGCAGAAAACCAGCTTGTTCCCTCCTCCCTGTTACTTCCTCTCACCTATTTATACATGGCTATCATATCTCCTCTCAGCCTTCTCTTCTTCAGGCTAAACATGCCCAGCTCCTTAAGCCGCTCCTCATAGGCCTTGTTCTCCAGATCCTTGATCATTTTAGTGGCCCTCCTCTGGACACATTCCAGCTTGTCAATATCTCTCTTGAATTGTGGTGCCCAGAATTGGACACAATATTCCAGGTGTGGTCTAACCAAGACAGAACAGAGCGATAGCATGACTTCCCTAGATCTAGACCAGGGGTCCTCAAACTAAAGCCTGAGGGCCAGATGCGGCCCTCCAAGGTCATTTACCCAGCCCTTGCTCAGGGTCAACCTAAGTCTGAAACGACTTGAAAACACACAACAACAACAACAACAATCCTATCTCATCAGCCAAAAGCAGGCCCACACTTCCCATTGAAATACTAATAAGTTTATATTTGTTAAAATTATTCTTCATTTTAATTATTGTATTGTTTTTAAGTGTTTTTGCACTACAAATAAGGTATGTGCAGTGTACATAGGAATTCATTCATGCTTTTTTCAAATTATAATCTGGCCCTCCAACAGTTTGAGGGACTGTGACCTGGCCCTCTGTTTAAAAAGTTTGAGGACCCCTGATCTAGACACTATGGTCCTATTGATGCAGGCCAAAATCCCATTGGCTTTTTTTGTTGTCACATCACATTCCTGGCTCATGTTTAACTTGTTGTCCACGAGGACTCCAAGATCTTTTTCACACATACTGCTCTCGAGCCAGGCGTCCCCCATTCTGTATCTTTGCGTTTAGAGATCTCTACCAATCTGTTATTTCTCTGTTTACATGGGGGAAAAAAGCCCAAACACTTCATCAACAGTCTAAGTTGCTTTATACTATCATCTGTTTTGTACACAAGCAGCAAGACATCTTTCAATTATTACATCCTCTCCTGTTTTCCTGTAAGACTCCTGCCATCTTCATTTTTGAGAATTCTTCTGATTGATGGTCTTACTATGTAGCCCTGACATACAGAAGAACTTCTCATTTTGGGAAGTAAAAAATATGCATGACCTCCTCCTGACCAGTTTAACTTAAATATGTAGGAAACAACAAATGTTCAGGACATCTAAAGCTGTCAAATGATGTCTGGTGTGAAAAGCATAGTATGATGAGACAGACAGGCAAATATCATTGCATCAATCGATGTAACTAAGCAGCAGTCTTCCAACTCATCTAATCCGACATTTCAGGAAAGCGGGGATTCCAAGAGCTTGTTAACATTTAAGAAACAACAATTTAAAAACTTGAAATACATGCGCATGGCCTCAATTTAGACTGGGAGCATCGTGAACTAGACTGGGAGCATCATGAACCAGATGGTTTAAATCTAAGAAAATGATCACCAGGGGACTTTAAATAAAGTCTTTAAATAAAGAGAAAACCTTTTCCTTACTTAGACTCTGTCGCAAGTTGAAGTCCCTTGCCAAATCAATTGTCACATCATCTCTCCAGCACTTTGCTGAGTGGCAGGAGTTGTTCAGGAGTACAAATGTGAATGATCTATTAAACTTGGTCAGAGACAGTCTGGGGAATGGGAAGAGAAGTGCTCCAAAATGAGTAACTCACATATTATTTCTCTTTCTATACTAAACACACATAAACACTTTCATTTTCTTTTAGAGAAAGTATCATGGGTGGCTGAAAGACATTCAACAAACCTTCCTCTTCTACGGTTCTCCATAGAGACACAAACATCAACTGAATTTCTGCTTAAAACAGTCTTTAAAAATACAGGGCAGACAAGACTTGAGAACCAACCCTAAATTTTCATACAGACAAAAAAGGCAAAAAGCTTTCTACCCCTGAAGCTGTTTCTCATAGAAACACTGTGTGCATGTATTTTGGCATGGTATGTATATGTGTGCCTTCAAGCAGAGGCAGCCCTAGGTAATTTTCAATGGTAACAGTATTTACCCCCCCCCCCCAACCAATTATTGATATATATTTTCTGTTCGTCGTGGGAGTTCTGTGTGCCATATTTGGTTCAATTCCATCATTGGTGGAGTTCAGAATGCTCTTTGATTGTAGGTGAACTATACATCCCAGTAACTACACTTGCCACAGTTGCTCCCTTGCCTGGCCCGCTTTGGGTCCAGAGGCGTGCCTGAAGACCCCGGCGTGTGCACCAAAAGTCACCTCTTCTCCTGACTTTCTCCTCAGCCATTGGGACCAAGAGAGAGAGAGAGAGAGACAGAGGTGGAGATGCCCACCTTTCCTGAAGGTAGGCGCAAAAACAAAGGAGGGAGCGGAGGTGGGAGATACCTCCAGCCGGAGGGGCTCTCTCTCTCTCTCTCTCTCTCTCTCTCGGTCCCAATGGCTGAAGAGAAAGTCAGGAGAAGAGGTGACTTTTGGTGTGCACGCTGGGGTCTTCAGACATGCCTCTGGACCCGAAGTGGGCCAGGCGCGGCGGCTCCACCCCTTGGCCCACCTACGGATTGGGGAGAGGAGAGAAGGCGGGTGGAGCGCCGGGGGATCGGGAAAGAGAGCCAGTCATGGGGAAGGGATCGAACGCGGAGAACGATTGAGTGCCGGCTCTGCTTGTGCACCTGGTGGCCGGGTGGAGCAGGAACGAGAGGGGCTAGGCGAGGCTCAAGGGCCCAGCCCCTTTGGGAAGAGGATCGCCCGGCAGTGAGGCAAGAAAGCCGAGGCTCCCCCCGGACTGCTAGGGCTGTTGTGAGCTGAGGGGGCACTCCTCAAGTGGCTGTCGAGGGGCATTTACAAGGCACCTCTGCGCCCCTGGCAAAAAAAGTGTTCTGCGACTGCTTACTTCGCGTAATGGATGAGCCGCCTCTGCCTTCAAGTGACCTCTCGACTTATGGCAACCCCATGAATTCCATAATGTTTTCTTAATTACGGAACATACAATGTACTATCTACATTTGAGCTTACATTTTCAGTATATGTCATGATCAAATTGGAATGTGTAGAAGAGCCATTGGGAAGTTTTTACTTGATCCAAAAGAATCTAAATGCCTGTATTTAAATACAGATTAAATTATGTCTATACCCACATATTACACATATACCGTATATCTTATCTGCTTCACTTCACAAATGGAGCCCCCGATGGCACAATGGGTTAAGCCCTTGTGCCAGCATGATTGCTGTCCAATAGGTCAGTGTTTGAATCTGGGGAGAGCAGATTGAGCTCCCTCTGTCAGCTCCAGCTCCCCATGCAGGGACACGAGAGAAGCCTCTCACAAGGATGGTAAAACATGAAAACATCTGGACATCCCCTGGGCAACGTCCTTGCAGACAGCCAATTCTCTCACACCAGATGCAACTTGCAGTTTCTCAAGTGGCTCCTGATATGGAAAAAAACTTCACAAATTTGTTAATATTCTCTGAGAGAGTTTCTTTTATTTATAAATTTTATTTATATAATAATAATAATAATAATCCTTTATTTGTACCCCGCTAACATCTCCCGAAGGACTCGGTGCAGCTTACAAGAGGCCGAGGCCCAACACAACAGATGAAGATGACAGATGATAGATGAAGAGTGGTGGGTGTAGCATATCTTGATTTCAGTAAGACTTTCAACAAAGTCCCCCCATTACATACTTGGAAATAAGCTAGTAAAATGAGAGCTTTGTAATTGCTTAACTGTCCAAAGCCAAAGGGTGCTTACCAATGGCTCCTCTTCATCTTGGAGAGAAATGATTAGTGGAGTGCCACACAGTTCTGTCCTGGGACCAGTGCTATTCAACATCTTTATCAATGCATACTTATCAAAATTGAAGATGACATCATATTAGGAGGTGTAGATAATACCTCAGAAGACAGATTCAAAATCCAAATGATTTTAACAGATTACAGAGCTGGGCCAAAACTAACAAAATGGATTTAAATGGAGAAGAATGTAAGGTACTACCTCACAGTAGAAAAAAATATAGAAAATGCACAGGGAGACACCTGGTTTGAGAACAGATTCTGTGGACCATAAGCTGAACATAAGTCAACAGTGTATTCTGTCAGCTAAAAAACCCAATGTGATTCTAGATTGCATCAAAAAGAGTATACTATCGAGATCTGTGGCCAGGAAATCAGAAGATGCTTACTTCTTGGGAGGAGAGCAATGTCCAGTCTCAATAAAATAGTAAAGAGTAGAGACATCACACTGGCAACAAAGATCGCCTAGTCAAAGCCATGGTATTCCCTGTAGTAACCTACGGATGTGAGAGCTGGACCTTAGGGAAGGCCGTGCGAAGGAAGATAGATGCTTTTGAACTGTGGTGTTGGAGGAAAGTTCTGAGAGTGCCTTGGACTGCGAGAAGATCCAACCAGTCCATCCTCCAGGAAATAAAGCCCGACTGCTCATTGGAGGGAAGGATACTAGAGACAACGTTGAAGTACTTTGGCCACATCATGAGGAGACAGCAAAGCCTAGAGAAGACAATTATGCTGGGGAAAGTGGAAGGTAAAAGGAAGAGGGGCCGACCAAGGGCAAGATGGATGGATGGGATCCTTGAAGTGACTGGACTGACTTTGAAGGAACTGGGGGTGGTCACGGCCGACAGGGATCTCTGGCGTGGGCTGGTCCATGAGGTCACGAAGAGTCGGAGACGACTGAACGAATGAACAACAACAATCGAGATCAAGGAAATTAATAGTCTGTATTCTGCATTGTTCAGACCTCGCCTAGCATTCTGTATCCCGTTCTGGGCAGCGCAATTCATGAAGGAGAAAATGAAATGTGTTCAGAGGAGGGTAATCGAAATGATCAACTGTCTGGAAGTCAAGGCCTATGAGGAGCATCTTAGGGTATGTTTAGCCCGGAGAAAAGATGCTTAAGAGGTGACATGATAGTCATACTTAAATATTTGAAAAGTTATCATATTGAGGAGGAAAAAAGTTTGTTCCATGTTTCTCCAAAAACATGGAGCAATGGCTTCAAACTACAGGAAAAGAGATTCCACATAAACATCCTGGTGGTGAGAGTTTTTTTTTTACAGTGGGATATGCTTCCTCAGAGTGTGGTGAGTTCTTCCTTTTCTGGAGGTTTTAAATAGAGGCTGGATGGTAATCTGCCTCACCCCCTACCAACCCCAGAGATCCCTCCGTTCTGAGGACCAAAATTTGTTGGAAATTCCCAATGTCAAGACCTTGCAGAGCCTTTAGAGCAGTGGCACCATCACTCTGGAATACTCTGCCACCGGACGTCCGTGCCTTGCGGGACTTATCAGCTTTCCGCAGGGCATGTAAGACATATCTGTTTTGACAGGCCTTTGATCTTTGATATTGCTGTTTTTAAATTGTTCTAAATTGTTTTTAAATTGTGTTCGATTTTAGCCTGTTCTTGTAAGCAACTCCGAGCCCCAGGGAGTGGCGGCATATACATTTGAAAATAAATAAATAAATAAATAAATAAATAAATAAATAAGTGCTTCCCTCTTCAAAACCTTTATTCCAATTACATGCTACCTGTTCATGCCCAGCATTATTTTTTAATTATTTTAATTATTGCATTTGTCCCAACCATAGGTTTTTAAATGCGTCATGTTATTGTTATTGTTTTTGCTTATTTTGCTATGAGTTTTGTATTGTTTTTGTATTATTGCTGTTATTGTTATTGTTGTGTTGTGGGCTCGGCCTCATGTAAGCCGCACCGAGTCCCTTGGGATATGGTAGCGGGGTACAAATAAAGTATTATTATTATTATTATTATTATTATTATTATTATTATTCAGGCCCGTAGCCAGGATTTCGTTTCCGGGGGGGGGGGGGGGGGGCTGAATTTTTTTCAGGGGGGGGGGTTTCGAGGGGGGCTGAGTCTGAGTGAAAGAGGGTCTACCCTAGCAAACCTTTTGTATCATTACCCCAGTACCCCCATGCATATGGGATATATTGAGTATGGTGATCAGATCATGATATGAATAAACATAACAGTTTAAATAATGCACCAGTAAGGCCTTTTCGCGAACCACCATGAGAATTTTGGGGGGGTGGGCTGAAGCCCCTCAAGCCCCCCCCCCCCGGCTACATGCCTGTTATTATTATTATTATTATTATTATTATTATTATAAAGGTGATTATTATTCTTCATGGCAGGGGTTTTGACTGAGCATGTGAAGTCTTGGCACTGCTTTTTCCTCTCATTTGCTTCAGTTTCCTCTGTTCACAGATTTTCCCCAATAATGTAGACACCTTCCTTTGTATTAGTTTTTGGGTGGAGCTTAAAATTCCCCCAGAGGCCAGTCTTAGTTGGTCTATTCCATTTCCCTGTATAGAGCTCTCTTACTGAACTCCTCCCTTTTCTACAGTCAATAGAGGCTTGGGGCATCGTTTGGCAATCCAAACAGGCATTCTTAGCACCTGCTGCATTTAGTAGTATTATTATACCAACAGTCCAAAGGACAACAGAAGCTTTTGGCCAGCCTAAGCTTCACAGGAGAGAAGATTAAGACAGTTTGTAAGCAACAACTTATAATCCATCGCTTTAGACCAGAGGTAAAATACTTTCAAATATTCCATAAAGATGATTGCAACCAGCAAAATCTCCTTTTGTAATGTATTGTTTTAAGTTACCTTATGATAGTCTCAGGTGGAGTGAATCCTTTATTCATCTTGTTTCAGTAAACTCATTTGGTTATCTTTCCACCTTGCCTAAAGTGCATCCATCTGCCAAGGATCTTAATCTTAACAGAAGGTATCAGATAGCTGCCAAGTAAAGCCAGACAATATAGTTTTCCCAAAGGCTTGGGCATGCCATCACAGAGTGGCTCTTGTGGTATTTTCCAACTTTGATTGATAGCTCTTTTCAGAAATTTTAGTGTCTCCCATTTTAAGTGGGAGGCTTGGCAGTTGCTTGTCCCCTCAAATTGTTTCCTGATCTAGAATCTGGCACTTTTGAAGTTTTTGATTGTTGTTGGGGTTTTACATTATGGTTAGACATGTATCACACCCAGTTCTCCTCCATGCTAATAAAACGAGTACCCGAACAGGACTTATGTAAGCCCTGTAAATGTAAACACGAGAAGCTTTGAGATAGGAAAACATATATCAGGAAAAAACCCTCTATTCAGGATTATGTAAACAACATTAAGAATGCAGTTAAAATCAGAACTCATATTGAAACTCATGTGGATTGAATTAATTGAATTAATTAACTGAATTATTTTGGGTTCCTAGCAGGGACACGATATAAGGGGTAATGACTATATGGATATAACAGGCTCTGGAAATGCTTCATGAAACATTCTAAAGGCAGTTTCCCAGGGACATCAAAAACAAAACATGATTGTGTAGTCTTATTTTAAGTAATGTTTGCAATTTGAAATGTCAGCTAAAACTGAAGTACTAAAACTATCTTCAAAGTTCCTCACCCCAAACCTTTTAATGCAGTGTTTCTCAACCTTCCTAATGCCGTGACCCCTTAATACAGTTCCTCATGTTGTGGTGACCCCCAACCATAAAATTATTTTCATAACTATAATTTTGCTACTGTTATGAATCATAATATAAATATCTGATATACAGGAAGGATGTATTTTCATTCACTGGACCAAATTTGGCACAAATACCTGATATGCCCAAATTTGAATACTGGTGGGGTTGGGGGCGGGGGAGGAATTGGTCATTTGAGAGTTGTAGTTGCTGGGATTTATAGTTCCTCTACAATCAAAGACCATTCTGGTGTCCACAATGATTAATTTAACCAAACTTGGCACACAGAACTCCCATGACCAACAAAAATACTGGAAGGGTTTGGTGGGCATTGACCTTGAATTTTGAAGTTGTAGTTCACCTACATCCAGAGAGCACTGTGGACTCAAACAATGATGGATCTGGCCCAAACTTGGACTGAATACTCAATATGCCCCAATGTGAACACTGGTGGAATTCATGGAAAATAAAGCTTGACATTTGGGAGTTGTAGTTCCTGGGATTTATAGTTCACCTACAATCAAAGAGCATTCTGAACCCCACCAACAATAGAATTGGACCTAACTTTCCACACAGAACCCAGATGACCAACAGAAAATACTGTGTTTTCTGATGGTCTTTGGTGACCCCCTCTGACACCTTCTCATGACCCCCCCAGGGGTCCCGACCCCCAGGTTGAGAAACGCTGTTTTAATGAGACTAATTCATCCTGGATGAACTATTTAACATAAGTTACTTCCATTCTCTCCCCCCCCCCCTTTTAAAAGAAGTCATAATGGTTTATTTCCCCCCTAGATATTAGCAGACTGTTCTCTTAGGAACACTGAAATATAAATTACTTTTAGCCCCAAAGAAAATGACAAAGGCTGTGCTTTAAGGTACACACACATAGATATTTTGATTTTTATCCATATTACAAATCCAGCATGGATTTCAAAATACTAACAATACAAACACTAATATTACTAATAATACTATCTCTCTACTTTGCTCAAACATGCAATGGGGAAATGGTTTTGTTTTTAAAAAGCAAATAATTATCTCATAATATTCAGTGAGTAGAATCACACAATGACACTGTTATAAAAATAGAAATGTGCTCTTGGTTTATATATAAATCCAGCTCTGCATAAGCTAAAGGCAATGTGAAGGAGTATAAGATAAATTCAAGCAGAATATGTCCCCAAAAACAGTTAAATTATGAAGCACATGTCAATGGAGAATGAGTGGTTATGAATGTTGCTATGAACTGATATTTTTTATTAGTATTTTTTTGCACATAGGTTTTTCTTACACATTTTTGTGACATACATAAATCTCCCTGAATATATTCTTAATAATAGTAAGACTGAAATAATATAAAAATATTATTTTGTTTTTACTATTGTATGCATTTTTGTGCATACTATTAATGACAAATTCACAAAAATGTGTAAAACAAAGGGTAATTATATTCAATTTCCTCATGTAACAGAAAAGGGTGTTTTTGAATCAACACAAAAAATAAATTTTAATCCTAAAGTGTCCCTTGCTGGTAGAATGGTATCTGTACTTCAGATGTTCTTGAGATGCTCACAGAAAATTCAGATGTTACTCTCAGGAACAGGACTGGAGGACATGTCAGGGTTCACCATTGACCAGTTGATTTGAAGTCCACTCTATTCACCAATAGACTCCAGGACCAAATTCCTATCCCATTGCAGACTCAAGCACATATACAAACAAAGCTTCCACTGGATTCATAAAGAAGAGATGGGGAAAGCTGCCAAGAGCAACAGGGTAGCTTCTGCTCTGGTTATTTCTACCAAGGATTGCTCCAGGTGTGGCCACAAATTTCTCACTATCCAACAGAAATACATATGTAGATTATAACCTTGACCTATTTTACAGTACTCTCGCCAGGATTACACATGCTATAGTAGTGGGCAGGCCTGTAGCCGGGGGGGGGGGGGGTGTTGAGGGGCTTAACCCCACCCCCCAATTCTCAGGGTGGTCCACGAGAAGACCTTACTGGTACATTATTTAAACTGTTATGTTTATTCACATCATGATCTGATCACCATGCTCAATATAGCCCTATACACTATACGGCTCCGGCCCAGTGTACCTGTCCGAACGTATCTCCTTCCATGTCCCACCTTGGAGTTTAAGATCTTCAGGGGAGGCCCTGCTCTCGGCCCCGCCTCTATCACAAGTGAGGCTGGTGGGGACGAGGGGCAGGGCCTTCTCAGTGGTGGCCCCTCTCCTTCTATGTCCCACCTCGGAGTTTAAGATCTTCGGGGAAGGCCCTGCTCTCAGCCCCGCCTCTATCACAAGTGAGGCTGGTGGGGACGAAGGACATGGCCTTCTCGGTGGTGGCCCCTCGCCTGTGGAATTCACTCCCCGGGGAAATTAGGTCATCAACATCCCTCCTCTCCTGCAGAAGGAAGCGGAAAACATGGATATGGGACCAGGCTTTTGGGTAATCTGGAAGACTGACAAGGTAACGACGACCAGAATTTGGAAAGGACTATGGTAATGCTGAATGGACTTACGGATTTTAGAACTCGGTGAATGTTTGGCCACTAGATTGGCTTTTAATTGTTACTGTTTTAATTGATTGTTTTAACTATTGTGGTTATTACTGTTAGGTAATTTATCTGTTGAATTGTTGGCATCGAATTGTGCCGGTTGTAAGCCGCGCTGAATCCCTCCTTGGGGGTTGAGAAGGGCAGGGTAGAAGTGCCCAAAATAAATAAATAAAATATCCCATATGCATGGGGGTATTGGGACAATGATACAAAAGGTTTGCTAGGGTAGATCCCGAGCCTCCTCCCCCAAATCAAACTCACCCCCCCTCCCCATCAAAATCCTATTTACAGGTCTGGAAGTGGGAATTGGCTGCTCTTTTCAAAATATATTCAGATATAGCGTTATATATTTGTGAAGCTGTGGATAATTACAGAACGAAACAGGTTGATTGGGAAATGAAATTATTGCTTTAGTATTTTGTATGTATGTATGTATACATATGTTTCCTGTGCTGCTGCAACATCACTATTTACAATATTACACTTGTTTCCACTTAAGGTGCTGTATGAACACCGCTATGTGGACGACTGCTACTTCCGCACAGGTCACAGGGCAGGGTCACCTAATTGCCTCTTGGCTACTATGGGATCAAATGTCAGTGCATGTCCTCTGTGCACCTTTGACATCCATGGAATTGGTTGTAATGGAATTGTAGCTGATGTGCTGCATTATATATCCACTTGCTGTTGCCATCTCAGCATGGGTCACTCCATGCACCAGCCACAGCTAATTGAATTTAAGGGAGAGGGGTTATGAGGGATAATGATTTGATGCTTTTGGACCATCATTATATCACTCCAAAGCACTACATCTAATATTTCTATCACAATAATGATTTCACTTCTTTCATAGAGCATTATCTCATTTTATTTCTGTTATTTCCACAAAATATTGTTCTGAGGTTACAGATCATATTCTTGACACAGTGTACTCCAAAAAAAGTTTGGAAAGTCCAACAGAGAGATTAATAAGAACATTACACAAACCATGCAGAGCAAAAGAAAAAGACATTCAACATATTTAAGTAATCCTTACATACACCCTAATAACACAAACACAGAATTGTTAGTTGGGTATCTCTCATGCAATTTCCTGTTAAACGTCACCCAAGGCAAACTCATCTGATATGAAGGATTGGGTTAGGCTGGTTCTTGGGCGACAAATGTCTTATCTCCTAATGAGTTTCTTGACTAAATCCAGTTGTTAGTTCTAACTAGAAAACCGATTGATTGAATGGGAGTTAAATCAATAATTAACGACTCCCATCAATTCAGTTGCGTCTATTCAGAATGAAGTTAATATGAGGGGTATTTTTTAAGTAAGGTCCGTTTTGTTGTAGACACTAGTAGTTCATAGAATTATAGAATCATAGAATCAAAGAGTTGGAAGAGACCTCATGGGCCATCCAGTCCAACCCCCTGCCAAGAAGCAGGAATGTTGCATTCAAATCACCCCTGACAGATGGCCATCCAGCCTCTGTTTAAAAGCTTCCAAAGAAGGAGCCTCCACCACACTCCGGGGCAGAGAGTTCCACTGCTGAACGGCTCTCACAGTCAGGAAGTTCTTCCTCGTGTTCAGATGGAATCTCCTCTCTTGTAGTTTGAAGCCATTGTTCTGCGTCCTAGTCTCCAAGGAAGCAGAAAACAAGCTTGCTCCCTCCTCCCTGTGGCTTCCTCTCACATATTTATACATGGCTATCATATCTCCTCTCAGCCTTCTCTTCTTCAGGCTAAACATGCTCAGCTCCTCATAGGGCTTGTTCTCCAGACTCTTGATCATTTTAGTTTGCGCGCATACCGCAACGAGTGCGTGCGTCGTGTACCGGTATACCTCAGGAACAACTGTGCTCAGTTTCCGCTCTGTAGCTAACCTGTACGGTTCTGTTCTGTGCTTTAAAAATGTTTAAGACTATCAACTCATCCTCTGCATGTGAGGTTCGCTAAGTGATACGGTTTTTTGTCAGCAAGGAACCTGCCTGCTGCAGAAATTCATCGACAGATTTGTGAAGTGTACAGTGATATTGTTATGAGTGAAAGCAAAGTGCGTAAGTGGGTACGACAATTCAAAGATGGCCGTGACAACATCCATAATGAGGACCGTTCCGGTCGCCTTCCTTTGATTACAGACGATTTGATTTGATCGCACACTCAAATCTTTGGTTTTTGTGGTCCTCTGTTAGGAGTTTCGGGACCCAACGGGAGCACAGTTTCCAAAACTTTAGGTGTTCACAAACAATGTTGTAAAGCACTGATCTCGACACGTCAGCAAACCTCACATGCAGAAGGTGAGTTGACAAAAACTGTATCACTGAGCGAACTTCACATGCGGCAGGTGAGTTGATAGTCTTAAACATTTTTAAAGCACAGAACAGAACCGTACAGGTTAGCTACAGAGCGGAAACTGAGCACAGTTGTTCCCGAGGCATGCCGGTACACGACGCATGTGCTCGTTGCGGTATGCACGCGAACTACTAGTGTCTACAACAAAACGGACCTTACTTAAAAAATACCCCTCATACTTGGACCATTCTTGCCATCCAGACCAGTATTAAACCAATATCCCATAGCACTTGGATATGGTGCTTGGATATGTCTCCAAAATTGTAATTTCTCCCCATAACCAGAAGACTTCAGGCACTGCACAATAAACTCTGTACAAAACTTTCAATAAGGACAAAGGTCAAATCCTTCTTTTCTGATCACATTCCAATGTAAGTAATTGCTTTCTCCTTAACTACAGAGTTGTGCTACTTCATATGGAAAGAAATGTTCAATTTCTGTCCTAAAGCTCTTCTTGGCAGAATTTCAATAGCTGCAGAATTTCAATGGCACACTATTGCTTCAGTTAGCAAGCAGGGGCTTTAATACGTAATTCCCATATTTTACGGAACAGAAGTGCCAACATTTGCAACTGAATAATGAACCTATTATTCTAATAAAAATAATTCTTCAGATATCTGTTTTCTCTTTGGTCTCCAATGAATTAATGCTAACCCAAGTTAAGGTTGTCACAATCCCAACACCTGCACACACAATAAATGTATGTTCCACCAATAGCTTTTTTTGAATTTATTAATATTACCACTCAAGCTTAGTACACACTTCTTAAGCATGTGTTTGAGTGCTATTCCACTAGTAACACCAGTTAGAAAAACAGAAACATCTGTTAATTCAAAGACCACAATGAAATATATAAAGGAACGGAATTACTAACATGAAAGCAGTATTATATATTAGTACACTACACGAAGACACATTAATAACAAGAAATGACACATTAATAACCAGCTAGTTTTGGGGTACAATATACATAGCTTTAATCAACACAGTTTAATACCTATTAAGTACTAACTACTATTTATACTTAAATTTATACCCTTAATGTGATGGCTTATGGTTTCCTCTCTATAATTATGACATAATTCACACAACTCCATGGATATAACTGACAAACAGATGAAAGTGGTTAATAAAACTTCAGTCTTTATTTACGTTTGAATCTATAGGCAATACTGAAATATATGTATTTTTAAAGTAAGGTCCGTTTTGTTGTAGACACTAGTAGTTCGCGCGCATACCGCAACAAGCACGTGCGTCGTGTACCGGCATGCCTCGGGAACAACTGTGCTCAGTTTCCGCTCTGTAACTAACCTGTACGGTTCTGTTCTGTGCTTTAAAAATGTTTAAGACTATCAACTCACCTGCCGCATGTGGGGTTCGCTCAGTGATACAGTTTTTGTCAGCAAGGAACCTGCCTGCTGCAGAAATTCATCGACAGATTTGTGAAGTGTACGGTGATACTGTTATGAGTGAAAGCAAAGTGCGTAAGTGGGTACGACAATTCAAAGATGGCCGTGACAACGTCCATGATGAGGACCGCTCCAGTCGCCCTTCTTTGATTACAGACGATTTGGTGGCTTCAGTTGAAGCGAGCGAACCTCACATGCGGAGGGTGAGTTGATAGTCTTAAACATTTTTAAAGCACAGAACACAACCATACAGGTTAGCTACAGACTGGAAATTGAGCACAGTTGTTCCCGAGGCATGCCGGTACACGACGCACGCACTCGTTGTGGTATGCGCGCGAACTACTAGTGTCTATAACAAAACGGACCTTACTTTAAAAATACCCCTCATATATTCTTTCACTATCTAACCTCTATCTATCTTTGTAGTTTAGAAGACAGTTGACAATGCATGTTACTAAATTAAACTTTCTGGAAACGTATGCACTAATATTTTTTAGAGAAACTCACAGAATTGCTATAGCGAAAGATGTCCAGAACACTCCCATATGTGAAAACAAAATTGGTTTAAAGCTGAGCTTGCTGAGATTCTGATAGAATCTTGAAAAATAAAGTGTTGGAAAAGAAAGGGAGGAAGCACTCATAAGTGTCATCTTTAACTGAAATTAATGTGAAAAAGGTGAATCAGAGGCGAAGGGATAAACTGAAAAGTGGTGACAAGACACTGCATGCTGCCAAAGAAATTGGAAAGAGAAATGTTTATGTAAGTGGATATGAGATACAAGACGCAGAAGAGGCAGAATGAGCAGAAAGCAAAATGTGAAAAGAAAGTAGTAAATACTATAGGACGTGATTTATAGAGGCCATAAAAAGTTGTTTCCTAAATGCAATATACATTTTCTCTACGTGGGGTTACCTCTGAAGACTGCCCGGAAGCTACAACTAGTCCAACGAGGGGCAGCCAGACTACTAACCGGAGCGAGGTACAGGGAGCATACTACTCCTCTGTTGCGTCAGCTCCACTGGCTGCCAATCAGCTTCCGGGCACAATTCAAAGTGCTGGTGTTGATCTATAAATCCCTAAATGGCTCCGGCCCAATTTACCTGTCTGAACAGATTCTCCCCTATGAACCATCAAAGTTGTTAAGATCTTCTGGAGGGGCCCTGCTCTTGGTTCCACCTCCTTCGCAATCGCGTTTGGTGGGAACGAGGCACAGTGCCTTCTCGGTGGTGGCCCCTCGGCTCTGGAACTCTCTCCCAGATTAGATCTGCCTCTTCCCTCCTGACTTTTAGAAAGCTGGGAAAATCATGGTTTTGGGATACTGCATTTGCAGAATGATGATTGAACCAATAACTGCTGACCTTTCTGGCGGATGGAGATGAAATTGTGATTCACTCTGACGAACTGACTTTTTTTGTAATTCGTATGAATTGTATTTTATATTGATGATGTATATTGTTTATTTTATTGTATTGAATCCTATGTTGCTCTTTGTTTTTTGCCTTTTGTTTTTTATTTTTGTAATTTTGTATTTATGTCTGTATGTATATGTCTCAGTTTTAAAAATCTGGAAAACTTAATAAAGATTTATTTTTTTAAAAAAAATCCTATGTTGTTAGCCGGCCTGAGTCGCTCCTTGGAGGTTGAGAAGACCGGGTTATAAAAACTCTAAATAATAATAATAATAATAATAATAATAATAATAAATTTCTACAGAGGGAGTTTGGAGGTGTGTGTGTGTGTGTGTGGGGGGGGGGGGTCACTGACAAGAAAAACATTATTTTTGTCTATTTGGAGGAAAGTTACTGCAAATACAACTGAAGGAGATGGCTGACTGAAATGAAATGCCATATTTACTCAAGTCTAATGCTCACCTTTTAAGGCCAAATTACATTGGCAAAATTGAAATGTGCACTAGATTTGATGGCGTATTGGACTCATGTACATAAAGCCACCTGTATGAAAAGTCCTAGAGCCCTGGCGGCCAGACAGGGAGGTGAAGAGGCTGTTCCTGATGGCGGTGGCCTCAGGGCTCCGTGGTGCCCAGAGAAAGAGGAGGAACACCTGACTAGCAATCTAGTCAATTCCTGATGCTTAACTGTGAATCCTGCCTCCTGGGTGGCCCTCAGAGTATCTCGCCTGCCCCCCTCCCCAATACTTAGTTCCATGGGATTCCCAACCAGCCTAATTCACAAGGCCTTTAAAACCTTCCCCTTGGTGTTGAAGGTCTCATGATTGAGGCTGGTTGGGAACATTGTGAGGCTGGCAACCTGGAGTGGAATGGTGTAGTCAATTCCCTACCTGTTAGACTAGGAAAAGCCTAGAAAAGTAGGCCCAAGAAGTTCAGCAGCCATTTTGGAAAGGGTGCCAGGGGAATCCATTTTAGTTACTCATTTCCTGAAGGGGGCATGTTTAGAAAGAGCAGCTTTGGGGGGAAATGAGGGAAGACTGTAATTGGCTGAGTGAGAGTGAGCAGAGACTAACTTGGCAAAAGAAAAAAAATGACTTTAAAGGGACGTTTTGAAACCCTGTCAGGCAGATTGATTCTGGGTGTCAAATGAGATTGACTGTGGGGGTCAAAGAAGGAGCTGGGAGTTAGGAGTGGTGAAGGGTTAGTGAGAGAGGCCTGAAATTGGTCAGTTGGCTAGCAGAGATAGCTAGTGGGAGGATTTTTACAGCTATTAGAGAGATAGCTGGTGGAGGAGTGAAGAGATAGATCCAGGATAGGACTATCTGTGCTGGTGTTTAGAATTACTTTCAGAGAAGCAATCCTGTTAATAAATTCTGTGGCGGGAGAGAGAAGTGTTCCTGTGTAACTAAGTCTGAATTGCTTAAAGTAACCACACACTTTTAAGTCAATATTTTGAAACAGCTAAAGCTTTATACCAGAATTGTTCCAGTTCTCTTAAATAAACATCATTGTTTTGTTGTTCACAACATCTGCCTCACTAGTGCCTCTGTGGGTGAAGTTTTAAAAGCAGTTTCCTGCAGCAAACAAGAGTCTGTGGTGGCAGCGTATAATTTAAAGAGCAATCTTTTAGTGTTACCTCAGAACACAAGCCTGAGGGCTAATCCAACACACTCTTGCCTAAGATACCTCAAGTAAGCCAAGGGCTTATCGGTGCTTTTAATTTTGGGGTCAGCCAGGGGGCTTTCAAAAGGGTTTTTCGGTCAGAAGGAAGTTTCAGCTAAGTGCAGCTTTTATACACAGAAGCCACATTCACTTCTGTCTTTTGGGATTTTTTTAAATTTCCCAAATAAAGCCTCAATCTTTATAAATGGCTTCCCAAATTGTCTCATTCACTCTGCCTGTCTCCCTGATGTGCTATGCCTGTGCTGTCAGGCACATTACTTTTGAAGACAAATCTATGTTTTTGGGGGTTTTTTTGGTCGTGTCAGGAGAGAATTGGCCGTCTGCAAGGACGTTGCCCAGGGGACGCCCGGATGATTTCGGATGTTTTGTCATCCTTGTGGGAGGCTTCTCTCTTGTCCCCGCATGAGGAGCTGGAGCCGATAGAGGGATCTAGAATCTCCCGGGATTCGAACCTGCAACCTGTCAGTCTTCAGTCCTGCCAGCACAGGGCTTTAACCCACTGCGCCACCGGGGTTTTTTGTAATGCACACCTTCAAAATTTAGGTGTGCATTGAATTCAATGGTACATGAGTAAATACGGGTAACAGCAAAATAATACAGGAAATACTGCATTACCAATCAGAAATTAATAATTAACTATATCAAGATAAGGGGACATGTATATGGCCCTAGTGTTGCTGCGTACTTTTAACTTCTTTCATGGCAACCCTAAGGTGAGTTTTTCTTAGCAAGATATGTTCAAAGGCCCTTTGCAGTCCTGTGACATTGAGACTCCCCCAAGGTTACTTACTGGATTTCTATGGTTGGGCCAAGGATCTTTGAGGTTTCCCATTTTTAGTTTTCTCATAAACGGAAGTTGACGTCATGGTAAATAACAACAAATCTGTTCATAATCTATACTTAGTCCGCTGCATAGCCAAATGCATCATAAAAGCCACCCACCTGAGAGATCTTTTTATCTCACAAAATGGGGTTCCTTGTCATGGCGATGAACTTATCTAAATTCTCCAACTGACTCTTTTACACTCATCACTCAACTTATTATTATTATTATTATTATTATTATTATTATTATTATTATTCCCGTGATTTCATCTTGTAATTTAATCCCATTTTACCACATTTATTATTTAATCGTTTTATCGTGTTTTAATTTACTTTAGTTAACTATTACAGGAATTTTAGCATAGTGGTTAGTGTCTTTAATAATGCTTGTACTATTTACTTTAAGTTTTGAGTTAGAGAATTTAATGGAATTGTGATGATGCAACATATACAGATTGACAGAGAAACAACTACTAGACAGAAAACTGAAATATGGCAAACTCTGCATGAATACATTCATCCTATCATCCTTAATGTGCATTTTTACTAGTTATTTGTTTTCCAAAATGCCGTGATTCCATAAAAATAAAATCACTTATGACTGAAAGGTGTTTTTTTTTTTTTTTTTTTTTGCATAATACATTATATATATGATATATCCAGTCTTGGAACCTGAAAAGTTGGTAAATGTGGATCTACCAAAACTTGCTTTTTGCTCTGAACCCATTTCCCCTTCTTTCTAAGAATCAACTCTCCCTAAACTTTGAGCGTTTGGAATACAACAAATTTAATGGAAACAGTATTGTAGAATCAATGTAGTTAAAATAAACACCCCTTTTCCAACAATTGAAATGCATGGCCCGATTATCTGGAGCCATCATGGCCACGGGAGGCTTCTTCCTCCCAGAACCCCCCTTGGGTTTCCTGCCATCGTGGCCAGCCAGCCAATCAGGAGCAGACCCCGCCCAGCTTCCTGAGTGGCTGAGACCAGCCTCTCCCTCCAGCAGGCAGCTTATCTAGGTTGCCCTGGGGTTTAGGCAGACACTTTGCCTGCTCCTGCGGATACATCCCACCCACCCTGCATGTTAGTCTTACTTTCGGTTCCTGTTAGTTTGTTCTTTTTTAAAAAAATATTTTTATTAGACTATTATAAAGTTACATCGAAAGAGGGGGAAAATTTGTAAGAAGATAGAAAAGTAGGAAAATAGAAAATAAGAAAAAGGGAAAAAAGCAACAAAAAAAAACACACACACACAAAAAGCAAAAAAGGGGAAAAAATTAAAAATTAAAAATTGATTCCATCTCATCCTCAGGTTTTAAGTCTCATTGAATTATCCAGTTTTTTTTAAAAAAACCCGTTTCCTCTTATTTTCTACTTTCTTTCTCGTAATCACCAAAAAGGGTCCAATCTGTCCTCTTTTTCGTTTTCCCAGTATTTTTCTTCAAGAAAAAAGTTAGTTCATCCATTTCTCTTATTTTCCCCAGACATTCATCCATGGTTGGGGTGCTGTCTTGTTTCCAAAATTTTGCTAAAGATATTCTCGCCGCAGTCGTAAAATATGTAAATAATTTGTCCTCATTTTCAGTTAATTGTAATTCTGAATCCGTAATTAATATTCTGGTTTCTTTTTAAATGTTCTCTTCAAAACTTTTTGTATTTCCTCATGTACCATCGACCAATACTTCGATATTTCTTTACAAGTCCACCACATATGGTAAAAGGTACCAACCTGGTGACATCCTTTCCAACATTTATCGGAAGAGTTTTTATACATAAGAGCCATTTTTTTAGGAGTGGTGTACCATCTGTGGAACATTTTTATCCAGTTTTCTTTTAAATCTGTCGCATAGACATATTTTAATTTTTTGTTCCACATCTGCTCCCACATCTGTTAGTTTGTTCTTGTTAGCTTGGTTTTGTTAGTTTGTCAGAACTTCATAGGTTGGCATGTGGCATGAGCCTTGGATCTGGCTTGTTTATCCTCTCCTACTGGAAGGGGGGGGGGGCGTCCGGTGGTTCCCAGGGGTGCCTAGTGAACATGGCCCATTATTGTGCAGGCAACACCCTGGCGTGCAAAGCAGTATTGGGCAGCAGCGGCCTGCCTGATCCTGATCCAGGACCCATGCATGGCTGCTAACCCTTATTCCTATAATCAATAAACAAGTTGTGGCCATTTTTCATCCCAACGGTGTGTGAGTGTCTTCTTGGGTTGGATGGTGAGAGGTATATTGCCCATGTACACGCAACATTAATTGTTTCAGGTGCCATTTTAAACTATCTACTTTGTCTTTGGTTCACAAATAAGAACCATGAAATTGAAATACAAACAGTGGCTAGACAAGGTTGTGCTCTCTCAGGCCAGATGACAAAATTTATGGGGTGAGGGTAAAAAAACAAAACAAACAGTAAAGACCGAGAGCTTATGTGGATGATGTTGTGATAATGACACAAAACTTTTTTAATTCAATTACAGCTTTGGTTTTTTAAAGAAAAAGTAAGATATTTGGGATTGCTCTAGGTTGAAAGCGAATTGTGACAAAAAAAACTGCTTACAAATAATATGAACTCAGAAAAATAAATCAATGGTTCTTTCACATTTTAAAGTGGAAATAAAGATATCAAATAATTGAGTGTTATGTTATGAAGAACAATAGTTTATTATTTTTTTAAAAAACCTTTAAAATCCTTAGGAAATAAATTAAAAGATATTAAGGCTGCCATATAATGCAGTTTGGAACTATATTATATGGTTAGTGTAGACCCATATAATGCAGTTCAGTGCAGTTAAACTGATTTAAATGGGTCTACACTGACCATATAATGGAGTTCCAAACTTAGAAAAAAGTCAAAGGTGCCCTTTTTGGATTGAATTGTAGTAATAAAAGAAATGTCTTTATTTATCTTTAAAATTATCCCTAGTACAACTAATGAAAACCTTTGTGCTATGATGGAAAAAGATTTCCAGATTTGTTTGGCAAGGAAAGAATCTCAGAATAAAACTTAAAATAATACATGTGTTCTGTTGCGCGCTGGGCCTGTAAAGAATTTCCTTTAGAACAGGACGCGCAACCTTTGCCCAGCAGGAAGCCAGGGGGCCCAAAGAGAAGTTCTCAGAGGTTTTCCACCACAAATAGTCTTTAGATGGCTTGTGAAGTATAACAAAGTCTTCTATTAATGAACAATCAAACAGAAACTTCTCTTGTCTTCAGAAAGTTAAACAAATGAATCCAGGCTTTTATGCAACTGGTAGCTTCCTAAACTTGCCCACGAAGGACAGGCAACTGTCTTCAATAACTTCTTCTTTACTTTAAAGGAAAGTCCCCTTTTTAACTTCTCCCAGGATTACTGTAATCTAACCCTTACTGATGTGGGCTCCGCTACCGGGTTGAACTGCTTCTCTAACGCCGAGTGGACCTACTAGTAAAGGCTTAGATGTTCTCCAGCTGGCGTTCTTTGGTCTTTAGGGCTGTTTCCCTGGAAAGTCTTTGGAGACTCTTAAAACTGTTCTCCCCCGGAAATTCTTAGGGGTTGAAGATTTTGTACAGGGGAAGCTTGCACACGTCCTGTACATTGGCTTTCCTTGCTGAGACTAACTAAAAATTGGCTCCCTTCCCTTCCCAATTGCCCTGAGCAAGGGGTGGGACCAAAACTTAATGATGATGGACAGGTGACTTGCCCTATCACTGCAACCAAAGTAAGCCACCTATCTGCAGAATCCCAGGAACCTTGGACTGCAAGCAAACATTTAATACAAAGCAAATAAATTTGGAGCTCCTGGTACAGCCGTACCAGCACAACATGACACTTAGGAATGTTAAATTTCACAATGAAGACTGTTGTTCTGAGTACCACAAGGAATTGATAATGATCAGAGATGAAAGATCTGGCACTTGAAATATATGATTTAATATTTGGGTGGCATGTGTTTTTTGGAATGAAAAACTATAAATAGAAAGGCTGTCCTATAAATTTGGTTTAAGTATAAGCAGAAACTCTTTCCTAAAATAATATTACCCACCTCACTGCAGGAAGCCTTTTGGAGCAAACGATAAACTAAAAATGGTTGCTTTATGGATGATATATTGAATTACTGGAAAATTAATTGAAGAGAGATGCTTTCTAAGGAAAGCAAAAATTTTAACTGGTCTGCTTTTATGTAATGTAAAGATACGTTTAATCCAGTCAAGAGAAATGCAGCCACAAAAGTAGGAGAAAATGAGTTATATTTAGAGCTGTGTAAAGACAATGAGCATGTAAATTAGTAAAAAGATAGATTCTTTTGAAATTAGACACAGAAGATGAACATGCAGGCATGTAGCCGGGGGGGGGGGGCTCGGGGGGCTTCAGCCCCCCCCCCCGAAATTCCCATGGTGGTTCGCGAAAAGGCCTGACTGGTGCATTATTTAAACTGTTATGTTTATTCATATCATGATCTGATCACCATACTCAATATATCCCATATGCATGGGGGTATTGGGGTAATGATACAAAAGGTTTGCTAGGCTAGACCCTCTTTCACTCAGACTCAGCCCCCCCGAAACTCAGCCCCCCGAAACCCCCCTGAAAAAAAATCAACCCCCCCCCCCCGAAACGAAATCCTGGCTACAGGCCTGTGAACATGTAAAAAGAGTAAATGATAATATGGGCTTGAACTTTTGGGCATAATGTGTGGAGAAAATGTGGTCTAAAGTTATAAATATTACTTTGTGCACTAACTTAGAAATATGTACAAAGCAATATACGGATGGTATTAAACTTCACATAAATTGTCAGAAATGTCTTTGAATTTTTCCAATAAATGTTGGGGATGTCAAGGCAATTCCCTTTTCCATGTTATGTTAATCAAAAACTTTTAAAGGCAGATTTTGCAAAACCACCATTTCGGTTTTCTATAGTAAATATATTTTCATTTTGTATAGTAAATATAGGAAAGCAAATAAATAAATAAATATAAGAAAGTAAATATAGACTACTCCTTCAAAACATGACAACATGAGCAAAAATGGCTAAATTGCCCCAATAGCCAAAATAAAGTGGCCTTTAAAGGAAAAACCAATATAGGATTTTCTTAAAAGGCTGAAGGGCATTTATGGACTTCTGGAACACTAAGAAATCTAATAATGCAATAATCTGTGGTTAGGGTTATGAGTGAATACCAGTAGTAGGAGTATTAGTTGAATTTGTATTAACAAAATAATATACATTCCCCCCCTTGTTATTTTTCCTTTGTGTTTTAGTTCATGTTTAGTATTTTAGTATTGTCTTTTAGTTATAGTGAGTTCTTTTCTTCTTTGTTCTTTGTTCTTTTTTTGCTTTTGCTCTTTAAATGTATTTTTCACTTTAATTGTTTATTAGGTGTTTTTGTTAAAATTAATTATAATAATAATAAATAATAATAAAACTTTATTTATATACCGCTCCATCTCCCCGAGGGGACTCAGAGCGGTTCCCAAGTAATATCACAAAACATACAGAGTAAAAATAACATAACCATAAGATTAACAAACAAAATATAAGCATAAAAATTGTCGCTATAACATACATATATTAAAAGTAATCCTGCCTGTTCAAGGCAATTAAAAATGTAAAAGGCCGGGCCAAGATTTGTGCAAGCCCAAAAATTCAAGGGGGGCTGGAAATTAAGTGCAATGCTATGGCAGGTAACAATAATATTAGGTACGGGTCTGTGGCTGTTCATTCCGGGGCCGATTAGAGGAAAGAATCTGGGTATCTGGTAGGAAGAATAAGGCCGTATTAGACAATGTGTAGGACTGTTCTGGTACGACTGTACCAGGAGTTCCAACTTTATTTGCTTTGTATTAAATTTTTGCTTGCAGTCCCAAGCAAAAGCTGCAGTCCCAAGCAAAAGCTGCAACCAAAAGCTGGCTTCTTTTGGTTGCAGTCATAGGGCAAGTCACCTGTCCATCATCGTTAAGTTTTGGTCCCGCCCCTTGCTCAGGGCAATTGGGAAGGGAGCCATTTTTTAGTTAGTCTCAGCAAGGAAAGCTAATGTACAGGACGTGTGCAAGCTTCCCCTGTACAAAAGCTTCAACCTTACGATTTCCGGAGGAAAACAGTTTTAAGAGCATCCAAGAATTTCCAGGAAAACAGCCCTAAAGACCAAAGAACTCCAGCTGGAGAACATCTACTGCCTTGCTGGTAGGTCCGCTGGTAGGTTCGAGACGCAGCTTGACCTGGTAGCGGAGCCCACATCAGTAAGGGTTAGATTACAGTCAGCCTGAGAGAAGAAATAAAAAAGGGGGTTTTCCTTTGAAGAAGTTATTGAAGACAGTTGCCTGTCCTTCATGGGCAAGATTAGGAATTCACCAGTTGCCTAAAAGCTTGGAATCATTTACTTAACTTTACTGATGACAAGCGAAGTTTCTGTTTGATTGTTCATTAATAAAAGACTTTGTTGTACTTCACAAACCATCTAAAGACTATTTGTGGTGAAAACCCTCTGAGAACTTCTCTTTAGGCCCCCTGGCTTCCCGCTGGGCAAAGGTTGCACATCCTGTTCTAAAGAAAATTCTTTACAGGCCCAGCGCGCGACAGAACAAGGACGATGTGTAATTAGTACTCATATAGCCAAGATGAATTCTGGATTCTCTGATAGTAGTAAAACTGGGATATAAGAAACTTGGGTTGTGACTAAGAAGCAACAGAGGGATCTTGTTGTAATCTGATGTGATCTTCAAAACTGGATTACCAATCTATATAAATAAAAATGTAATGTTCATTTGTGAGATTAATGTAACTCAAAAACCACTGGACAAAATAACTCCAAATTTGGCCTCAAGACATCTACCAACCCAACAAGTAACCATCACTCAAAAAAAAAAAACCCACCAAAAAACCAAGTAGCAAGGACTTAAAAACACAAAAAAGCAAAAAGATGTTACAGCACATGCGCAAAAATGACTGCCCTGGAAGGAGGGAGGGAGAGAGGAAGGGAAAGAAGGAAGGAAGGAAGGCAAAAAAGACATAGGGAAGGATGGAGAGAAGGATGGAAGGAGATAAATAGGGAAGGAAGGAAGGAAGGAAGGAAGGAAGGAAGGAGAGAAGAAAGGAAGGAGAGAAGAAAGGAAGGAAAGTAAGAGGTAGAGAAGGAAGGAGGAAGAGAATGCAGAAGTGACAGAAAAAGGGGAGAGGAAGGAAAGAGGTAGAAAATGAAGGAACCAGACTGAGGCCATAGCAAAGCATGGCCAGGAACAGCTAGTTTATGAAATAAATAAAGAAAAGTGTTTTTGTAAGATGTATAGGCAAACATTCTCCATATAAACTACTAAATTTTATTACACTTTCCTCTTAACTAGCCATTGTCTTAATATTTAGATTTGGAGGGGAAAACAAACAATATTTTCAATGCAGACTCATCAAGGTAATCTGCTATTCTCCACTTTCCCCTTTGCTTGTCTGTGTGTAGCTCCTGTCATAGGTACAAGGTTTCCAGATTAGTATGGTTGCCAGTAAACATTCCCATGCCACCAGATTGCTCAATTCCACAGAAATGCAAAGACTATGATGAACTTTGTGATGTTAACCTTCAGGAGTTGTTGACAATCCAGATGTGTCACATCCCTTTCTTAATTACATCAATCAATATGCATTCAAAGCTAAATTGCATTTCACAATGACACAGCTCACTATTCACTATGTTTAAAATATGGGATGCTAACAATGGTTCCGTGTGCATGCGCGACTAATGTCTCCTGCCAGTAAACCCAATTATGATACAAACTCGGTGTTGGGATGACAAAAGATCACAACTTGTTTATTGCTTACAGAAGATAATCAGGGTTGGCAGCCATGCATGGGTCCGGAATCAGACAGCCCGCTGCTGGCCGATACAACTTAACCATGCCAGGGGGTGCTGCTGTTACCAACTGGCACAATACGGGGCCACAGTCACCACTGAACACTCTCCCCACTCCAATTGGGGGGGGGGGGATAAGCAATCCAGATCCAGACCCATGCTACATGCCAGCAAGCTGTGACAAAGGAACAATGCTCAACTAAAACCATTAACAGAAAAAAAAACATTTATGAAGGGTGGGTGGGCTGCGACACCGAAAGGCGTATTGCTTGGCATGGCCTAGTGCAGCCTTAAAAGGCTGCCTGACACTTGGGGGCAGTCGGCCGCAACCAAACAGGGGGCAAGCAGAGGCCAGCACTGATTGGCCGGCTGGCCAGCTGGTGGGAGCTTTCCTGCTGCGGAAGGGGCTTCTGGGATGAAGAAGCCCCCCATCGCCACCATGGATGGCAGGGCGACACCCGCTGCCACAACGTCTCTACCAGGTAAGTCAGGCAGAGCATTTGCGTGAGCATGTGCGACTAATGTCTCCCACCAGTAAACCTAATTTTAACACAAACACAATGTTAAAAAGGCCACAACTTGTTTATTGCTTACAGAAGATAATCAAGGTTGGCAACCGTACAACACCAAAAGGCATGCTGCTTGGCACGGCCAAGAGGCTGCCTGACACTTTGGGGCGGCCGGCCGCAACCAATCAGGGGGCGAGCAGGGGTTGCCTCCGATTTGCCGGCTGCTCAGCTGGCGGGAACTTTTCCGCCACGGAGGGAGTTTCTGGGACGGAAGAAGGCCCCTGTGTTTTAGTTATTGCAGTTTTAATGAAATAGTTAGAAAATGTGTTAGAGCAGGGTCGCGAGGGGGTGTCAGAGGGGTCACCAAAGACCATCAGAAAACATAGTATTTTCTCTTTGTCCTGGGTGTTCTGTGTGGGAAGTTTGGTCCAATTCTATCATTGGTGGGGTTCACAATGCTATTTCATTGTGGGTGAACTATGAATCCCAACAACTACAACTCCCAAATGGCAAGGTCTATTTTCTCCAAACTGTATCAGTGTTCACATTTGGGCATATTGTTTATCTGTGCCAAGTTTGATCCAGATCCACCACTGTTTGAGTCCACAGTGTTCTCTGGGTGTAGGTGAACTACAACTCCAAAAACTCAAGGTCAGTGTCCACCAGACTCTCCCAGTATTTCTCTTGGCCATGGGAATTCTGTGTGCCAAGTTTGATTCAATTCCATCATTGGTGGAGTTCAAAAGGCTCTTTGATTTTAGGTGAACTATAAATCCTAGCAACTCCAACATTCCCAAATGACAAAATCAATCCCCTCCAACCCCGCCAATATTAAAATTTGAGGGTATCGGGTATTTGTGCCAAATTGGGTCCAATGAATGAAAATACATCCTGCATATCAGATATTTATATTACGATTCATAACAGTAGCAAAATTAAAGAAGTAGCAATGAAAATAATGTTATGGTTGGGGGTCACCACAACATGAGGACCTTTACTAAGGGGTTGCGGCATTAGGAAGGTTGAGAACCACTGTGCTAGAGTCTGACATTAGTAGAGGTACAGATCAAAATATTTAGGCCACTGGCTGTGTTTTAGCTATTGCAGTTTTAATGAAACAGTTAGAAAATGTGCTAGAGTCTGATATTAGTAGAGGTACAGATTAAATCTAGAAAACAGCAATTGCCATCAACAATCCATATAACTTTTTTGTTTATATTACTAAACAAGCTTTGCATGCCACTACTTATTGTTTTGTGTTGCTAACTGTTGTTTCATATTATTCAAGATCTAATATTTTAAAGCAAATGAAAACAGATCAAGCAATTCAAGACCCGATAATAATATTTCCAATTTTGATAAAGAAAAGAATAATTTAAGATGTTTGATGAAATATTTGCTATTGTTGGAATAATCTATGTAGATAAATTCTACAGTTCTGAATCCAATTGGAAGCCCCAAATTGAGTAGTCCTAGTGGGGTCTACACAAAAGATTATATGGTTTTGTTGTAGCTGGAACTAGCAATTAGATTTATGTCTTAGTGTTTGGATAAGTAAAGAATGAATAACAGTTATGACTAATTGGGGATGAGGTGGGAATTAAGATGAAAAATAATAAAGAATTCTGTGCTTTCAGCAACAGTAATTCAAACATAACCTGATTTATATTTGCAGTCTGAGATCTATCTGTCCGTCTGTCTGTCTATATGTCTATCTAATCCAGGGGTCCTCAAACTAAGGCCCAGGGGCTGGATACGGCCCTCCAAGGTCATTTACCCAGCCCTTGCTCAGGGTCAACCTATCTAAAACAACTTGAAAGCATACAACAATAACAATCCTTTCTCATCAGCCAAAAACAGGCCTACACTTCCCATTGAAATACTAATAAGTTTATATTTGTTAAAATTGTTCTTCATTTTAATTATTGTATTGTTTTAAGAGGTTTTTTTTGAGCTACAAATAAGATACTGCAGTGTGCATAGGAATTCATTCGTTTTTTTTTCCAAATTATAATCCGGCCCTCCAACAGTTTGAGGGACTGTGATCTGGTCCACTGTTTAAAAAGTTTGAGGACCCCTGACCTAATATATCTAATCTAATCTAATCTATCTATCTCACATGCACACATAGAAAACTGATACAATAAAAATTGTTAACTTAAATGTAAAATAACAGAAGCCTGGGAACATATGAAGAAAATCTGCTGGAGTATTAAAAAAGAACATAACTTTCACAAGCAACTTTACTTTAAAAACTGAAGAGAAATATATAGATGCTTAAATAATGTAAAAGGAAAATACAATTCAGGATATAACTTAAAATGGAAGAATGTTTTCAGTTCATAATCTTCTCAGTTATGAGCTGAGGGGGAAATCAGAAGCACAATATAGAAGCATCAAAAGCAGTTATGAGAAGCTTTTTGATTAAAAAGATGAAGGAAACACATAAAAAAGTAATTTAATAATTTACTTAAGAAGACCCAACTATGGGATCAGAGATGGAAAGTTCTTCTTCTTACTTGGTACTAGTACAGCAAATTGTGGAAAGGAAGCAGGATTCAGAAAGTCTTCCATTTTTTGAAAGAAAAGTTTTTGAAAAACATACTATAAACTCATGTATAAGGATTTTATCACACTGCTGAGCCCCGCCCCCACCTATCCCATTTTGTCGGCAATCATCGGCGAAACAGAAGACACACGTGGCTACTTATGGCAAGACGCACACCTTCCTTCCTCCCTCTATTACAGGGGTCCCCAAACTAAGGCATGAAGGCCAGATACGGTCATCCAAGGTCATTTACCCAACCCTCATTCAGGGTCAACCTAAGCCTGAAATGACTTGAAAGCACATAACAACAACAGCAATCCCATCTCATCAGCCAAAAGCACGCCCACACTTCTTATTGGAATAGTAATAAGTTTATATTTGTTCAAATTGTTCTCCATTTTAATTATTGTACTGTTTTTAAGTGTTTTTTGCACTACAAATAAGATATGTGCAGTGTGCATAGGAATTTATTCTTTTTTTTTCAAATTACAATCTGGCCCTCTAGAAGTTCGAGGGACTGTGACCTAGCCCTTTGTTTAAAAAGTTTGAGGACCCCTGCTCTATTACATGGGGAAAGCCTGGCAGAATTGAGGAAAGGCACATTGGTGCTTCCCCCATGAGACAAGTGAAAGCGTAAAAACCGCACATAGTTCTGTCAGAGCTAACCAAAAGCCAGGAGACTCACCATGGTGGTGAGGAAGCTTCTTTCAACTCTTCCTCACTGCTTCTCCCACTAATGGGGTGGGGCTGTGCACCATCTTATGGGATACATCTGGATCTGTGGCTGAAGAGAAACCCCCCCCCCCTCGCCCCATGTGATGAGGTAGTAGGTTAACATCCTGTATAATTTGAGTGCAGATTTTGGGGCCAACATTATGGATTTTGATATGATCCATGGATAGACTGAGGGTCATTCCATGGAGGGGGCCAGCCATCTTTGGTTGTTACTGCCAACCCAGGTATTAAACCCAGGTATTTTCCAACCCAAGTAGTAAAGAAGGCCAGAAGGGACACTTCAGCGGAGAGAGTAGGGGTGATTGGTGCTTCTTTTAGGTTCTCCTGAGACAGATTGAGCTCTTTCCTTTTGCAATTCTATTTAGAGAAGGTGGTGTGTGCTGGTACGGCTGTACCAGGAGCTCCAACTTTATTTGCTTTGTATTAAATGTTGTTTGCAGTCCTAGGTTTCAGGGACTCTGCAGATAGGTGGCTTCCTTCAGTTGCAGTCATAGGGCAAGTCACATGTCCATCATCATTAAGTTTTGGTCCCGCCCCTTGCTCAGGGCAATTGGGAAGGGAAGGGAGCCATTTTTTAGTTAGTCTCAGCATGGAAAGCTAATGTACAGGACATCTGCAAGCTTCAACCCATAAGACTTTCCGGGGGGAAACAGTCTTAAGAGCATCCAAGGCCTTCCAGGGGAGAACAGTCTTAAGAGTCTCCAAAGATTTCCAGGGAAACAGCCCTAAAGACCAAAGAACTCCAGCTGGAGAACATCTAAGACTTTACTGGTAGGTCCACTCGGCGTTCGAGAAACAGACCCGGTAGCGGAGCCCACATCATTAAGGGTCAGCCTGGGAGAAGATCATTTGTGGTGGAAAACCTCTGAGAACTTCTCCTTGGACCCCCTGGCTTCCGTCTGGGCAAAGGTTGCACGTCCTGTTCTAAAGGAAATTCTTTACAGGCCCAGCGTGCGACAGAACATGGTGGTTCTTTTTTAAAACAAAAGTTAAGGTACACTGCCTCACTCTGACCCATGGATGTCAACACAGGTTTTAGGGGTTGATTTTCTGATGAACATTTCTAGACTTATATATGAGTATATAGGGTAATAAATGAGAAAAAAAATCTAGCAAGGATACTGAAAAAGGGATATATCCAGTACAAGTTATCAGAAAAAGGACAAGACATGGAAAATATAGAAGAGGTGCCTCATAGTTGTGCAAGTAACATCTTGGGTAAAGGCATTGAAATGCATTGTGAAACTGTTTGTGCAATTGTTTTTATGCAATTGTGTAACATTAAAGAAAATATTTACACAACAGAAAAATCAATCTGATATATGGATTGATGAATTTCTCACAAGATGGAGCTCCTTTAACATGGAAGATGTGCTATTTTAATAAGAAACAGTGACTCTGAATGCATAGCAAAGACACCAGATTCCATCTGATCTTGGAAACTAGGAAGGATCGGCCCTGATTAGGACTTGGATGGGAGACTGTAACTGAATACCAGCTGCTATAGGTTATATTATAGAGGAAGAAGCTGGCAAAATTATTTCTAAGTATTCCTTGTCTATGAAAATGAGGGTTGCCATAAGTTGACTGGTGACTTGAAGGCACGTTTGTACACCCACACATACTGTGACAAAGAATTAAAATAATGCCCTTGGGGTAAATGCTGTGAAAATGAGACACTGTAAACCTTCCTGTTTTTAAAAAGAGTTGTATTGGATCAGGAAAAGGGCAGTCTGTTCCTATAGTACAGTTTTTCTCAACCTGGGGGTCAGGACCCCTGGGGGGATCAAGAGGGGGGTGTCAGAGGGGTCACCAAAGACCATCAGAAAACATAGTATTTTCTGTTAGTCATGGAGTTTCTGTGTGGGAAGTTTGGCCATTCTATTGTGGGTGGGTTTCAGAATGCTCTTTGATTGTAGGTGTTCTATAAATCCCAACAACTACAACTCCCAAGTGCCAAAGTCTATTTTCTCTAAACTCTACCCCGGGATGTCTATGCACAGCTGGACCTAGAGAGCATAGGTAGGTCTTCAGCCACAAGGTTTTTAGCTTCCCACAAAAGGAATATTCATTTAGAGCACTACCTAACTATTCCACTTCCTCTACCCTTAAGAAGAACATATACTAGGGCTAGGTTTGAACAACTCGGTACTATGGTGCAAACCGGGCGTTACTGTAACATCCCAAGAAGTGAGAGATTCTGCGTCTGGGGAGAACAAACAGTGGAAGACATTGAACATTTCTTAATCGACTGTCCAGCATACACCTAACTGCGAGACAGATATTTACATCCAATATTATCCAACTGCAGGTCCCCCAACAGAAATGATATTCTGACATCCCTCTTGCAAGGGCAGGAAAGATCCAACATAATCAGAGTAAGCCTTTTTATTCTGAAAGCCATTAAGAAAAGAGCAGATTTCCTGAAAGAAGAACCAGGAAAATAAGATTCTGACTTATCACCTTGTTGCCTTGTTTTTTACTTGTGTTTTATTTTGAAATGGTCATATGACTGATCAAATAAATAAATTATTATTATTATTATTATTATTATTATTATTATTATTAAACTCTACCAGTGTTCACATTTGGGTATATTGAGTATTCGTGCCAGGTGTGGTCCAAAGCCATCATTGTTTGAGTCCACAATGATCTCTGGATGTAGGTTAACTACAACTCCAAAACTCAAGGCCAATGCCCACCAAATACTTCCAGTATTTTCTGTTACTCATGGGAGTTCTGTGTGCCAAGTTTGGTTCATTTCCACCATTGGTGGAGTTCTGAATGCTCTTTGATTGTAGGCGAAATATAAATCCCAGCAATTATGACTCCCAAATGACAAAATAACCCCCCCCCCCCCCAATTCCACCAGCATTCAAATTTGGGAATGTTGGGTATTTGTGCCAAATTTGGTCCAGTGAATGAAAATGCATCCAGCATATCACATATTTAATTACAATTCATAACAGTAGCAAAATTACAGTTATGAAGTAGCAACAAAAATAATTTTTGATTGGGGGTCACCACAACATGAGGAACTGTATTAAGGGGTCATGGCATTAGGAAGGTTGAGAACCACTGCTATAGTAGCTACCGATGTTTATGGGGAACTCACAAGAAGGACAGTAGACCAATCCTTAGCAAATTACAACAAAAGGCACAACCCCTCAGATTTTGTCAGTAACTGCCACCGATGCCTTTATCCTCCAATATTTGTGTCATCTCCCTTTAAAATCATATGCCTTGAAACTAGAATATCTGAAAGACATATAAACATGTCCAGGTTTTGAGATCCTTGTGGAAGAGTCTTCTTTGGGTCTCAGCTACGTCACAGACACGTATGGAGGAGACATGGGAGGAACTCCTTTTCAAGGTGGCTGCTCCCAGGCTGCAGATCTCCCTGCCAGGAGAGACCACACTGCAACTACAGTGTGGTCTTATTGCAACTACAAAGCTAGAACCATTTGGTCTAAGTTGGAATCTTACGGTCTGATACCACTTCGAAGCCAAGATAGTAAAATCTGGATGAACTGCATATTAAGTGAATAATATAGACTGAATAAAATCAAAGGCAAATATGTCCAAATTGAAAATATGGTTGTTATGTTGAATAATATAGAAGGATAATATATTCTGGTTGATCAAACTAGATTAGTTGAAGGAAACTGTTTAAAAACATCCAAAAATTGTAAATAGTACACATGTGACCATATATACAATACAGTGAACTGCATCTAGACACCAACAGACAAAACCAAGTAATTTAAAAATCTAATGTAGTACAGAAGGAAGAAAAATACTTATGTGGAGAGATGATATTCAATGTGGGATTATTTAAAAGTAAAATTGTTTTTAGTTGCAATTTTACGAGCAAAGACTTACAGAATAAAACCCTATATGGCTCCGGCCCAGCGTACCTGTCCGGACGTATCTCCTTCTACGTCCCACCTAAGAATTTAAGATCTTCTGGAGGGGCCCTGCTCTCGGCCCCGCCCTTGTCACAAATGAGATTGGCGGGGACGAGGGACAGGGCCTTCTCGGTGGTGGCCCCCCACCTGTGGAATTCACTCCCCGGGGAAATTAGATCATTGTCATCCCTTCTCTCTTTCAGAAGGAAATTAAAACATGGATATGGGACCAGGCCTTTGGATAATCTGGCAGACTGACAATGGACAATGACGACTAAAACTTTGGAAACGGACTATGATAAGCGGAATGAATTTATTAATTACGGACTTAGCAAAATGATGGCCACCAGGCTGGCATTTTATTGTATTTTTATTGTATTAATGTGATGTTTTAACTGTTATAATTTATTGTTCCTATGTATTTTACTGCGTGAATTGTAGGCATCAACGTATGCCGGTTGGAAGCCGCCCTGCGTCCCCCTTCGGGGGTTGAGAAGGGCAGGGTAGAAATACTTGAAATAAATAATAAATAAAATAAAGCTGAGCCAATGTGATATAGTAGTTTAAGTGTGGACTAACTCTGAGTTCAAATATCTTCTTTTTATCCATGGAAACATATTGGATGACCTTGGACAAGTTGCACTCTCTTAGCTCAGAAAAAGAGAAAGGCAAACTCCCTATGAATAAATCCACAATAGATTTGCCTTAGAGTTGTCATACATCTGAGATGATGTGAAGGCACACCACAACAATCAAAATGGAGACCCACTAGGAAATATATAACTACTGGAATGAGGCCGATGTAATATATATACATAAAATACATGATAATGAATGGGACTGTATGAAAGAATGCTGAAATGGAATTGAGATTATTAAACAACTAATTATTTCCAGATTAGACATGCATGGCTAGATCTTCTGGCATCATTCTACTTGAGGAGCAACTTTTGGAACAGTGGAATGGTGGTGGAGGTGGTGGATGTTTTGTCCTTTCTATGACCTCAATTTTTCCCCAGAGAGCTGGAAAACTTGACCTAATGTCTTTGAGTGGAGTGAAGTTCCACTAGTGGGTTGTTAAAGTTCAACCAAAATAGCATTCTGAATGAATGGATGAGGAGTTAACATTTATGTTGTCTTGCAACTGATCTAACAGAATATTGGGGCAAATTTGCTGCATAGAATTCTTACCAGGGCAGGTGGGAACAGGTTTTAAGCAAGAATTCTCAAACTATCCTTTTTCAGGCGTAATCTCAGGAAACACTCTTTGGGGAATCCCTGCAGGGAGCTTTAGAATTGCATTGTAAGTTAGATTTTGTTCGTGTATAAATTTATCTGGGTTAATAGGTTGAGACATTTTGTATGCACTTTTATGTAAGATATATGTACAAATAATTGATAAATTTAGAGACATAAATGCACTTTTTATGTGCACTTTTATGTAAGCCATATGTGCAAATAATTGATATAGCAAATCACTTTTCATTTTTCCCCATTTCTACATTGTCCCTTTTCCTTTTTTTAATCAGTCCCTGAATAATACCATCAAATATTACTAATGTGTTGGACTAATTGGATAAATAAAATCAACTTTTCACTTTGAGATTTTGTCTCCTCCACATTCCCTCCATTACGTGTCACCAGTCCTTGTTGTTCCTAGGCAATAATAATTAGATTATTCTTGGAGATGGCTATGTGACAGTCTTGCTAATATTCAGCTAAGGATGCCTAACTTTCAAAATAGTTACAGTGCCTACAAGTGTCTACTTAGAAATAAGTCCCAGGTAAGGGTGCATACATGTGAAACCTAGCAGTGAAATCTTATGAATCCTCTACAAAGTTCTGGAGAGACTTATCTTGCATAGAATTATAGAAAAAATAGACCCCTGTCTGATTCCACAGCAAGCTGGCTTCAGGAAAGGCAAAAGCTGCACTTCGCAAGTGCTGAACCTGACCCAGCACATAGAAGATGGCTTTGAAAGGCAGCAGATCACAAAAATTGTGTTCTGTCTATGTATTTAATTTATATAAATATTTACAGGTAATGCACAGGGTTTTAATTTTTTTTTGATATATCACAAGTTTTGATAATGCTCACCAGCTATATGTTTGTTTATGTTATGTTATTTTATTTTACTGTGTATGATTTTGCTTTATTGTCTTTGTACTCATATGTTGTATGTATTTTATTGTGTTGTTATTGTGTTTTGGTTTTACCTTATTGTAATATGCTGTTGGGCTTGGCCTCATTTGCGCCAGCTGCGCCCGTACCTTGGGAAGTTTGACTTGGCCACGGTAGTCCATGCTCTGGTTACATCCCGTATAGACTACTGCAATGCTCTCTACATGGGGTTGCCTTTGAAGACTGCTCGAAAGCTTCAAATGGTCCAGCGTTTGGCAGTCAGGTTGCTAACAGGAGCAGCACTCAGGGAGCATACTACTCCTCTGTTGCACCAGCTGCACTGGCTGCCAGTTTGCTACCGGGCACAATTCAAAGTGCTGGCATTACCCTATAAAGCCCTAAATGGTTCTGGCCCTACTTACCTCTCCGAACGCATCTCCTCCTATGAACTGTCTAGGACACTAAGATCATCTGGGGAGGCCCTGCTCTCTGTCCCGCCTGCATCACAAGTGCGCTTGGCGGGGAGGAGAGACAGGGCCTTCTCAGTGATGGCCCCTTGGCTGTGGAACGCCCTGCCTGTAGATATCAGATCGGCCCCCTCCCTGCTGGCATTTTGGAGGAAAGTGAAGACCTGGCTGTTCAAACAAGCGTTTGATTAAACAGTGTAATTGAACATTGGAATACGGAATAATGGATGATGAGACTGGATTCTGGTTTTACTGTTAAGGCGCTAATGATTGTTATACTGATGTTTAATGATTTATGTTACAATTGTTTTTAATTGCCCTATACTTGTCTCGTGATGTTTTGTATTGATGTTGTTCACCGCTTTGAGTCGCCTGAGGGCTGGGAAAAGCGGTATATAAATAAAGTAAGTAAGTAAGTAAATAAATAAATAAGTTGCCCGAGTCCCCATTGGGTAGATGGTGGCGGGATATTAAATAAAGCTGCTGCTGCTGCTGCTGCTGCTTCTTCTTCTTCCTCTTCTTCTTCTTCTTCTTCTTCTTCTTCTTCTTCTTCTTCTTCTTCTTCTTCTTCTTCTTCTTTATAATTGATTAATATATGCCTAGCATAATCAGTGTTACCTAAATTTTATGTATGTGGAATTTTTAAGGTACACAATAAGAATACACGTAATTAAGATAGAAGCAAAAGAAATACGGCAAACCATTTTTCTTCATCTAAAGAATTTCAGTATTTCTTTCTGTCTTCCCAGGGCATATAGAAAGGATTGTCTTCTGCCTATATCAGGGGTCCACAAACTTTTTAAACAGAGGGCCAGGTCACATTCCCGGATTATAATTAAAAAAATGAATGAATTCCTATGAACACTGCAAATATCTTATTTGTAGTGCAAAAGAACATTTAAAAACAATACAATAATTAAAATTAAGAACAATTTTAACAAATATAAACTTATTAGTATTAGAAATTATAGGCCCCTCTCTGGCACCAACTGCTACTCTGGCCAGAGTGAAGACAGAGGGGAGCAGAAGACAGTTCCATCTTGTCTTTACTAATAATATAATATAGTATATTGTACATACATATAATATGTATAATAGTATAATGTAATACAATATGATACTAGTAATAATAATACAATATTATAATTATAATTATATATTTACATTACATGTGTAGTGGAATCTACCTTTAAGACGACAAGGCCGAAGCCTGCATGACAGTAGCTGTCATCTTGGAAGGCAGGCAGAGACAGGAGGAGGAGTCAAGCCGACTCCTGATTGGTTGGAGCAATTAGAGGAGGAGTCGGTTGAGACAGAGAAAATAAGCTGTCAGCTCTTGACAGAGAGAGAGAAGTGTCTTGACATCAGACAAAGAAGGATGAACTCTTTAGATAGGAAGTTACAGTAGGGATCTGACAGGGAAAGAAAGTTCTAAGTGAGCCTTTAGAATAGGGAATAAGCAGCAGACAAGGGATAAGGTTACTGTATTGGGAAGATCAGTAACAGAAAGACTTGTCTGATTATACTTAGGGGAAGTATAAGGAAGTTTATTGCCCTGTGGGGGGAGACAGACAGGAGTCTGTTCTTCAAGTGTTACTGTTTCTAAAGATAGAGCAGTTTGTTAAAGGAATCTCACAGTTGAAAAAAGCTTTATTGTCAGTGGAACTACTTGTTTAAGTAACTAAGTCTCTACATCTGAATTACGCTTTCTGTACCACTCATTATATGAGTAGCTGTTTGTTTAAAGTTCAATAAACCCTTTCTAGTTCACTTATAACTGTTGTATGCCTCAGTCTATCCATCTCCTCAGAACTCAGTCTGTCAATCTCCTCAGAACTAAGTCAGTCTGTCAAACCCATTATAAGGTCCAGTCATCCAGTGAAGAAGCAATAGGTGAACCAAGAGCTCAAACACACCTTACCTACAACACATTCACACCTTTGGTTCCTCAGGCCAATAGAAGCTGAGGTGGTGGCAGTTATACCTACCAAGCAACATCGGTCATTTATAATATTTTACTCTCCCTTGCCTTGAGGGGCAGAGGTGGTATTGATTGTTTGTCCACCCTGCCCAGACAGCCTTTAATTTTATTATTATTGTAATATTACTAATAATATTACAATACAATGGTATAATGCAATATAGTAACATATAATACTGATATTGTACTATGCTAATAATATAATATATTGTATGAAAATATATCTTGTAAGCCACTCTGAGTCCCCTTCGGGGTGAGAAGGGCGGCATATAAATGCTGTAAATAAATAAATAAATAAATACATAAATAAAATAGTCTTATGGGCTGTAGGCTTTGAACCAATGTAATGCTTGCTGCTCTAATTCCCATGATGTGCAACAGGACAGGAGATCTTTAGGCAGAGACTGGATTAGGGACTCCTCCAGTTCTATGATTTTATGTAGACAAAGATATTAGAAAAAAATGGAAAAAATTCACCATGACAAGGTCTGCACGTTGCAAAAAATCGTTAAAAACAACTGATGTTTATCAAACTGATTACGACTGTCAGAGCCATGCTTGCACAAACAAGAAAACTTAACCTTCCAAGATACAAAATCTTTGCATTGAATCATTCTTACAATTCTCTCTCCCTATGTTAGTTCAAACTCCATCTATGAGATTATATTGGGGGCGAGGGAGGAACCCAACCAAAACTCTTCTCTATGTCTGTGATCTTAGCCAGATGATACCTCTCTAAGCCTTCTTCTTTTTTTTCAAAGGCCTAATTCCAATTTGTACTGATGAAGCCTCCTTCCCCACACCTTTTCTCTATGGCGATTCATTGTTTTGGTGGAAGGGAGACCACTTATTCCCTATGTGCCCGTAAACAAACACACACACACACATCATACACTGAGGATGTAGGAATGACATCATATTCCCTTATTACTTAGTAATGGGCAACTGTATGAGAGGTGACATAACATTTTCACCGCCATTGCTGGCGGGGATGTGGTGGGGACACAAATACCACCTGGGTGACCTCGAAGTGACATCATGTTCCTTGTGGTTTCCAGTATGAGCTGCACATTGTTTTTCTTTTTGAATAGTTGTTCATGGGGTGCTCCTTTCCCCATGCCTGCTTCAAATAAAGTGTAGATTTTTACATTTGTTGTACTCTACCATTCATTACTTTACCAAAAATGCTCAAAATATCTCACCCCAGCAGTCATAGTGAATGCAGGGTCTCTTTACACTTTCCTCAGATCAGTCTATTACCATTTCTCCCCTTTTTGGGGAAACGTCTCCATCAATTTGAATTCTACAGGGTAGCTTCTAATTAAATCTAATCTGTATTAATTGTTCATAAAATTCTCATAGATAGAAGTAATCACATATTTATGCCACGGGGATAATGATCAAATCTGTAATTGAATCACTTAATTTGGTCTGAATCAGATATTAAATTTTCCAAACCAGAGAAAGCTCTCATAACTGACTGCTATGTCTAATATCTACAACATATTATGGAAGAAGATGTAACAAAGCAAACAGACTGCTTCTGGATGAACCACATATTCATTGCCCGCTTGATCATTAGATCTCATTGAATCAAGCACACATGGGAGTTAAATACTACTACACTGTACATCTTAAAACATTCAATGTACAGATATCATGCAAAAATGGTAGCTGAGACAGACAAAAACACCTACATTTTTCACTTACAGAGACAAAAATAGTCATGTGTTTAACGCCCCAAAACAAAAGAGAAGTGGGACTGACACTATAATTTTACATTATGCCTAAATGCCTCATTAAGTCTACATTATTTTTTCCAGACTTCGGAAGAGAATTTTCTTCCACTTTTGTGCAGAATGAAACAGCAAACATATTTTAAATCCTTTCATACATATTATTGTAATGGTGCAGACTTTCTAGACTTACCTCCTCTATGGATAATCAAAGAAGTCTCACTTCCAACTGGACATTCTTTAAGTATATCCACTACTTCTGCATGGCTCAGGTTCTGTACATTCTGCTGGTTGATCTCAACAATGAGGTCACCTTCACATAAACCAGGGCACCCCTGAATGTCTAGAATTTGCTTCACTCTCTGTCCTGTGGGGCTGTCTGCTATAGTGAAGCCAAAGCCCTGGGCCCCTTTCACAATGGTTAAGGTCATGAGTTCAGCTTGCGTGGCCCCAGAAGAAGCCATTGAAACATTATCATCATGAACAGGTGGTGGGAATGTGCTATCAAGCTGACTATCTGCTGGAATGGAGTGCAAGGAATGTGGCGGCCGATCTGTTACATCTGGAACAGACTGAGAAGTTCTAGAAATGTATTCCAAATAAGTTTCATAGTTATGTCTTCCATTTACTATTACTGGAGGCCTCTCCATGACTGCAATTGGTGGCACCATGCTGTTGGCAGGATCTTCAGGATCAAAGGGCAGAGGGTATCCACGACATAGCACCAGGTTGACACTCTGACCAATGGGAACAGACTGGAAGAGTTTGACTACATCTGCGTGAGTATGCCCAAGGACACAAACTTCATTAATATAGACAATGACATCACCTAGAAAGAGAAAAAAATAGTGACATGAGATAACTTCAACTGTGCTCCAATTTAAAGAGTTAATTAATTTGGGATCTCCAAGAGGTATCATCACTGTCTGGCAGCAACTGACATACAAATTTAAATTGAGGCTGCAGTCTGCCTATAAACATTATTCTGGTGATTAAATAGCTGATACAGATTTTTGCCTTAAGTCTGGAACTTTTTCCAAATTAAATAGACATTGCAAAAAAAACAAAACTTCTTGAAGCAGAAAACATTCTGTTTTTTGTTTGCAGGTTTCCCACATACAATAAGTATTCAAAATTGAAAGTCCAACACATTGGTATGAGAAGTTGTGGTATCTCACTATCATAGAAAAAGAGACACAACAAGTTCACAACTCAAGAGATGAACATTATGATGAGTTTTTAAAATTATGGATTGTGGATTATGGATAGAAACAGAGATGGATTAATGCAGTGGATTCTCATGTCAGTCTTCGGAACAGTATCTTAATTTGAAGTCTAGAAAACCAAGTGTGTCTATATGCACATACTGTATTTCATGTTTTGCCAAGGAATGCTGTCAGGTTGTAAACTTTATTTTGTTCTTTTTTTGTAACTTTCTTACAATAAAAAAAAACCCTCAACAACAGCTACACTCCAATTAACACATTAGTTCTGGAGATCAGCCTGGTTTGGTTCAGAATTCCCAATGACTACATTCTTCAAGAATGTGTATGGAGCTTACTATAAAGATGGAAATTCTTTTGGCCTATTTAAAGTACCTGTCAAGAAAAAGCATTCACTATTTTTTTTTACAGATGAAGACTGAATCAACGTACCAACCATAATCTCTGAGGATTTCATGTCTATAAAAGCAGCAAATATCGATCGGAAGAGAGCTGTGCACTTAACACGTTAGACCTCACCACTCTGCGATTAACTTTAAGACTGGTATAATAAATGATATTTTTGTAGACAACTGTAGAATTAAATAAGCCAGGTGGAAAAGAAAGAACTTCTGAGAAATCCATAAAACTTTGCAGCTTTTCTGCTCACAGAAGTATCATGCCTTCAAACTTTGCTTGTTGCCATGGTTGAAATTCAGACCTCTCAGACTAAGAATGACCTAGCTATCCTCCATTCCTTTGGATGTGAGAACTCCTGCTTCTTTACCGAAGTTCATATCTCTTCATGAGTTGTTGCAGTTAATGCAGAGATAAAAGTCCCTCTCAACTTCCTTCAGAGGTTGTGCTGAGACAGAGATAGCATTCTTCATCACAGGGATGACATGCCTGAAAGCTGATATTACGGCCCCAATGTTGAGCATCAACTCAAAAATTGAAATGAAACCGGAGTTATCACAGAGTTTTGGCAGGTGTTGCTTGGGCTGCTGAGGAGATGGACTTCGTTTGTTGAGAACCAAACGTAACTCCTCAGCAGCTCAAAGGGCATCTCCCAAAACTTCATGGGAACCTGTACCCAATATTCTGTAGATGAGATCTTGGCCTTCCCAAGGTGGAACCCCATGATCATCAATTATCATCAATTACTTTGCCTTAGAGTTCTTCCAATTTAAAGCAATCTTAAAGTAAATCTATGGTGAATTTCCTGGGACAGAGAGGGTGTGACCCTCCCAAGACTACCCACTGGAATTTTATGGTCATAGTCTAACACTGAAATTGTGCTGGTACGGCTGTACCAGGAGCTCCAACTTTATTTTCTTTCTGTTATCTGTTTGCAGTCATAGGGAAGCCTCCTGTCCATCATAATTAAGTTTTGGTTCTGCCCCTTGTTCAGGCCTCTGGGAGGGAAAGGAGCCATTTTTTGGGCAGTCTCACATAAGGAAGCTAAACTATAGGATGTAGACCAGCTCGTCCCGTAGAAAAGCTTCTTTTCTCAAGAACATCCGGGGAAACAGAAACAGAAATTCCAGGGAAAAGGTCCCAAAGCTCTGGCTGAGAGCTCACAGCCTCTCAGCCTCACAGCAATCAGAAGGAAAACAACCCCGAGGTTTTCACGGATCCACGGAACTCCATCTGAAATATCTACAAGCCTCGGCTGGTAGGTCTACTCGATACCCAGACGCATTTGGAATCGGTAGTAGGACCCACACCGATGAGGCACAGATAGTAAACAGCCTGGGAGAGGTTAAATAGGGATTTTTCCTACAGAGAAAGTTCAGTTAATTAAAGTCAGGTACCAGTCCATTGAGGACTAGACTAAGAAAGCCTTGAAGTGTTGTTTGAACCATTGAAGATTTGTTGTTTGTTCCATAATAAAGACTTTGTTGTATCATTAAAGACTCTAAAGACCATTAGAAAAATCCCTGAGAACCTCTCTTTGAGGTGCCCTGGTTTCCCGCTGGGCTTAAAGTATACGTCCTATAGAAAAGACAGCTGTTACAGGCCCAGCGTGCGACAGAACAGAAATCATTACACCACAACATCTTCCTCTATTCTATGACCATCCTCATAAATTCCTGTGCAATTCAAATGAAAGCAATGCATTAAGAATTGAGTTGGGAATTATGCATTGCTTCACTTCATCTTTTCTGTTTTATTTCTTCTTTTCGATCTTTGTATTTTTTTAAATCTTCAGAACAGATCCATCAGCATATGCGGAATCTGGAAAGTTACTTTGAAGAACGATTAGTCCTAAATCTCTCATATCTAAATGTTATAGTTATAATTTTTATAAGGACCCCTATACTTTTCCATTTCATAATAGTAACATAGACAAAGATCCACCCAGAAGAAAAGTGTTCTTGCATATATCAAGAGAACCACTGACCGCATAGGGAAACAATGAGGAAACAACATACAAACTATCTACAGACCCACCAAGAAAATCCAACAAATGCTACGTTCAGCAAAGAACAAGAGGGATCCTCTCACTTCTGCAGGAGTCTACCGTATACCATGCAGCTATGGACAAGTCTACATAGGGACCACCAAACGCAGCATTGCCCAAACACGATTCAAGGAACATGAAAGGCACTGCAGACTACTTCAACCAGAGAAGTCAGCCATAGCAGAGCACCTGATGAACCAACCTGGACACAGCATATTATTTGAGAACACAGAAATGCTGGACCACTCTCACAACCACCATGTCAGACTACACAGAGAAGCCATTGAAATCCACAAGCATGTGGACAATTTCAACAGAAAGGAGGAAACCATGAAAATGAACAAAATCTGGCTACCAATATTAAAAAACTCTAAAATTACAACAGCAAAACAACAGAGAGGAAATAACCAGGTACATCTAATCACCTCTCAACAAAAGATTGCCCCAGGCACTGCCAGGCTATCAAATGCTAATCAAGGTGGTCAGTTGAAATATTCACACCTAGCTCCAACAGACAAGAGTTCTTTGTCCCACTCTGGGCATTCCACAGATATATAAACCCAATTTTCCTAGTTCCAACAGACCTCACTACCTCTGAGGATGCTTGCCATAGATGCAGGCGAAACGTCAGGAGAGAATGCCTCTAGAACATGGCCATATAGCCCAAAAAAACCTACAAAACCCATTGGTTTTGACCATTAGATTGTTCTAAAAAGCACAGTTTTGTGATGTTGTAGATGAATTGCTATCAACTGCCAAGGAGACTTTAAGGGTTAACTGGATCCTACCCTAAAATGTATTTTAACTATTATTACCTTCCATTGTTTTTGTTGTGGGAGCAAATTATGGTTTCTGTTTAGCATCCTTGGTGCCTATACTCCATGGGTACTATTGTGCGTGTGTGGTGCTTTTTGTCATGGCTTTGGGCCCATACAATAAACTATTTTGATGATGATGATGTTGTAGATATCTTATCAAAGGAGTTGCCATATTATTTTCCGGCAAGCTTTTGATGGGTAAACAACCCGGGCTATGTCTGTCCTCACTGCCTATTGTTATTGTTGTGGTTATTTTTAAAGCTAACTGTATTGTTTTAGTCTGTTTCTGTAAACCGCTCCGAGCCAAATTGGGAGTAGTGGTATACAAGTTAAATAAATAATAAATAAATAAATTTATATATATTGTCGATATATATATAAATTATTTATTTATTTATTTATTTATTTATTATTTATTATTTATTAATTTATTATTTATTATTTATTTATTTAGCTCTGGCGTGGGCTGGTCCATGAGGTCACGAAGAGTCGGAGACGACTGAACGAATGAACAACAACAACAATATTGTCGAAGGCTTTCATGGCCGGAATCACTGGGTTGTTGTAGGTTTTTTCGGGCTGTATGGCTATGGTCTAGAGGCATTCTCTCCTGACATTTTGCCTGCATCTATGGCAAGCATCCTCACTACCTCTGAGGATGCTTGCCATAGATGCAGGCAAAATGTCAGGAGAGAATGCCTCTAGACCATGGCCATACAGCCCGAAAAAACCGACAACAACCCAAATTTTATATAGGTTCTGTCCTATCCCCTTAACCGCTTTGAAAGAGACCTGGTGTAATTCTACTTTTGCCCTGCACACATGTTATAATTAAAAAGCTGGCTTTTCAAAAATTTTGTGCTAAACCAGCATGCATTCAGTAATTACACCCAGGCAGATGTGGATTAGTTGGCAAGGCTATTTACATTTCTATTGTGTTCTGCATACAGTGGTGAGATCTATTTAAATGAACACATTTAACTTGTTTTTTTGCAGAAAAGGAAGAAGAAAATAATTTACGATAATCTAAAGACTTTGATTATTTGCTGATGTAGTAAACATGAAACACCACTGTTCGAGATTGCAAGGAAAGCACAAAGTAGGGATGCAGAAATAAATGAGAAAAATCGCAGATTCTTTTTTAATCTTATTTTTGTGCCATATACTATACACGGAATGGGTCTTATTAGCCTGAGTTGGGCTAAAATGCATTGCGTTTGAAACAAAAATAATGAACCATTTCAAAAAGGGACCATATGAGAGAAGAAGAGTTTTACTCGGTTCCTTGCTCGGGAGGTAAACAAGAGAGACTATTTTAGGCTTTGCATCTGGAAGCCCTTTATCATCTTCAAAAACCTGGAGCCAACGAGCTGCAATGACAAAGCATTGGGTAGATTTGAAAAAGAACAAAAAAAAATTCCTCTGCCGTGTTCATGCTGCTATTTGGGAGCATGTTCAAATCCAGCAGTTTGTATGGAAAACCCCTTTTGAAGACACACAGACACGCACACACGTTTCCCCCCCTAAATGCAAGGAGGTCAAAATTTATCACACCTTTGTACTACTTGGGATATTCTATTTTATTTCTTTGCACGAAACCACGTTTTTGTCAGTAATGGCTCCCAGAAGCGAGGGAAGTTAGCCTCCCAGCAGCCTAAAGGCTTAGCTGTACAACCGAGCATGAGGTAAGTACAAAGCCGCCACTGTGACTACCCAGGAAGCCTGGCACGAAGCCATGTATCATCAACGGATGAAAATCTTTTGACTGCCGCCTTAGCTGCGCTGCCTTGCAATTTTCAGCTCCTCTCCGAAATGCCTTGTTCGGAAGAGAAAAACAGAAAGTGGAAATAATGAACTGACTCAGGGTGGCGGGTGAAGGAAAACGTAGTAATCACACAGCCCCAGAATCCGTAAATCCTGATCACATTTATGACAATTATTTACACTGCCAATTAGCTGAATTGACAAAAAAACCCCAAAAAAACACCATTGCCTTTCAATGGTTGTGAGAGAGATGACAATAGTTATTGTAAGGGCCACGGAGCTTAACATGTCTGGCCTTAGAAAAGCAATGTCTAAATGGGTAATGTCGTGAATGAAGTCTGTACCTCTCGGGAAAGAACAAAATGTTCAAATTTGTCTGACAAGCAGAACTCTGCGAAGCATGAGATACGGCTGTAGCCAGGCGCAATGCTCTGGGGCTGCAGATAAAGCTAACATACCAGACTGAAATGCATAAGTTACCGCAGAGGTACAGTCCAGTAATTATTATTTTACATCACTTTATAGTATGTGTTATTATGCATTGCAAGTAGAACAGACAAAATATTTAACACTCAGGGGACAGAATTTCTACTGAAAAATATTTTCATGAAAGATACTATGTGACATCTTAGATATGTACTCATCTATTTTTGATGCCTCAACTATTAATAATAATAATAATAACACTTTATTTGTACCCCGCTACCATCTCCCCAAGGGACTCGGTGCGGCTTACATGAGGCCGAGCCCAAACACAACAATACAAGCAATAACAACACAGTACAAGCAATTAAAAACACATAGACAATAAGATACACAACATTATCAATAAAACAGCACATTTGGGAACTGAAACAGCTAGAAGAAATAAGGAAATTTGATAACAAGATGAGCTGGTTTCACTATTGGCAAACTAAAGAGTGCTTTAAAGAAGATCGAAAGATAGGGTTTACATCTAAGGAATCAAATTGGGATAGAGTAATGAAAAAAGATCAGAAATTAATCAAAATCCTTTATCAAACCTTGCGGGAGTGGGATCTGGAAAAGGATAGAGTAAAGGAAAATATGACGAAATGGGCCTTCGACATAGGCCACTCAATACTTTTGAAAGACTGGGAAAAGGTGTGGAAAAAGAAACTAGAATTCACAAAAGCTTCAAATATAGTTGAGGGCTGGTATAAGATCTATTTCAGATGATACTGGACACCCTCTCACCTATCAAAATAATAGAATCATAGAATCAAAGAGTTGGAAGAGACCTCATGGGTCATCCAGTCCAACCCCCTGCCAAGAAGCAGGCATATTGCATTCAAATCACCCCTGACAGATGGCCATCCAGCCTCTGCTTAAAAGCTTCCAAAGAAGGAGCCTCCACCACACTCCGGGGCAGAGAGTTCCACTGCTGAACGGCTCTCACAGTCAGGAAGTTCTTCCTAATGTTCAGATGGAATCTCCTCTCTTGTAGTTTGAAGCCATTGTTCCGCGTCCTATTTATTTATTTATTTATTTATTTATTTGATGCACTTATTAACCGCCATTCTCAGCCCTTACGGGCGACTCATGGCGGTGTACAGTACACATAAAAAGACAGTTACAAAGGCCAGTATCAACAACATATAACTATACGACAAATACAAACTACATAAAAATCCGCTTCGTCTCTTAGTAGAATCATAGCCAGTCTCATCTTCCTTATACCATTCCAGTTCTCATTACCGTAATGTTGTTGCTTAGCACTTAATTAAATGCCCTCTCGAACAGCCAGGTCTTAAGGCTTTTTCGAAAGGACATGAGAGAGGGCGTCTCCAAGGAAGCAGAAAACAAGCTTGCTCCCTCCTCCCTGTGGCTTCCTCTCACATATTTATACATGGCTATCATATCTCCTCTCAGCCTTCTCTTCTTCAGGCTAAACATGCCCAGTTCCCTAAGCCGCTCCTCATAGGGCTTGTTCTCCAGACCCTTGATCATTTTAGTTGCCCTCTCTGGACACATTCCAGCTTCTCAATATCTCTCTTGAATTGTGGTGCCCAGAATTGGACACAATATTCCAGGTGTGGTCTAACCAAAGCAGAATAGAGGGGTAGCATTACTTCCTTAGATCTAGACACAAAATGCAACAAAAATTATAGCAATAGATGCTGGAGATGTGAAAAAGAGCTGGGCACCCACTACCACATGTGGTGGGGGTGTAAAATAATTAGGAAATACTGGTCAACAATACATAAATACACTCAAAAATCATCAGCGTGAAATTTGAAATGAAACCGGAGTATTATCTCTTAAACATATCAGATCTGAACCTATTAGAGAACGATGACAGGATTTTCTTCTATATAACAGCCGCAGCAAGAACTACAATAGCCCAAAAATGGAAAGAAAAAGTATCTCCACAAATTGAAGACTGGATCAACAAAATTATGGATTACATGAGTATGGACAATTTATCACAAAATCTAAGTAATAAAACCAAGATCAAACAAACGGACTGGGAACCCTTAAAAAGGTTCATGCAGGAAAAATTACAAATACAATTATAGAGATGAAGGATACAGCAAACAAATCAAAAGAAAAATGACCAAAGACCTAAAAGAAATAGTATCAGAGTAACAGTTTTTACTCCTTGCGACCCGAACCGGAAGTCAACATTTCCCCCTTTCCCCCCCTGAACTACCCACTCCCCCTCTCTCCTACTCTCTTCCCTCCCCTACACTCCTCACTTTAACCTATATTTTCTTACCTTTCCTTAAAACACATTGTTCCCCCTCTTTCACTGTATTCTTATGGAAAACGGAAATAAATAAATAAAAAAACAGCACATAATTAAATACCGTGGGTAGGCCAAATGTAGAGTTAAAATTGGAAACAATGCTGGGACATGAACGGAAGGTGATACTGGTGTTTGTGGAAGAGCATATGAACAGACTTAAAGAAATGTAAATTGCTTTGGAGGACAAAGTGCTATGGGATCATTATTCCGGGAAGGCACACTGGAACAGCCACATCTTCAAGTTCCTCCTGAAGACTGCCAGAGTTGGAGCCTGTCTGATGTCTTTAGGGAGTGAGTTCCAGAGTCAAGGGGCCACCACCGAAAAGGCCCTCTCTCTCATCCCCACCAACCGCGCCTGCGATGCTGGTGGGATCGAGAGCAGGGCCTCTCCAGATGATCGAAAAGATCGCGTGGGTTCATAAATAGAGATGCGATCACGCAGGTAGGCGGGTCCCAAACCGTTCAATTATAACAAGTAAAAACAATCAAGAAATTCTGTTAAAAACAATAGCATATGATAGAAAAATATAAAAAACTGTACAAAGCCTTAAAACATTATTGTGAGTGTCTCCATGTCAAATTGTTATTCCATTGAACTCTAAAGCCCTAAATGGTTTGGGCCCCGCCTATCTTCGCAATCGCATCTCCCTCTATGGACTGGCGCGAACGCTAAGATCTTCTGGGAAGTCCCTCCTTTAGCTCCCACCACCGTCACAAGCACGGTTGGTGGGGACGAGAGAGAAGGCCTTCTCAGTGGTGGCTCCTCACCTCTAGAATGCCCTTCCTGGAGAAATAAGACAGGCCCCATCCCTCCCCTCCTTTCATAAGAGCCTGAAGACCTGGTGGTTTAAACAAACTTTTGAGAACGACTAATTCAAGCTCTGCCCAGATACTGTTGAAATTGGCCATATCTTCTTCTACCAATTACCCAGGTCACTCTCTTCTATTAGGCCCTGGAAATGTACAGCCATAGACTCTACCTAATTTCCCAGGCCCTCTAAAATCGCAGTAGCCTGGCCCGACCTTTTAAACTGCCTTGAACAGGCAGGATTATTTTAAATAAGTGCTACTGTGGTTTTAATGCTTATATTGTCTTGTTAATTTTATGTTTATGCCATTTTTCTTGTATGTATTGATGATGTTACTTGGAAACAGCTCAGAGTCCCCTTGGGGAGATAGAGATATAAATAAAGATATAAATAAAGTTTTGTTGTTGTCGTTGATTGTGTTATCAAGTAGTTCCATAATTTTGTATTTGAGAAGGCCTGCTCACAAAGCCAGGTTTTCACTTTTTTTGTCAGGAGGAAGGAAGCTGATCTTATATCTCTAGGCAGGGCATTCCATAGTCGAGGGACCACTGCTGAGAAGGCCCTGTCTCTCATCCCCTGTTTCCCATCCAGGGGGGCGGGGGAATTCAGGGCGGCCTCACAGAAGCACCATACGATGCCAGCATCATAAAACATTCAACAATACATTAAAAATATTAAAACAATAAATTAAAACACGGCTATTAAAAATCAGAATGCCAAATCCAAGTCTGGGTCCATTCATTGTCACGAGTTGCTTAAGTCTTCTTTCACTTGCTGACATTAGAATCATAGAGTTGGAAGAGGCCTCGTGGGCCATCCAGTCCAACCCCCTGCCAAGAAGCAGGAATATTGCATTCAAATCACCCCTGACAGATGGCCATCCAGCCTCTGTTTAAAAGCCTCCAAAGAAGTAGCCTCCATCATACTCCAGGGCAGAGAGTTCGACTGCTGAACGGCTCTCACAGTCAAGAAGTTCTTCCTCATATTCAGGTGAAATCTCCTTTCTTGTCGTTTGAAGCCATAGCTTTGTGTCCTAGTCTCCAGGGCAGAGAAACCAAGCTTGCTTCCTCCTCCCTATGACTTCCCCTCACATATTTATACATGGCTATCATATCTCCTCTCAGCCTTCTCTTCAGGCTAAGCATGCCCAGCTTGTTCTTACGCTGCCAGAATCAGACCCTCCATCTCCTTTTTCAAAGTTTCATTTCTTTCTCTTCTATCCAGTTGTTTCCAGTTGTTTCTCTTCTATCCTGCTGTCACCTGGGATTGCAACATCAAAATCCATACTTTTTTTTTTTTTTTTTAACACAATTGTGAGGTCAGGAGCTCTAAAACTCTGTTTGTCTGAATCTGGAAGTCCCAGAGTAGTTTGAACTGCTCATTCTCTGTAACTTTTTCCGGCTTGTGATCCCACCACTTAGTTGTCACAGGCAGATTGTATTTGTGGCACAAGTTCCAATGAATCATCAGAGCAATGGTGTTATGCCTCTGCTTGTAGTCTATCTGCGCGATCTTCTTAATATTATTATTATTATATACACAAGAAGATTAGTACACAGCAAATAAGATCACTATGGTAGCAACAGTAAGAACTGACCACGGAACAACAGACTGGTTCAAGATTGGGAAAGGCGTACGGCAAGGCTGCATACTCTCACCCAACCTCTTTAACGTGTATGCAGAACACACCATGCGATGTGCGGGGCTTGATGAATGCAAAGCTGGGGTGAAAATTGCTGGAAGAAACATTAACAACCTCAGATATGCAGATGACACCACTCTGATGGCCGAAAGCGAGGAGGAGCTGAGGAGCCTTCTAATCAAGGTGAAAGAAGAAAGCGCAAAAGCTGGGTTGCAGCTAAACATCAAAAAAACCAAGATTATGGCAACAAGAATGACTGACAACTGGAAAATAGAGGGAGAAATCGTGGAGGCCGTGACAGACTTTGTATTTATAGGTGCAAAGATTACTGCAGATGCAGACTGTGGCCAGGAAATCAGAAGACGCTTACTTCTTGGGAGGAGAGCAATGTCCAATCTCGATAAAATAGTAAAGAGTAGAGACATCACACTGGCAACAAAGATCCGCCTAGTCAAAGGCATGGTATTCCCTGTAGTCACCTACGGATGTGAGAGCTGGACCTTAGGGAAGGCCGAGCGAAGGAAGATAGATGCTTTTGAGGTGTGGTGCTGGAGGAAAGTTCTGAGAGTGCCTTGGACTCCGAGAAGATCCAACCAGTCCATCCTCCAGGAAATAAAGCCCGACTGCTCACTGGAGGGAAGGATACTAGAGACAAAGTTGAAGTACTTTGGCCACATCATGAGGAGACAGGGAAGTCTAGAGAAGACAATTATGCTGGGGAAAGTGGAAGGAAAAAGGAAGAAGGGCCGACCAAGGGCAAGATGGATGGATGGCATCCTTGAAGTGACTGGACTGACCTTGAAGGAGCTGGGGGTGGTGACGGCCGACAGGGAGCTCTGGCGTGGGCTGGTCCATGAGGTCACAAAGAGTCGGAGACGACTGAACGAATGAACAACAATGGTGGCTTTTGTATTATTATTATTATTATTATTATTATTATTATTATATGGTTATCATAGTTTTCTATGGGCGAGCAGATGAAGAGTGGTATATACCATATGTTCTCTGTCTCAAAAACTAGAGCTGATAGGAAAAAAAACTGGTGCAAAATAATTTTTTGTGATCTGAAGGCTGCACACTGCTCATAGGTTCTACCTTTCTTTCCCAACTGAGACTCTTATTCAAAGGATTTTGTGGATCATGATCCATAAATAAATAAATAAATAATCATACAAAATTCAAATATTTGGCCAGTGCTCCTTTCTGATCTACTGAAGCATGAACTTTCTAGACTCATTCATCTTCTTTTCAAAATTGGGATTAAAATATAAAAATAAAAATTCACTCCAGTATAATATTCACTTTATGGAGATGAAAGAGAGGATTGCCAGATAAATGCAATTTAGATTTCATTGCGATTTCTTGGAATGTTGGACAGAATAGTTAAGTGCAGGTGAACTCCCTGAATATTTTGCCATGTGGGAATTTTCATTGCAATCACATTTTTTACTCCATCTCATTCATTTGCCTTCAGAGAAATAAAGATCTCATATATTTTGATGTTTGACTTAGCCAGTACTTTTGTTTCTTAATTCAAGAGATGGGAGATTCTGTATAATGATCGGATAGGCAATTTCTTGTTCCATTTTTATGGGAGTAGCTTTTAATGTTATCCATAATTTCAGGTATATGAGAACATGTGCCCCGGACTTAGCCAATTTCTTTTTTTCTCTTTGTTCTGCTTAAAATCAATTAAATTGACATATTTGCAGTTTTTTTAAAAAAAATGATGAAAATGACTGCTCTTCATTTCCTGTTGCTTAAGATTTTATTATTATTATTTTTATTTATTTACAGTTCTTATATTCCGCCCTTCTCACGCCGCAGGGGACTCAGGGCGGATTACAGTAAACACATATATGGCAAACATTCAATGCCAGTTTGACAAACAACATTTAACAGACAAAGGCTATTTAACTTTTTTTCTGGCCGCCAGGGGAGCTGCTGCTTTTCATCATCCATCAACGACACCGATGAAGTTCTTCCGCATTCCACATTCCCCGGAGTCTTCTTTCTTTATGGCCTCATAAATTAGTTAAATTTAGCCTCCCACACAAGGTGGTGCCTTATTTTCCTACTTGACAGATGCAACTGTCTTTCGGGTTGCAAAGGTCGACAACGGGCTACACAATGGCTGGACACCCACTCCAGCCCGGGCTGGCTTCGAACTCATGACCTTTTGGTCAGAGTGATCTTAATGCAGCTGACACTCAGCCAGCTGCGCCACAATCCCAGTGCATGTTTTCGAAATGAACCTTAGAATACAATAGGCTTAGTTGGTACCACTTTCCAATTTGATCCACTGGATGCAAACGGAAAATAAACTAATCTCAAAGGTATACAAAAAGTTATTAGAAGGAGAAGGAGATACAGACAGGGAGAAAACTTATATGAAGAAGTGGAAGGACAATCTAGGAAGAGAGATAAAGAAGGAAGAATGGGAGGAAATATGGAATAAGAAGCTAAAATACTCGAAAGAAATGGAACTCAAAGAAAATTGGTTTAAGATAGCCCATTGTTGTTGTTGTTCATTCGTTCAGTCGTCTCCGACTCTTCGTGACCTCATGGACCAGCCCACGCCAGAGCTCCCTGTCAGCTGTCACCACCCCCAGCTCCTTCAAGGTCAGTCCAGTCACTTCAAGGATGCCATCCATCCATCTTGCCCTTGGTCGGCCCCTCTTCCTTTTGCCTTCCACTTTCCCCAGCATAATTGTCTTTTCTAGGCTTTCCTGTCTCCTCATGATGTGGCCAAAGTACTTCAACTTTGTCTCTAGTATCCTTCCCTCCAATGAGCAGCCGGGCTTTATTTCCTGGAGGATGGACTGGTTGGATCTTCTCGCAGTCCAAGGCACTCTCAGAACTTTCCTCCAGCACCACAGCTCAAAAGCATCGATCTTCCTTCGCTCAGCCTTCCCTAAGGTCCAGCTCTCATATCCGTAGGTGACTACAGGGAATACCATGCCTTTGACTAGGCGGATCTTTGTTGCCATAGCCCATAGGTGGTATATAACCCCACATAGGATAGGGAAATTCAACAAAAACATGAACACAAAATGTTGGAAGCGCGGGAATCAGGAAGGGACATATTACCATTTATGGTGGACCTGCCCAAAAGCGACAAGATATTGGAAAAAAATACAAAAATCGTTACAAAGAATACTAAAGATTGATATTCCGTGGAAACCGGAAACTTTCCTATTAGGGATACACAATATAAAAATGGAAAAAATAAGGACAAAATCCTATTCCTCTTAACCACAGCAGCGAGAATAATCTACGCGAAACATTGGAAAGAAAAAGATCCCCCAGAGGAAGAGGAATGGCTAACGAAGATTCGTGATATAAGAAATATGGACAAATTAACCTATATACTTTCAAAAAAAAGGGGTACTCCTACAGCCGAAATAGACTGGAAACAAGTAACAATATATTTAGTAGAGGGAAAAAAATATGAAATTAATTATATGAAAGAACTGAAAGAAGATACAAATCAGGGGAGAGCAGAAGAGAAACAAAAGACGGAAAGCAATCCGAGGGAAGGAACGAAGGAACAGGGAAAACCTCCCAAAGATACCAGGAAGTCAACGCCAGTTTCATAATAACCACACACAATTTCCCTCACAACTCTTTTCTAAATCCTACCATCACATCTGGCACATTATGTATTATCAACAGTCATATTCCAGCTTACCCTCCACCCTTCCTATCCTGCTATCCCCCCCCTCTATTTCTTTCTACCCCCCCCCCCTATACCTTACCCACCCCGTTATTGTATGTTTTTAATGAAAATTAATAATAAAGATTATTTTAACAATTTGATCCACTGGATGATAATAAAATCTCAGAAATTGTTTTCAGCTCACAAGGTCTTCTCAGTGGTGGCCCCCCAGCTAAACTCCTTTCCCAGGGATATTAGATCATCCCCCTTCCTCCTGACTTTCTGAGAAAAAGTAAAAACTTGACTCTTTGAGCAAGCTTTGGAGAATGCAGTGGAATAGATAACATGAAACTATGAATGATGAACATGGAATGACCAGATGATGTTACTGGAAAACTATTTTAACACAATGACATTGGTGACTACATGTTTTTAATGGTTTTTATATAAGTTTTTATGTTATTATGTTGACTGTTTTTAATCGCACTTTTATGAATGCATGGCATTGAATCATGCCAATCTGTAACCCGCCTTGAGTCGCTGTATGGCTGAGAAAAACAGGCTATAAATAAATCTATATAAATAAAAATATAATGTTCGTTTGTGGTATTCACAGAACTCAAAAACCACTGGGGGAATTGACACAAAATTTGGACACGATACACCTAACAACCCAATGTATGTCCTTCACTCAAAAATTCTTGATTTTGTCATTTGGGAGTTGTAGTTGCTGGGATTTATAGTTCACCTACAACCAAAGAGTATTCTAAACTCCACCAATGATGGAAATGAAACAAATCTGTCCCCCAGAACTCCCATGAACAACAGAAAACACTAGAAGTGTTTGGTGGGCACTGACCTTGAGTTTGGGAGTTGTAGTTCACCTACATCCAGAGAGCACTGTGGACTCAAACAATGATGGATCTGGACCAAACTTGGCACGAATATTCCATATGCCCAAATATGAACACAGATGGAGTTTGGCGGAAATAGACCTTGGCATTTGGGATTTGTAGTTAACTGGGATTTATAGTTCACCTACAATCCAAGAGCATTCTGAATCCCACAAATGACGGAACTGGGGCAAATTTCCCACACAGAACACCCATGTGGGCCACAGCAACGCGTGGCAGGGGACGGTTAGTTGACACAGTAATAGAGAGTCCTCTCTTTCTCCATGTAGATACGGTTTTGCTAAGAGATCATCGCTTTTTCGGCCCTTCTCCTTCTGCTTGGGCAGGTGGAGAACAGATCTGTCACATTCATCTTGAGAATGTGACCTTCAAGTTGACACAGGCTTTACAACAGCTGACTTTTCCCATTAACCAACTAGTAATACAAAGACTGGAAGCATACAGAATATTGCTGCAGTTGATTCACACACACAAAAATTGTTAATCAAAGCAGTATCTGATCTGTGCTGATGTGTCCCCACACTTTCTGAAGTTAGGGTGTTTGTTTATTCATGTCAAATCCAAATTAAGTATCTCATAACATAATGTCAGTTTTAGAATGGATGCCATATGCTGAAACATGCAGGTGAAATGTACTGTGCAATCTGTCTTTCAATTCAAACTTCCCTTTTACTCCAAAAGAGAATTCTGCCTTCATTGTCATTTGGTTTGCCCTTCTAGACAAAAATAGCTTCTTGGTTCGTAGAAAGAGGGAGCTACAGGGAAGAGGATTACTCATAGCGAAAAGAGTAGAGGATTGTTCGGTTTGAAAACTAATTTGATAAAGTTAGATGTTAAACATTGGGAAATCAAATAATTATCACCAATACTAACAATGGAAGTTGTTCACTGAACTGTTTGCATATTTAGAAAACTAGCTGTGCCTTCCACGTGTTGCTGTGACCCAGTCTGGTGATTTAGAAAACAAAGCAACGAGAAAGTGTTGGTTTCTAATATATGTAATTTCTTTATGTTTGTGGGTAAACAGTATTTCTTATTGTTTCTTTGTCAGTGTTGAGGTAGAGATTGTCTGGTTTGCCTATCCTGGAACATTCAACATATAATTGTCCTTCTTTTGGGGTCCCTTTCAAATTTATGATACTATATCTGTCATACACACACACACGTGTGTGTGAATCATATATATCTATATCTATGGCTGGATGGCTCTTTGTCAGGAGGGGTTTTATTATGTGAAGTGAGTTGGACTAGATGGCATTAAGGCAGCATTTCCAACCTGGGGGTCAGGACCCCTAGGGGGTATAGCAAGGAGGTGTCAGAAGGGTTGCCAAAGACCACCAGAAAACACAATATTTTCTGTTGGTCATGGGGGTTCTGTGTAGAAAGTTTGGCCCAATTCTATCATTGTAGGGTTCAGAATGCTCTTTGACTGTAGGTGAACTATAAATCCCAGTAACTGTAACTCCGAAATGTCAAGGTCTAGTTCATCCAAACTCCATCTGTATTCATATTTCGGCATATGGAGTATTCGTGCCAAGTTTGGTCTAGATCCTTCATTGTTTGAGTCCACAGTGCTCTCTGGATGTGGGTGAATTACAACTCCAAAACTCAAGGTCAATGCCCACCAAGCCCTTCTAGTGTTTTCTGTTGGTCGTGGTAGTCCCGTGTGCCTAGTTTATTTTAATTCCATCATTGGTATAGTTCAGAATGCTCTTTAATTGTAGGTGAACTATAAATCCCAGCAACTACAACTCCCAAATGACAAAATCATTTTTTGAGTGATGGTCACTCCTTGGGTTAGTAGTTGTCTTGCGGCCAAATTTGGCAGCAATTTGCCCAGCGGATTTTGAGTAATGATGTCACTCAAAACAAACAGAGCATTTATATATACAGGGTGCAGCAGCATAAGGTAAAGGTAAAGGTAGTCCCCTGACATTAAGTCCAGTCATGTCTGACTCTGGGGTGTGGTGCTCATCTCCATTTCTAAGCCGAAGAGCCGGCGTTGTCTGTAGACACCTCCAAGGTCATGTGGCCGGCATGACTGCATGGAGCGCCGTTACCTTCCCGCCGGAGCGGTACCTATTGATCTACTCACATTTGCATGTTTTCGAACTGCTAGGTTGGCAGAAGCTAGGGCTGACAGCGGAAGCTCACGCCGCTCCCCGGAATCGAACCTGTGACCTTTCGATCAACAAGCTCAGCAGCTCAGTGCTTTAACCCACTGCGCCACCGGGGGCACCTTGCAGCAGCATAACTTTCTTTTTTAAAATGCGTGCCATTCAATCGGTTGAAGATGTAGCGGAGTGTTAATGGATTCGTTCGAGAGGCGGGAGTATAAAGTTTTATTCTGACACAGTTCAGTCACTGGAACAGTGAGGAGCATGCTTTTGCCGTTGTGGCCTACTTTTTGAGCGGATGTGGAGTGGCCGGCCCGTTCTCCAGATTTGGCCCCTTGTGATTTTTTTCTATGGGGGTTTTTGAAATCCCGTGTTTATATGAACCATCCAAGGACTCTACAAGATTTGAAGACCAACATCGAGGAAGAAATTGCCAACATAATGCCTGCTATGCTGGCAAGAGTCATGACAAATGCCAGAAATCAGTTCACTCAGTGCATGGAGAATGGGGGACGTCACCTACCTAATTTGATCTTCAAAACTACGTAAAACAAAACTTTAGGTGTGCGCCTATATTATATAAAAAAAATCTGATTCATACAATGAGTTTTATTCAGTTTTGAAAAAAGGAAGTTATGCTGCTGCACCCTGTATATATAGATAGCATGGAGGCTGCCACTGGGAAGTTCCACTCAGGCTATAAAAGCCAGTTCAAAGTCATCTTGGATTGGGGTGTCTACAAAATGTACACCCCCAATGCATGCTGCAGCACGTATCCAGCTGGAAACATTGCATTAAAAGACCTTACTGGAAGTTTTGGAATAATCTATAAAATCTGCTTTAGCCAATCACTGTATAGATGCTGCAGATCTAGAACCTGAGACCAAAATATGGAGCGCTTATGAGGACAGGGCTAGCATATAAGCATTCGGGGGAAGAAAACGGAAACACAGCTCACTAGAATATAAACAAACACCTTCACATGGAAAGAAACCACAGCATTCTCATGGGATCGTTAGTTTTCCCTTTGTTTCTATGTTCTGTTTTGCTATAGCAATGATCCTTAACAGACAGCTGCTGCCCATCAGCATATACTGCTGGATAAGGTAAGAACACATGTATGCAGAACACATCTATTTCTGTTTTATTAACTATTCCAAAGCCTTTGACTGTGTGGATCATAATAAATTGTGGCAGGTTCTTGGTGGTATGGGCATACCAAATCACCTTGTCTCTCTCCTGAGGAATCTGTATAAGGACCAAATAGTAATAGTAAGAACTGACCATGGAACAACAGACTGTTTCAAGATTGGGAAAGGCGTACGGCAGGACTGTATACTCTCACCCAACCTATTCAAATTGTATGCAGAACATATAATGTGATGTGTGGGGCTTGATGAATGCAAGGCTGGAGTGAAAATTGCTGGAAGAAACATTAACAACCTTAGATATGAAGATGATACCACTTTGATGGCTGATTGCGAGGAGGAGCTAAGGAGCCTTCTAATCAAGGTGAAAGAAGAAAGTGCAAAAGATGGGTTGCAGTTAAACATAAAAAAACCAAGATTATGGCAACAAGAATGATTGACAACTGGGAAATAGAGGGAGAAAACGTGGAGGCAGTGACAGACTTTGTATTTCTAGGTGCAAAGATTACTGCAGACGCAGACTGCACCCGGGAAATCAGGAGATGCTTACTTCTTGAGAGGAGAGCAATGTCCAATCTCGATAAAATAGTGAAGAGTAGAGACATCACACTGGCAACGAAGATCCGTATAGTTAAAGCAATGGTATTCCCCATAGTTACCTACGGATGTGAGAGCTGGACGATAGGGAAGGAAGATAGATGCTTTTGAGCTGTAGTGCTGGAAGAAAGTTCTGAGAGTGCCTTGGACTGTGAAGATCCAACCAGTCCATACTTCAGGAAATAAAGCTCATTGGAGGGAAGGATATTAGAGGCCAAGATGAAGTACTTTGGCCACATCATGAGAAGTCAGGAAAGCTTAGAGTAGACAATGATGCTGGGGAAAATGGAAGGAAAAAGGAAGAGGGGCCAACCAAGGGCAAGATGGATGGATTGTATCCTTGAAGTGACTGGCTTGACCTTGAAGGAGCTGGGGGTGGTGACGGCCGACAGGGAGCTCTGGCGGTGGTTGGTCCATGAGGTCATGAAGAGTCGGAAACAACTGAACGAATGAACAGCAAAGGTAAGATACCCCCCCCCCCCCCGCTTTCAGATTTATCTGCAATCAGCAGGTCTTTGTGGCTGCCATTCCAGCATTCAACTGGTTCCTGGGGTGCCTGTGTAGGTGCTTCATAGGGAACAGGGTCTCTTTAATCTGCATCCTGACTCAATTTCAACTGCCCACTGTTGAACCTACAAGCACTTTTTATTGATTCCTTTGGAGGGCTCTCTTTTCTCTCATTTGCCTTCTTCAAACAGTGATGTTTCCCTCCAGATGGACTACAAAGTTTGCAACAAGATTGTTTCCTGGGAATGGCAAAAGTCCAACATTTCTAGGAACTGTCAAGTTGCCAAAGGCAGTCCTAAATCACGGGATGGTATTCAACACACTCTTCACTTATGTTTGTCAATCATATACATCTCTCTTTTTCTACCCCCACCCATATGTATACTTCATTCACTCTTCAAATGTCTTCCTTGTTAAAAGTTAATAAGAACTGATGTGCTCCAGTTAGAGGATTATGTATAATCAAGTAATGGGATGTCCTCCTTCCCCGGAATATACTTCCACTCTGCATATTAATACAGAGAAGCAAAGCGAGCAGAGTCAATTTATTATTGGAAAAATGAACCCTCTGCAAGTACAAGACAGGCAACTTGAATAATTTATGTTATCAGATCTTAACACCAAATGACTTATTTTCTATGATGCATGATTTATTAGAAACAAAACGTAACTAACCTCAACAAAATACAGGGCGGTTTCCATGAAGTTAGTTATTGAGGATAAAACAAAGAATGATGGATACCAGCAAGATGTATTAACTTAAAGAGTAAACTATTACTACTACAAATAACTTGGACATTTTCTTTAAAGATTATTCATTGTGTTGTTCAGACGATTATTTGTAAATTTTATTCATTTGTATCCTGCCCTTACTTCCATGAATGGGATTCAAGGCAACTATTGACATATTGAAAAACAATACAGATTAAAACTATAGGTAAAGGTAAAGGCTGTCTCCTGACATTAAGTCCAGTCGTGTCCGACTCTGGGGGTTGGTGCTCATCTCCATTTCTAAGCTAAAGAGCAGCCATTGTCCGTAGACACCTCCAAGGTCATGTGGCCAGCATGACTGCATGGATCGTCGTTATTATTTATTTTATTTTATTTATTTATTTACGGCATTTATATGCCGCCCTTCTCACCCCGAAGGGGACTCAGAGTGGCTTACAATATATATTTTCATACAATATATTATATTATTAGCATAGTACAATATCAGTATATCGTTACCTTCCCGCTGGATTAGTACCTATTGATCTACTACATTTGCGCCAACTGCGACCGTACCTCGGGAAGGCGGATCTGGCCAAGGTGGTCCACGCCTTAGTCACCTCTAGACTGGATTACTGCAATGCACTATATGTGGGGCTACCCTTGAAAATGGCCCGGAAATTTCAGATGATCCAACGGGCGGCAGCCAGGTTGTTAACTGGGGCTCCTTACAGAGAGAGGTCGTCCCTCCTGTTCAAGGAGCTCCACTGGCTGCCATTTATCTACCGGACCCAATTGAAGGTGCAGGTTCTTACCTACAAAGCCCTGAACAGTTTGGGGCCCGCCTACCTGCGTGATCGCATCTCTGTATATGAACCCACATGATCCCTTCAATCATCCAGGGAGGCCCTGCTCTCGATCCCACCAGCATCACAGGTGGGGCCGAGAGAGAGGGCCTTTTCGGTGGTGGCCCCTCGACTCTGGAACTCACTCCCTAAAGACATCAGACAGGCTCCAACTTTGGCAGTCTTCAGGAGGAACTTGAAGATGTGGTTGTTCCAGTGTGCCTTCCCGGAATAATGTCTCCATAGTACTCTGTCCTCCAAAGCACTTTACATTTCTTTAAGTCTGCTCGTATGCCCTTCCACAAACACCAGTATCACCTTCCGTTCATGTCCTAGCATTATTTCTAATTTTAACTTAACATTTGGCCTACCCACTGTTTTTAATTATGTGTTGTTTTATTGATAATGTTGTTTATCTTATTGTCTATGTGTTTTAATTGCTTGTATTGTTGTTATTATTGCTTGTATTGTGTTTGGGCTCGGCCTCATGTAAGCCGCACCAAGTCCCTTGGGGAGATGGTAGCGGGGTACAAATAAAGTGTTGTTATTATTATTACATTTGCATGTTTTTGAACTGCTAGGTTGACAGAAGCTGGGACTGACAGCAGAAGCTCACCGCCCCTCGGATTTCAACCTGTGATCTTTCGGTCAACAAGCTCAGCACCTCAGCGCTTTAACCCACTACACCACTGGGGGCTTCAAAGTCATTAATGGAAGTATAAATAGATATAGGAGTTATTGAAAAAGTGAGAAATCCATCTATAAAGTTAAAACGTGAAGCTTTAAAACTCATTAAAAGATCATACACAAACCTTAAAACAGCACTGCATAGCATCCAAACTCCACAGTCAGTTTTTAAAAGCCTTATGGCATGAAAATACTTTGATTTGCTGACAGAAGGAGAACAAGGATGGGCCCATCCTGGTCTCTAGAGAGAGAGTGGTCCAAAGTCTGGGAGCAGCCATCAAGAAGGTCTTCTTTATTTTCTTTCCTACCATAAATGCCTGAGAAGGTGGTGGGGCAGAGGCAAAGGCATACCCAAACTATTACACAGTTCTAAAGTAAATAAAGGGAGACATGATTTGTTGAGTAACATGTCAAATGTGAGCTAGGCAAAACTACAATTAGGTGGATCTATAATTGGTTAAGCGGGCGAACCCAGAGGGTGCTCACCAATGCTTCCTCTTCATCCTGGAAAGAAGTGACAAGTGGAGTGCCGCAGGGTTCCGTCCTGGGCCCGGTCCTGTTCAACATCTTTATTAATGACTTAGACGAAGGCTTAGAAGGCATGATCATCAAGTTTGCAGATGACACCAAATTGGGAGAGATAACCAATACTCCAGAGGACAGGAGCAAGATTCAAAATGATCTTAACGTATTAGAGAGATGGGCCAAAACTAACAAAATGAAGTTCAACAGTGACAATTGCAAGATACTCCACTTTGGCAGAAAAAATGAAATGCAGAGGGATGCCTGGCTCAACAACGGTACGTGTGAAAAAGATCTTGGGGTCCTCGTGGACAACAAGTTAAACATAAGCCAACAATGTGATGTGGCAGCAAAAAAAGCCAATGGGATTTTGGCCTGCATCAGTAGGAGTATAGTGTCTAGATCCAGGGAAGTCATGCTATCCCTCTATTCTGCCTTGGTTAGACCACACCTGGAATATTGTGTCCAATTCTGGGCACCACAATTCAAGAGAGATATTGACAAGTTGGAATGTGTCCAGAGGAGGGCGACTAAAATGATCAAGGGTCTGGAGAACAAGCCCTATGAGGAGCGGCTTAAAGAGCTGCACATGAAGAAGAGAAGGCTGAGAGGAGACATGACAGCCATGTATAAATATGTGAGAGGAACTCATAGTTAGGAGGGAGTGAACTTGTCTTCTGCTGTCCTGAACAATGACTTCAAACTAAAAGAAAGGAGATTCCATCTGAACATGAGGAAGAACTTCCTGACTGTGAGAGCTGTTCAGTGGAACTCTCTGCCCTGGAATGTGGTGGAGGCTCCTCCTTTGGAAACTTTTAAACAGAGGCTGGATGGCCATCTGTCGGGGGTGCTTTGAATGCAATTTTTCTGCTTCTTGGCAGGGGGTTGGACTGGATGGCCCATGAGGTATCTTCTAACTCTTTGATTCTATGTGTGCTCCCTATAGCCAACCCCAGTTAACAACCTGTCTGCAGCTATTTGGGTGAACTGAAGTTTCTAAGCCTTTTTCAAGGGCAGACACACTTAGAGTTCATTACAGTAATGCAAACAAGATGTAACCACAGCAGGTACCACCATTTGACTTTTAAAAGCAGGTAAACACTTTGTTTCAGAGTGACCCTCTTTCCTTGGAAGCATAACCTGGAAATTCTTGCCTTACATCTTCATTAAGAAAATAATATCCTTTAAATGTAAGGTGTTTTTGTTCTCTACAGTTCAAGATGTTCACTAGTTGGAGCTAACATTAATCAATCCCCAGCTACATCTAAATTAACTTTTAGACAATTTCAGAATTCACCTTCGTCTTGGCGAGTTTCTCTTTCTCACACAGAGGTCAAATGGCATCAAGGTCTAGGCAATGTCCATATATTCTTTCCCTCCTTTGCCAAGTTTCTCTTTTCCAACAATTCCTTCCATCTCACAACTCTCTTCCAGCTGCTCCTTCTCCCTAGCTCCACCTTCCATTGCCTCCAAACTTCCCAGCTGTTCCTTATCAAACCTTTTTGTCTCTCTGTGTTCTTACACTCTGCAGTTCTCCTTTACTTGAGAGTCTTCTGATTTGTTTATTTTTGGGTCTTTCCCTCCCTAAGTGCAATCCTATTACATACTTGCATTGATTCTTGTATTTATTATTATTATTGTCTTCATAGACCTGTCAGCAGCCTATGATACTGTGAACCACTGCCTATAGTATCACAAAGGACTACCACCTCACCCACCTCATAGTAAACCTGCTACAAAACAGGAGCTTTTTTGTTGAGTTCCAGGGCCAGAGAAGCAGGTAGCAGAAACAGAAGAACAGCCTGCCTCAGGGGAGCATGCTTGCTCCATCCATGTTCAACATCTACACAAACGACCAGCCACTGCCAGAACGGACAGAGAGTTTCATCTATGCTGATGATTTTAACAGGAGCGGAGCGCAGGGAGCATACAACCCCCCTGTTGCGCCAACTCCACTGGCTACCGATCTGCTACCGGGCTGAATTCAAAGTGCTGGCGTTGGCCTTTAAAGCCCTAAACGGTTCCGGCCCAAGCTACCTATCTGACCGCATCTCTGCCTATGAACCCACCAGGAGTTTGAGATCTTCCGGGGAGACCCTGCTCTCGATCCCGCCTGCTTCTCAAGCTCGGCTGGCGGGGACGAGAGATAGGGCCTTCTCGGTGGTGGCTCCTCGGCTGTGGAACGCCCTTCCTACGGACATTAGACTAGCACCATCTCTAATGGTATTCCGCAAAAAGATGAAGACCTGGATGTTTGTGCAGGCGTTTGAGTAATTTAGTGCAATCTGGTAATGGAACATAGGAATGGAACAATGGACGACGAACCTGGACTACGCTTGGATGATGAGAAGATTGGGTACGGTTGTTTTTTGTAATAATTGTGCATTGTAGTTGCTTATTGGTAATTTATGGATAATGTGTTAAGTCAATTGTTATATGTTGTATGGAACCACTGCTGTTTCTACTGTTTTTACTGTTTGTGAACCGCCGTGAGTCGCCTTCGGGCTTGAGATACAGCGGTATATAAGCAAAGTAAATAAATAATAATAATAATAATAATGATCATGCCATCACCGCTCAAGCAGAGAGCTTTGAGATGGTTGAACAGAAGCTCTCCAAAGCTCTAGGTGCTCTTACTGCCTATTACAGGGAAAACCAGCTGATCCCCAACTCACTGGAACACCTCAGCAAGCGAGAGTCCAAAAGCAGCAGGCTCACACCCAGAACCTCAACCAATGGCTGATACCAAATGACAGACTCCCCACTGGGCACACAGAAAACTGGGCAACTTGCAAGGCACTGAACAGATTGCACTCTGGCACCATGAGATGCAGAGCCAACCTCAAGAAATGGGGCCACAAAGTGGAATCCACGACATGCGAGTGTGGAGAGGAGCAAACCCCTGACCACCTGCTGCAATGCAACCTGAGCCCTGCCACATGCACAATGGAGGACCTTCTTGCAGCAACACCAGAAGCACTTCAAGTGGCCAGCTACTGGTCAAAGGACATTTAATCAACTACCAAACTCACAAATTTTGTATTTTGTCTGTTTGTTTGCTTTGTTCTGTTAGAAATGTAATATAAATGACTGGTTGCCCTGGCATGACAAAAAAAAAATTGTTTACTTTTGGAAACAAACTTTAGGGTCAATAAAAGAATGGCATCTTGATTTTGGAAAAACCTCTGGATACAAAGATGATTTTTAAAAAATTACATTATGTAACTTCATTCCAACTCATGCTAGTTTGAAATGTTACTTCTTTCTGCCCAACTTTACTATTAGAATTGGCAGTCCTAGCTTATCAGTAGTTGTTTGCATGTTTCTCAAATGGAGCCAGTGTAGTCTATCACATGTCCTTTTTGGCAGCATGCGCCAGTTCACTTCTACTTTTACAATGAAGCCCACCAGCTCCCATCCCACAACGTAGAGCAACAACTGGGGGGCTCTGTCATAAAAGTAGAGGCAAACTGGTGCATGCAGCTGTAGCAGCGACATGGGAAGTCAACAGAAGTCAACGGAGGGAAAAACAGGCAACCGATGCTTACTCTCATGAGATAAGGACTCAGATGAGTTGGGCAATGCTGGATGTGAGGCAACGGGTTCCCTGATGGGCACCTCGTAATCTTGAAGTTTATCTAAATGCTGTACATCAATAGAAATTGTGATATGCCTATTGGCAGCTGTACCAATAGTGATAGGACCAAGGCAGTGACATCTCCGGCCCACCCCGTGTTTGGGTATCAGCCAGCACGCCAACGACTTAAATCAAGAAATAGTTTTCTAAGATCTACAGAGACACTCGCTGGAACACCTCAGCAAGCGAGAGTCCAAAAGTGGCAGGCTCAAGCCCAGAACCTCAACCAATGGCTGATACTAAATGAGAGACTCCCCCCTGGATACACAGAAGACTGAGCAACTTGGAAGGCACTGAACAGACTGTGCTCTGGCACCACGAGATGCAGAGCCAACCTTAAGAAATGGGGCTACAAAGTGGAATCCACGACATGCGAGTGTGGAGAGGAGCAAACCACTGACCACCTGCTGCAATGCAACCTGAGCCCTGCCACACGCACAATGGAGGACCTTCTTGCAGCAACACCAGAAACACTCCAAGTGGCCAGCTACTGGTCAAAGGACATTTAATCAACTACCAAACTCACAAATTTTGTATTTTGTCTGTTTGTTCGCTTTGTTCTGTTACAAATGTAATATAAATGACTGGTTGCCCTGGCACGACAAAAAAAAATTGTTTACTTTTGGAAACAAACTTTAGGGTCAATAAAAGAATGGCATCTTGATTTTGGAAAAACCTCTGGATACAAAGATGATTTTTAAAAAATTACATCATGTAACTTCATTCCAACTCATGCTAGTTTGAAACGTTACTTCTTTCTGCCCCCTTTCTATTAGAATTGGCAGTCTTAGCTTATCAGTAGTAGTTTGCATGTTTCTCAAATGGAGCCAGAGTGGTCTATCACATGAGGTCCTTTTCGGTGGCATCACATCTATTTTTATGATGCAGCCCACCAGCTCCCATCCCACAACGTAGAGCAACATCTGGGGGGCACTGTCGAAACTCTGACCCTCTCACCCATTAACAGTATAATGGAGTTGCTCGGCTGCAGGGGGGGGGGGGCGGTCGGGTAGGAATTTTTTGCCCCCTCTTCCCCTTGTGAAGGGGAGGCTTTTTCGCCTACCCTACACTGTTACAAGAAGGCAAATTGGGAGGGTAGGGACTTAAATAGACATACCCATATGCAGTGTGAGCAGGATGGATATTGAATTTGGTGGTGCACACCCAAGTAACCCATTTGGATGGTCCAGCAACTGTAACCTGGCCCTAGGATACGATTGGGGGGGGGGGGGCAAGGAAAATTAGAGAGAGTGGCCCAGGATTTTGAAGATAGACATTAATAATTCTGGGAACAGGTTTACCCTCACTAAGTTCATTGCCAAGTTCATGGCCAATTCAAGGCCAAGTTCAATGACAAGTTCAGGGTTAGATGTTTATGCTCAGTTATTGTGGTGTTAGGTAGATTTAGTGTCTAATTAAGTAACAGTAATAAAAGTTGCCCTTAGTTAACCCAATTGTTTGGGTATCAGCCAGCACGTCAACGACTTAAATCAATAAATAGTTTTCTAAGATCTACAGAGACACTCGCTGGAACACCTCAGCAAGCGAGAGTCCAAAAGTGGCAGGCTCAAACCCAGGACCTCAATCAATGGCTGATACCAATTATTCTACATGGCAAAGGTAATTAGACTTCATTTAAATAATAGCTGAATCCTGTTGAACTATTAATTGGTTTTGGCCTCTAAGTTTTCTTAGACTTGTTTGGGTCAAAAATTAGTCCAATTTTCAGTCCTATAAAGTAAGTTTAGCTTTTATTTTCTGCAATGGTATTGTTGTATCTTGAAGTTTATCTAAATGCTGTACATCAATAGAAATTGTCATATGCCTAATTTAGCTGCAGCTGTACCAATAGTGAAAGGACCAAGGCAGTGACATCTCCGGCCCACCCCCTGTTTGGGTATCAGCCAGCACGCCAACGACTTAAATCAAGAAATAGTTTTCTAAGATCTACAGCAGGGGTCCTCAAACCTATTAAAGAGAGGGCCAGGTCACAGTCCCTCAAACTGTTCGTGGGCCGGATTATATTTCGAAAAAAACATGAATGAATTCTTATGCACACTGCACATATCTTATTTGTAGCGCAAAAAACACTTTAAAACAATACAATAATTAAAAATAAGAACAATTTTAATAAATATAAACTTATTAGTATTTCAATGGAAAGCGTGGGCCTGCTTTTGGTTGATGAGATAGGATTGTTGTTGTTATTGTGTGCTTTCAAGTAATTTTAGACTTAGGTTGACCCTGAGCGAGGGCCAGGCAAATGACCTTGGAAGGCCGCATCTGGCCCCCGGGCCTTAGTTTGAGGACACCTGATCTATAGAGACATCTGCCCTTGCGCTATGCTACTCTGCTGCTGAGTACGCATGCCCAGTGTGGAACACATCTCACCACACTAAAACAGTGGAGGTGGCTCTTAATGAGACATGCCGCATTATCACAGGGTGTCTGTGCCCTACACCACTGGAGAAATGACACTGCTTAGCCGGTATTGCGCCACCTGACATCTGCCAGGAAGTTGCAGCCAATAGTGAAAGGACCAAGGCAGAGACATCTCCAGCTCATCCCCTGTTTGGGTATCAGCCAGCACGTCAACGACTTTCATCTAGACATAGTTTTCTAAGATCTACAGAGACACTCGCTGGAACATCTCAGCAAGCAAGAGTCCAAAAGTGGCAGGCTAAAACCCAGAACCTCAATCAATGGCTGATACCAAATGAGAGACTCTGCCCTGGGCACACAGAAAACTGGGTGACTTCGAAGGTGCTGAACAGACTATGCTTTGGCACCATGAGATGCAGAGCCAACCTTAAGAAATGGAGCTACAAAGTGGAATCCACAACATGCGAGTGTGGAGAAGAGAAAACTAATGCAACCTGAGCCCTGCCACATGCACAATGAAGGACCTTCATATAGTAACACCAGAGGCACTCCAAGTGGCCAGCTACTGGTCAAAGAACTACCAATCAACTACCAAGTTTGCAAACTTTGTGTTTTGTTTGTTTGTTTGTTAAAAATATAATACAACTGTTTAGTTTGCTCCTGACATGATAAATAAATAGTTAACCTAATCATGGAGGAGGGCGACTAAAATGATCAAGGGTCTGGAGAACAAGCCCTATGAGGAGAGGCTTAGGGAACTGGGCATGTTTATCCTGAAGAAGAGAAGGCTGAGAGGGGATATGATAGCCATGTATAAATATGTGAGAGGAAGCCACAGGGAGGAGGGAGCAAGCTTGTTTTCTGCTTCCCTGGAGACTAGGACGCGGAACAATGGCTTCAAACTACAAGAGAGGAGATTCCATCTGAACATGAGGAAGAACTTCCTGACTGTGAGAGCCGTTCAGCAGTGGAACTCTCTGCCCCGGAGTGTGGTGGAGGCTCCTTCTTTGGAAGCTTTTAAGCAGAGGCTGGATGGCCATTTGTCAGGGGTGATTTGAATGCAATATTCCTGCTTCTTGGCAGGGGGTTGGACTGGATGGCCCATGAGGTCTCTTCCAACTCTTTGATTCTATGATTCTATGTGTGCGTCCTCTTCATTTGCGAAGGTGGTGCGGCAATTACCTGTTATCTGTAACATTGCTCATAACTTTTTTGTTTGGGGGGAGGGAGGGAGTGGAAACAGCCCAAAATGTGGAAATGTATCCTCCAGCTTTTCCCATTTAGTATTTAGAATGAAAACTGAATTGAATGAAAGCAGAAAAAAGAATGAGAGAAGTGGGAGCACAACAGAAGAGTGGAGAAGGAGAGCGACATGAATCCATCGGAAAGCAGAATTCAGTATCAGTGCAAATCACACACACAACTGAAGATAACATTTCCCAGTGAAGAAAAGGGTACAAGGGGGAAAGGATTTTAAAAATAGCAATGGTACTGTAAAGAGCAATCCCCCCAAATAATAATATAAGAGCAACCTTTAAAAAACCTTCATAAATAATTCTTCCTTCTAGAAGCAAATGTACCGACAGAGTGCTGAAGTTTTTATTTAAAGATTACTTCTCCTCCTGCAAATCTAAACACTTCTACATTGGCCCCAGAATCAATGCTCCTTATATGATATTTCACTACTGATTCCTATCCTATTATTTCTCATCACAAACCGAGGAAGTCTTGAGCTCTGCAATATTTGAAATCTCATTTGAAACTGTGACTTATCGTAGGCTTTCAACGGCATACAGAAAATATAGAGATTTGCCTGGCTCAGAAAGGAAATAACATCCAGGGTGGGGGTACAGAGCGCCGAGTGAAATGCAATAAAACTGAAACCACAAGGGGATTTGAATTCAATAACTTGGAAATACAAGCAAAGAATTGATCCAGAGATTTGTTTAACATAAACGGGAATATATAGGTATTATTATAACACTGGAGAGAGCTCAAATTAAATGGAAATAATATAATTATGATGAAATTTTTTTTTAAACTTTCTAAAAATAGAACAGAAGGGTTATGGGATACATTTGCTCCTCTAAGGTCTTATTAATAAGCTGAAGTTAGTGTTTAGTAAATTACTTCCTCTGAAAAGCTAAGAATTTGCATGCTTCTGTGAACAGATGACTGAATACAATTTTTGCTTACCTAGTAAGAACAAAATGACTATATAGATAGATCTGTTTATTGATTAGCTCACTGACTATATCAACAATAAAAGTCAAAAACAAAAATACACAGACAAATAGACACTAATAACAAATTACTGTATATGTTTGTTGCCTAAGACGATATTTACAGACATGCTTAAAATATGAGCGGGTGCTCACCCCAAATATGAAGCCGTCAAAAAGGAAGAGGGAGCATGGTTGTTGAAACAGCTGTATATTTAAACTTCTCTTTATTTTAATTGTAGAAATATGTCCCACCGATTCTGCTTATGAGTTTATTTATTGTTTTGTATTACTGTTGCTATTGTTTTCATTGTTGTATTGTGGGTTCGGCCTCATGTAAGCCGCACTGAGTCCCTTGGGGAGATGGTAGCGGGGTACAAATAAATTATTATTATTATTACCAATATCAGGGGAGATTAGAGAAGAGAAGGGGAGAGACACTTAGCCTTTTAAAAGGTAGGAACTGGGAAACACTAGAACTGAGAGACTTAAAATGCCTCTTCAAATGAATTCTGCTGCCACCATTCCAGTATTAATCAGGCTGAGGTAAATTGTTAATTTGTTCTGTAACACACACTGTGCCACAATTGTTTCTTAGTGGCTGCTGTGAAATACTTTGACCACAAAAGGTACACATACTGAGGCTGGTAGAAGTTAATAAAAGAACAAGAATGTTTATTGAACAAGCTTGAAATAATTCAGGTACAAATGCCTAATGGTTTCCGAAAATACTGGCATGAAAAGCTTGTGGTTGCGTTAGAGTAAAATCTTAAACTCTACTGGGTTACAAGTTTACCACAGAAAATTACTTCAGAAAATGAATCTCTGAAAGTAACTCCCAAAACTGCCCCTTAGGAATCTAGCCAAAAATACCCTGAACTAGACTTCCCTAGGAATTGAACAGTCCACTAACTGGGCACTGCTCCACAACAGTATTCTAGCTATCTACTAATAGCTACTCTGAATACCTCACCAAAAGACTAACCCAATCTACTTCTCTAAACCCAAACTCGCTCTGAACTAACACCAACTCTTCAACCCTCCAAGGTCATTTATCCGGCCCTCACTCAGGGTCAACCTAAGTCTGAAATGACTTGAAAGCACACAACAACAATAACAATCCTATCTCATCAGCCAAAAGCAGGCCTACACGTCCCACTGAAATATTAATAAGTCTATATTTGTTAAAATTATTCTTCTTTTTAATTATTGTATTGTTTTTAAGGGGTTTTTTTGCACTACAAATAAGATATGTGTAGTGTGCATAGGAATGCATTCATATATTTTTCAAATTATAATCCGGCTCTCCAACGGTTTGAGGGACTGTGACCTGGCCCTCTGTTCAAAAAGTTTGAGGACCCCTGCAGTAAGGGATCATGTAACAGAAAAGTTACTAATGTGCTGTCATTCTTGTTTGCTCCCCAAGATTACATTTAGAAATTTAATTTCAAGGACATGCAAAGCCCCTTTTCCAGATTGACAAAATGCCTTGTTGCTATTCCTAAGAAAAAAACCCCTTTGGCAGAAGCAAGAAGATATGAAGGTCATATTCCAGTTCAAAGGTGACTAATTGGTTTTTACTGTTAACACTGCTTTGGAGACAAATCTGATTTCAAGAAAGCTTCTGCTACACATTTCTTTTACTAACCAACCATCTGGAAATTTGCCACATTGTACAAATGTTCACCTTTAGGTCAAGGAGAACAATGCAAATAAACTTCCAACAAGAAGGAGTAGGAGCTTTTAATGTGAAGGATCACAACCTACATTAAATTCCACGATTTTAACAAGCTAGCAGATCTTTGCAGTAATCTTATTTTAAAGCTAAGAAACTTAAGAGAATTATAACATTTTGAAGTTTTTTTCCCCATGTGCACATAACTACCAATATGTTATGCAAACAGAATAGATTTGTTGAATAGATTTGTTGAAGGCTTTCATGGCTGGAATCCCCAACCCATCTAAAACACAGACATGTGACTTTCACCTTAAGAACAGACAAGCATCCCGAGCTCTGAGGATTACCTGGGAAGGAATCCCACTGGAGCATTGCAGCACACCCAAATACCTGGGAGTCACTCTGGACCATGCTCTGACCTACAAGAAGCACTGCCTGAACATCAAGCAAAAAGTGGGTGCGAGAAACAATATCATAGGACAGCTGACTGGCACAACCTGGGGATCACTGCCAGACACAGTGAAGACATCTGCCTTTGCACTATGCTACTCTGCTCCTGAGTACGCATGCCCAGTGTGGAACACATCTCACCACACTAAAACAGTGGATGTGGCTCTTAATGAGACATGGCGCATTATCATGGGGTGTCTGCGCCCTACACCACTGGAGAAATTACACTGCTTAGCCGGTATTGCACCACCTGACATCCGCTGGGAAGTAGCAGCCAATAAGGAAAGGACCAAGGCAGAGACATCTCCAGCTCATCCCCTGTTTGGGTATCAGCCAGCACGTCAACGACTGAAATCAAGAAATAGTTTTCTTCGATCTACAGAGACACTCACTGGAACACCTCAACAAGCAAGAGTCCAAAAGTGGAAGGCTCAAACCCAGAACCTCAAACAATGGCTGATACCAAATGAGAGACCTCCTGTGCACACAGAAAACTGGGCGACTTGAAAGGCAGTAAATAGACTGTGCTCTGGTACCATGAGATGCAGAGCCAACCTTAAGAAATGGGGCTACAAAGTGGAATCCACGACATGCGAGTGTGGAGAAGAGCAAACCACTGACCACCTGCTGCAATGCAACCTGAGCCCTGCTACATGCACAATGGAGGACCTCCTTGCAGCAACACCGGAAGCACTCCAAGTGGCCAGATACTGGTCAAAGGACATTTAATCAACTACCAAACTCACAAATTTTGTATTTTGTCTGTTTGTTTGCTTTGCTCTGTTAGAAATGTAATATAATTGACTGGTTGCCCTGACACGACAAATAAAAAATGGCTGGAATCACTGGGTTGTTGTAGGTTTTTTGCGCTACATGGCCATGTTCTAGAGCAGGGGTCCTCAAACTAAGGCCTGGGGGCTGGATACGGCCCTCCAAGGTCATTTACCTGGCCCTCACTCAGGGTCAGCCTAAGTCTGAAACGACTTGAAAGCACACAACAATAACAACAACCCTATCTCATCAGCCAAAAGCAGGCCCACACTTCTCATTTAAATACAAATAAGTTTATATTTGTTAAAACTAGCCGTCCCCTGCCACGCGTTGCTGTGGCCCAATAATCTGGAAAATAAAGTAATGAGAAAGTGTTGGTTTCTAATATGTGCAATGCTTTTATCCTTGTGGGTAAACAGTATTTCTTGTTGTTTCTTTGTCAGTGTTGATGTGGAGATTGTCTAGTTTGCCTACTCTGGAACATGCAACATATAAGTGTCCTTCAAATCTATGATACTATATCTGTGTGTGTGTGGATCATATATATCTCTCTATATATCTATGGCTGGATAGCTCTTTGTCAGGAGGGGTTTGATTATGTTTTCTTGCCCTGGTGAAGGGAGTTGGACTGGATGGCCTTAAGTATTTTCTGTTGGTGATGGAAGGGGGAGGGGTTCTGTGTGGGAGGTTTGCCCCAATTCTGTCATTGGTGGGATTCAGCATGCTCTTTGATTGTAGGTGAACTATAAATCCCAGTAACTACAACTCTCAAATGTCAAGGTCTATTTCCTCCGAACTCCATCTGTGTTCATATTTGGGCATATGGAATATTCGTACCAAGTTTGGTCCAGATCCATTATTGTTTGACTCCACAGTGCTCTCTGGATGTAGGTGAACTACAACTCCCAAACTCAACGTCAATGCCCACCAACCTTTCTAGTGCTTTCTGTTGGTCATGAGAGTCTTGTGTCCCACATTTGGTTCAATTCCATCATTGGTGGAGTTCAGAATGCTCTTTGATTATAAGTGAACTATAAATCCTACCAACTACAACTCTCAAATGACAAAATAATTTTTTGAGTGATGGTCACTCCTTGGGTTAGTAGCTGTCTTGTGGCCAAATTTCGCAGCAATTCGTCCAGTGGTTTTTGAGTTCTGTTCATCCCACAAACGAACATTACATTTTTATTTATATAGATTGTTCTTCATTTTAATTATTGCATTGTTTTTAAGTGTCTTTTTGCACTCCAAATAAGATCTGTGCAGTGTGCATAGCAATTCACTCATGGTTTTTTCAAATTATAATCTGGCCCTCCAACAGTTTGAGGGACTGTGACCTGGCCCTCTGTTTAAAAAGTTTGAGGACCCCTGTTCTAGAGGCATTCTCTCCTGACGTTTCGCTTGCATCTATGGCAAGCATCCTCAGAGGTGTTGCCATAGATGCAGGCAAAATTTCAGGAGAGAATGCCTCTAGAACATGGCCATATAGCCCGAAAAAACCTACAACAACATCCTTGAGCTGTCTGAGCCTAGGAAAAACAGGATGGTCATGCAGACAGCAATGGCTAATTCTGAACCAAAACCAGCACAACTGTTTACACTGTCACAAATATGAGAGCATTCCGATTATGTTTCATGTGGGTGTTAGGGCAAATTCAAATATTATTTTTTAAAGTAATACTATACTGTTAAGTCATGTAATAATAATAATAATAATAATAATAATAATAATAATAATATAATAAACTTTATTATTGTGTTTATTAATAAACACAAGTGAGGTTGGTGGGGACGAGGAGCAGGGCCTTCTTGGTGGTGGCCCCTTGCCTGTGGAATTCACTTCCCGGGGAAATTAGGTCATCGACATCCCTCCTCTCTTTTAGAAGGAAACTAAAAACATGGATATGGGACCAGGCTTTTGGGTAATCTGGCAGACAGACAAAGGACAATGGCGACTAGAATTGGATAGGATTATGACAATGCAAAATGAACTTACGGATTTTGAGCTTGACGAACGTTGATCACTAGATTGGTTTTTATTATATGGTTTTTATTGGTTTTTATTATATTGCATTGTATAACTGGATTGTTTTAATTATTTTATAATTGTTACTGTTATGTATTTTATCTTACTATGTGTATTGCTATCATCGAATTGTGCCTTTTGTAAGCCACCCTGAGTCCCCCTTCGGGGGTTGAGAAGGGCGGGGTAGAAATGCGCGAAATAATTAAACAAACAAATATAACCCACCATCAACTCCCCAATGGGGACTCGGGGTGGCTTACATGAGGCCAAGCCCTACAACACAATACAATAAAAGAAGTAAAAAAACACAAGCAATAGCATAATAAATTACATAAAACATAAAAATACAGAAAACAATATAAAATTAAAATAAAATCATTCATAACACAGTAGCAATGAGCGGGCCGCATGTACAGAATAAAATACTAAAACTAAGAGCTAAGAACACGGGGTGAGATAGGGATGGAGCAGATTATTTGTGAGTGGGGTCAAGAAGAGTCTTCATACAGGAAAGGAGGAGGTTACTCTAAGGACAAATGTTGGGGAGTAGCAGCAATATAAAATTGTATGGTTAATTGCCTTAGTCACCTCCAAATTGGACTACTGTAATGCGCTCTATGTGGGGCTGCCCTTGAAAACAGCCCGGAAATTCCAACTGGTCCAACGGGCGGCAGCCAGGTTGTTAACTGGTGCTCCTTACAGGGAGAGGTCAACCCTCCTGTTTAAGGAGCTCCATTGGCTTACCTACAAAGCCCTAAATAGTTTGGGTCCCGCCTACCTGCGTGACTGCATCTCCGTATATGAACCCACACGATCTCTCCAATCATCTGGAGAGACCCTGCTCACAATCCCACCTGCGTTGCAAGCGCGATTGGTGGAGACGAGGAACAGGACCTTCTCCATGGTGGCCCCTGACTCTGGAACTCTCTCCCCAAGGACATCAGACAAGCCCCAACATTGGCAGTCTTTAGGAAGAGCTTGAAGACGTGGTTGTTCCAGTGTGCCTTCCCAGAATAGGAAACTCCAAGCCTCATGTCCCAAATGCACTTTACTAGAGATTTAAGATTGTCTGCACACCGCACCTATCTCCAAAAAAATATCCATTTCACCTGTCATGCCCAGCATTATTAAAATTTTTAATCATTACATTTGCCCTGGCCTTAGCTTTAAATGTGTCATATTGTCTAATGTTTATTGCTATTGTTTTAATGTTTATTGCTTGTTTTATGAGTTTATTTATTGTTGTATTTGTTATGCTGTTGTTTTATTGATGTGCTGGGTCTCGGCCTCTTGTAAGCTGCACAGCTTAATGGTGTAACATTAGAAAATGTTGACCATTTCCGCTACCTTGGCAGCCACTTCTCCACCAAAGTCAACATCGACACCGAAATACAACACTGCCTGAGCTCTGCGAGTGCAGCATTTTCCCGAATGAAGCAAAGAGTGTTTGAGGACAGAGACATCCGTAGGGATACCAAGGTGCTTGTTTATAAAGCTATTGTCCTCCCAACCCTGCTATATGCCTGCGAAACGTGGACTGTCTACAGATGTCACATGCAACTCCTGGAACGATTCCATCAGCGCTGCCTCCGGAAAATCCTGCAAATCTCCTGGGAAGACAAGCGGACAAACGTCAGCGTGCTGGAAGAAGCAAAGACCACCAGCATTGAAGCGATGGTCCTCTGCCATCAACTTCGCTGGGCCGGCCACGATGTCCGGATGCCTGGCCACCGTCTCCCAAAGCAGTTGCTCTACTCTGAACTTAAGAACGGAAAACGGAATGTTGGTGGGCAGGAAAAGAGATTTAAAGATGGGCTCAAAGCCAACCTTAAAATCTCTGGCATAGACACTGAGAACTGGGAAGCCCTGGCCCTTGAGAACTCCAGCTGGAGGTCAGCTGTGACCAGCAGTGCTACAGAATTCGAGGAGGCACAAGTGGAGGGCGAAAGAGAGAAATATGCCAGGAGGAAGGCGCGTCAAGCCAACCCCGATCGAGACCGCCTTCCACCTGGAAACCAATGCCCTCACTGTGGGAGAAGATGCGGGTCAAGAATAGGGCTCCACAGCCACCTACGAAACCAAAAGGAAACGCATAATGGAAGACCATCTTACTCGTCCAACGAGGGATCGCCTAAGTAAGTAAGCCGCACCGAGTCCTTCGGGAGATGTTAGCGGGGTATAAATAAAGGATTATTATTATTATTATTATTATTATTATTATTATTATTATTGCCAAAAGCGCAACAGAAGAGCCATGTTTTGAGATTCTTCTTAAAACTTTCTAAAGTGCGGGCTCGCCTAATCTTAAAAAACAATAACATGTTCCATTCGTTATTTCAAGAGGTCAAAAATGGCTTCCATTTTCCTAAGTTGTGTGCTTCAAATAACAAGGAAACCACACTAAAAAACCTGGAGTTACCATTACATTACTTTTTTTTTAGTAGTAGCTATTAGGGCTGGGCGGTTTCATTTCGTAATTTCGTAATTCGTTAAAAATTCGTTATTTTTTTTTATAACGAAGCGATATTGAACCATTCAGGAGCATCTAAAAAACGAAACGAATTTTTCAATTCGTTTCGTAATTGCTTCGTATTCGTTTCAAAATCATTTCGAAATCGTTTTGTTATTATTTCCGCATGTCTGGGGCAAGTTTTATAGCTGTTGTTTGTTTAATCAGTGAAAAAAAATTATAAATATCACACCAACAGTCAACAACAGAGGGAGAGGGAAACTTCAGAAGTTCCCCCTGTCCGATATGGAGGTTTTTTAGCGTATTGCGCGGTCACGTCCGCCATTAACTAATCGATTCGTATTCGTTTCGTATTCGTTTTGTATTGTTTCGTAATTTTACGAAATTTTGTAAATATCGAACTTTTTTAAAGAAAAAATTTGGAATTCTTTTAAATGTCGAAACGCAAAAAAACCCAAAAAACGAATCGAGTTTAGAAACAAAATTTTCCGTGGTTGCCCAGCCCTAGTAGCTATGACATTACAGGAAAAAGTAACAGTTTGCAGGTAGCATTGTTAAATGTAATGCATATTTTTGAATTCCTGCTAGAAAATGGCAACTATAATTACGGCCGCATTTTCTGTGATAGTGCTGAGTTTCATTCTACACAAAATGAAAGTAGGACTCTGACTTACCTGTCTCCATCTTGCCATCCTGTGCAGCAGGTCCATCGGGAATAACACTCTTCACCTGGAGAAACTCGTCAGGCTCATCCCCACCAATGATGGTAAATCCAAAGCCCATATTGCTTTTCTTAAGAGTGGTGCTGAGGAAAGTCCCCTTCAGTTGTGAGGCATCCCGGGTGAAAAGTGGTTTTTCTACATCAGTCAACATAAAGGAGACAAACAAACAAACAACGTTTGGGTCCTGCTGTAAAAAAATTAATAAATGAAAACCACCGGCTTCCCAAAGTGCAATAGAAGCAAATAGCAGGCAACAGGGTTGCATTTGGGAAAAAAATTAAAGCAAAATAAAAGTGCAAGCGTTCCCAGAAAAACATAAGCATTAGTGAGTTATCCACGACTTAAGGCCAAAACCAGCAAGAGAAAGATTTGTTTATCTGTGGTGTTATTGATTATAGTGTATCTTAATAAAATCACTACTGATTATGAGTTGGACTGCTGGGATACTAAAAAACAAACTTGTCCAAAACTGAAAAATTGATATGTAGTACTTAACTTGATATGTATTAGTTAATTAATGAAATCCTTTGGAATTTTTTTTTAACATTGCTTTGAAGAAATAGCTAAATAGCTGTTTAATACAGGTTGAGTATTCTTTAACGCTTCCTGAAATGTTTGAAACTGGAGGTGTTTTGGACCAGATTTTCCCCCCAGATTTTGGAATACCGTATTTGTACGAGGGGTATTTTTTAAGTAAGGTCCGTTTTGTTGTAGACACTAGTAGTTTGTGTGCATACTGCAACGAACGCATGCGTCGTGTACCGGCATGCCTCGGGAACAACTGTGCTCAGTTTCCACTCTGTAGCTAACCTGTACGGTTCTGTTCTGTGCTTTAAAATGTTTAAGACTATCAACTCACCCACCGCATGTGAGGTTCACTCAGTGATATGGTTTTTGTCAGCAAGGAACCTGCCTGCTGCAGAAATCCATCAACAGATTTGTGATGTGTACGGTGATACTGCTATGAGTGAAAGCAAAGTGCGTAACCGGCATGCCTCGGGAACAACTGTGCTCAGTTTCCACTCTGTAGCTAACCTGTACGGTTCTGTTCTGTGCTTTAAAATGTTTAAGACTATCAACTCACCCACCGCATGTGAGGTTCGCTCAGTGATATGGTTTTTGTCAGCAAGGAACCTGCCTGCTGCAGAAATCCATCAACAGATTTGTGAAGTGTACGGTGATACTGCTATGAGTGAAAGCAAAGTGCGTACGACAATTCAAAGATGGCCGTGACAACGTCCATGATGAGGACCGCTCAGGTTCCTTGCTGACAAAAACTGTATCACATGTGGCTGGTGAGTTGATAGTCTTAAACATTTTTAAAGCTCAGAACAGAACTGTACAGGTTAGCTACAGAGCAGAAACTGAGCACAGTTGTTCCCGAGGCATGCCGGTACACGACGCACGCGCTCGTTGCGGTATGCGCGCAAACTACTAGTGTCTACAACAAAACGGACCTTACTTAAAAAATACCCCTCGTATTTAAGTAAGTAATGAGATATCTTGGAAATGCCTAAACACAAGTCTGTATGTTGAAACATCAGAAAGCAAAGTCTGTATGTTGAAACATCAGAAAGCCTTTTTCATCCAACCATGTGGACAATTAAGGATTTTGGAGTATTTCAGCATTTGTAATTCTAGATAAGAAATGCTCAACCTGTAGCGGTTTGATTACTAAAAATACTAAATAGCTGTATAATTTAGTTTTCCTGCAGCCGCATACAAAGCGTGTCTGTGTATCTGTCCAGTTTCAACAACCGGGAATTTCAACAACCGGGAATTTCAACAACTGGGATGGACAACTTGTGAGATGATTCAGTGATGTTCACATCAACTTTAAGTGTGATTTTTTTTGGTGAAGTGTGACAAAGACCAGCAGGCAAACGAAAGGCCTCACCTCACATCCAGTGCCTCTGTGCTGTGCTTTATTGTGTGAGAAAGGTATGGGAAAAGGTGAAAAGTTTGGTGTTGTTTTTTTTGTAAAAAAATAGCTCACTACTTTTTACAAAAGTGCAGCCTGGGTACATAGCAGCACTTGGACATACCATACAGCCTGTACACTCCAGCAATGTCCCGCCGACACTGAGACAGGTCACTCACACTGCGAGACCTCTGAGGACCAGGGCGCGGGTGAACATGTTTGGGCCTAGGTAATGTTGATGAGGAGCTTTCTACTGTTATAAAGGAGAAGAAGCCTCATTCTTTGCCTGCAAGCTCATGTAAATAATTTAATCTCTATATCCAATATAGATCATTATCCATTTTTACCCGCCCCCCACTTCCATCAGCTTCTTTGTTACAAATATAATCTCACAGTTTCCCACCAAATAGGACTATGAGCCATTATTCTCAAAACTACCTTAAGGAAGTAGAAGCAGTTTCAATGGGATGTATAGGTTCCTCTACCACAAGGATAGATATCCTGGTGCCCTTTAGAAGCAGTGAACTACAACTCATATACCTGAGACAGTATGGCCAGTCACCAGGGACTTTGCAACTGGATGCCAACCAACTAAAGAACAGCTACCCCTTCTCTAACCACAAACAGCCCAAGATGAAGCCATACATTTAGATGAAATATAGTGACATGAAATGCTTGAATGCAATTAATGTGTTCTTTTTACAGTATCAGCTGGGAACAGGGTTTGGCAGGAACATGGCATATCAGAAAAAAGGTTTGCCCTTTCCCTCTCATGCTGCAATCCTGCTGAAAACCTCCTCTAGAACCTGTCATGAGAGCAGGGAAAGAGACAGGAATATGTGTCTCAACCCAAATAAAATGGATAGTCCTGGCAAGCAACGGGATTGTGGCGCAGCTGGCTGAGTGTCAGCTGCATCAAGATCACTTTGACCAAAAGGTCATGAGTTCAAAGCCAGCCCAGGTTGGAGTGGGCTTCCAACCAATTGTGTAGCCTGTTGTTGACCTTTGCAACCCGAAAGACAGTTGCATCTGTCAAGTAGTAAAATTAGGTACCACCTTAAAGTGTGGGGAGGCTAAATTGACTAATTTATGAGGCCATAAAAAAGACTCCAGCAAAGCACTCCAGCAAAAGCATGCAGGGAATGCGGAAGTACTTCATCAGTGTCGCAGATGGACGATGAAAGCGACAGCTCCCCTGGTGGCCAGAAAAAGTTAAATAGCCTCTGTGTATGTCTGTATACATTGTATGTCAAATTGGCATTGAATGTTTGCCATATATGTGTACACTGTAATCCGCCCTGAGTCCCCTGCGGGGTGAGGAGGGCGGAATATAAATACTGTAAATAAATAAATAATAAAATAAGAATCCTCCTGGGTAGTTAATGCTTCTGATACTGCCAGATCAGTGAACAGAAAAACCAACTATCATTCACAACTTAATCTTGGATTAGTAGGTTGTAGGGAAGATTCACACTGACCACATCACAAAGGATGGTCAAATAGTGCACACAGCTGATCCAGGTTAATGCCACCTTAATGCAGCCTTGAACTGTATTAACAAAAGTTGCCAGTTGCTATGAATTATCCCACGTAATCTACAATAAACAGCAAATTTGGCCCATGTAAACAGTTGGCCAGGTTCTTAGTTGGAATTGGCCACAGTTGACCTGCTCATTGTGTGTTCCCCAGGCTTGTCCCTGCTGGCTACTGTGACAAGGAGAAGAGGAACCTGGTACGAGTGGCTGTACTGCAGTGCCGAACCAAGTTCTGCACTGCTGGATGTTTAGGTCTCCTTTTGCCTCTGCAGTGGCCAGGTGGAGGAGGTGGTGATCCAAACCATCCTGGCACCAATACAGCATTTGCTATTCCAGGTCAGCACTGGTAAAAGAGATCGGTGTAGATAGAGTAGTGGCTGGATGATTGTGGTGGCTTAATGTCTTTCAGCTTTGTCACCAGGGCCGTAGCCAGAAAAAAATTTCGAGGAGGGTTGGGTTGAAAATTTGGGAGGGGGGGAGTTTTGAAAATTTCGGGAGGGGGGGTTGAAAATTTCAGGGAGGGGGGTTGAAACCTGCCTCTTAGCTCATGCTGAAGCAAAGAGCACAGCAAGGACAGAGCAGCCTTCAATAGCCTGCAGCTCCGCCCCTGTCAACCACCTCCACCAAGTCTGGCCTTCTTAATGAGGGCCTTCAAATCTAACCCCCCCCCCCCCCCACTTGGTTGCTTCGCTACATTGGCTATTGCTGCAAGTAATGACAGTGTGAATAAATCGTCGATATTTGCTTGAGATAGTGCTCGCAGTTCTGGAGGGACTCTTAATTTTTTTGTGTCTCATAGACTTAGCATGGGGATTTGGTTAACCAGTTAAAATTCATGAGTAAACTAGGTTTATTTTTTTAAAAAATTCAAGCGGGGGGGGGGGGGTTGAACCCCTAACCCCCCCTCGCTACAGGCCTGTTTGTCTTAGTACCTCTTCCGAGGCTCAGGAACCTCCGTGGCAGAGAGTTTCCCTCTTTGCTACCCTTCCAGAAAATAGTAAATGTAATTTTGCCACAGTACCATCACTCCATCCAGCTGCAAACAGAAAAGGCAAAAGGAAGACACATCTGATGCATTCGAGCATTCAATATCATATCTGTTTTGATTCTACAACTGAAGCAAGAGTCAAAGTATCTTCATCAACATCTGTCTTTTGCACTCCGTGTCATGAGAATACAGAGGATCAATGAGTTACCCTTTGATTTTTATTGGGTTCTTGAATTTTTGGGAAGGTCTTTCCCTTTGGGAAAATAAACACTTTCTATTGTCTCATTTTTGTAACCTTAATATTACTATTTTCTTTCTCCTTGTTTTCACGCTGAAGACTACATCATATCTGTTACCCATTTTTGCCTCTGCTTCATTTTAATTAGCCCTGAAAACATAGGATTTCTTTTTTTCAAGACAAAATTTCAGCATTTTGCTAGAAGCTTCTGGTTCGATTTAACACAAATTTGCAATTTTGGTAATGTCAAAACTATGAGCTGAACCCAATCAACAAAGATAAGCTTTGTCTTCAAATTTGTTAGCTGAAAACAGAAATGAAGTCTACATTTTCATGTTCATATCTTAATTTCCCCCCTATAAAATAATGGAAAACTTAATGAAATTGTTTTAATTGTAGGATATGGCACACTGTTGTGATACTGTACCTCGGAAACCTTGGGCCGGCATAGGCTTGGTTCCAAGTTCTGCGTTGGGCATGGTACGCTGTTGTAGCTTTCTTTTTGCTTCCAAAACAGGATTTTCAAATTGTGTCCTTCTATTTATGTGGCTGAAAAATAGAGAAATAAAATGTCACTTAAAGATGATCATTTTGAGACCCGTTTTTTCCCCTTTTCATAGAATCATAGAATCAAAGAGTTGGAAGAGACCTCATGGGCCATCCAGTCCAACCCCCTGCCAAGAAGCAGGAATATTGCATTCAAATCACCCCAACAGATGGCCATCCAGCCTCTGTTTAAAAGCTTCCAAAGAAGGAGCCTCCACCACACTCCGGGGCAGAGAGTTCCACTGCTGAACGGCTCTCACAGTCAGGAAGTTCTTCCTCATGTTCAGATGGAATCTCCTCTCTTGTAGTTTGAATAAAGATTATTGATAGGTTGCTATCACACAAACAAATCTTGCACATCTCTATATTATTCAGCCACTCCACTTCTTGAGAGGTGTTTACATGGAAAATGCTCTAACCGGCAACTGTATCTATATAAATAAAAATGTAATGTCCGTTTGTGATACCATCAGAACTCAAAAACCACTGGGGGAATTGACACCAAATTTGGACACAAGATACCTAACAACCCAATGTATGTCCTCCACTCAAAAAAAATTGATTTTGTCATTTGAGAATTGATGTTGCTGGGATTTATAGTTTACTTACAATCAAAGAGCATTCTGAACTCCACCAATGATGGAATTGGGCCAAACTTAGCACACAGGGCTCTCATGACCAACAGAAAAAACTGGAAGGGTTTGGTGGACATTGCCCTTGAGTTTGGGAATTATAGTTCACCCACATCCAGAGAGCACTGTGGACTCAAACAATGATGGATCTGGACCAAACTTGGCACGAATATTCCATATGCCCAAATATGAACACAGATGGAGTTTGGAGGAAATAGATCTTGACATTTGGGATTTGTAGTTACTGGGATTTATAGTTCACTACAATCAAAGAGCATTCTGAAACCCACAAACGACAGAAATGGGGCAAACTTCTCACACAAACTCCCATGACCAACAGAAAATACTTAAGGCCATCCAGTCCAACTCTCTTTACCGGGGCAAGAAAATGTAATCAAAGCCCTCCTGACAAAGAGCCATCCAGTCATAAATATAGATAGATAGGATTCTCTCTCACACACACAGATATAGTATCATAGATTTGAAAGAGACCCTTAAAGAAGGACTATGATATGTTGCATATTCCAGAGTAGGCAAACCAGACACTCTCCACATCAACACTGACAAAGAAACAACAAGAAATACTGTTTACTCACAAGCATAAAGGAATTACATATATTAGAAACCAACACTTTCTCATTACTTTATTTTCCAGATCACCAGACTGGGCCACAGCAACGCGTGGCAGGGGACAGCTAGTTGTGTATAAATTCCTAGCAAGTGTTGTGGAAAGGAACTCTAATTCAATGATAGAACACATGCTGAAGTTACCAACCTCAATCCTTGAGATTTCCATGCATGGCTGGTAAAGACAGAAACTGATGAGAACTTCGGCTAATTCTGAACTATATGGGGAAAAAATAAAACAGTTTCCTATGTTCCTATAGGAACAGGAGATGGTTCATGGATAGTATTGGGAAAGATCCTCATAGAATCATAGAGTTGGAAGAGACCTCATGGGCCATCCAGTCCAACCCCCTGCCAAGAAGCAGGAATATTGCATTCAAATCACCCCTGACAGATGGCCATCCAGCCTCTGTTTAAAAGCTTCCAAAGAAGGAGCCTCCACCACACTCCAGGGCAGAGAGTTCCACTGCTGAACGGCTCTCACAGTCAGGAAGTTCTTCCTCATGTTCAGATGGAATCTCCTCTCTTGTAGTTTGAAGCCATTGTTTCGCATCCTAGTCTCCAGGGAAGCAGAAAACAAGCTTGCTCCCTCCTTCCTGTGGCTTCCTCTCACATATTTATACATGGCTATCATATCTCCTCTCAGCCTTTTCTTCTTCAGGCTAAACATGCCCAGCTCCTTAAGCCGCTCCTCATAGGGCTTGTTCTCCAGACCCTTGATCATTTTAGTCGCCCTCCTCTGCACACATTCCAGCTTGTCAATATCTCTCTTGAATTGTGGTGCTCAGAAGCCATTAGCTTCCAACATAACTTATTTCATTGTGAAGCTTAAAAGCTCCTCAAGGAGAAAGTTTGCAAGTTACAGGTAATGAAAGCAGAGAGGGCACAAATAAATAAATATTGCAATTTCAACAACAATAATACCATAAGCACGCTACTAAATATTTAGTACTTCTGTGGCAATACAGAATCATTAAGAATGAGACAGAGTACAATGCGACTGCTCTTCTGCTTGTGAATTCAAATTTTACAAGGTAGAAAGCAGCAACCCTCCAAATGGGAGCATAATTATGCATTATATTAAGTTGGAGCTCTTATTCAGAATTGTAATGTGTTTGGGCAAAGTATATTTTTCAAACAAGACGTCAGGAAATGACTGTAAGTGCATGAATGTTAATGCAATAAACAAATATTAGGAAGCAATAATAAATCTAGAGACCCACCATGGTATAGCAATTTAAGCATTGGACTATGACTCTGATCAGGATTTGAATCCCTGCTAGGCCATGAATACACAATGGGTGCTTTGAGGCAAATCACATAGTCTGTTAGCCTCAGGAGGAGGCAATGACAAACCCCCGCTGAACAAATGCAAGATATTCCACTTAGGCAGAAAAAACAAAATGCAAAGATACAGAATGGGGGACAATGCCTGGCTTGAGAGCAGTACGTGTGAAAAAGATCTTGGAGTCCTCGTGGACAACAAGTTAAACATGAGCTAACAATGTGATGTGGCGGCAAAAAAAGCTAATGGGATTTTGGCCTGCATCAATAGGAGCATAGTGTCTAGATCTAGGGAAGTATTGCTACCCCTCCATTCTGCTTTGGTTAGACCACACCTGGAATATTATGTCCAATTCTGGGCACCACAATTCAAGAGAGATATTGACAAGCTGGAATGTGTCCAGAGGAGGGCGACTAAAATGATCAAGGGTCTGGAGAACAAGCCCTATGAGTAGCGGCTTAAGGAGCTGGGCATGTTTAGCCTGAAGAAGAGAAGGCTGAGAGGAGATATGATAGCCATGTATAAATATGTGAGAGGAAGCCACAGGGAGGAGGGAGCAAGCTCGTTTTCTGCTTCCTTGGAGACTAGGACACGGAACAATGGCTTCAAACTACAAGAGAGGAGATTCCATCTGAACATGAGGAAGAACTTCCTGACTGTGAGAGCCGTTCAGCAGTGGAACTCTCTGCCCTGGAGTGTGGTGGAGGCTCCTTCTTTGGAAGCTTTTAACCAGAGGCTGGATGGCCATCTGTCAGGGGTGATTTGAATGCAATATTCCTGCTTCTTGGCAGGGGGTTGGACTGGATGGCCCATGAGGTCTCTCCCAACTCTATGATTCTAGAGTGAGCAGTGAGCAAGGTCTTTTTAGGCGGTTTTATTAGACATTGTAATAGATATTTGCTCCCCTCAGGAAGAAAGAGTATCTAGACATGCTGTACTCATTATGTTACTTTGCAGGTAATGCATTATACGTTCACAAGGACTAAAGCTTTATATAGTGTGCATTTCCCTAGCAGACATCTCTATACTTAACACAGAGAAACGTCAACATAACATCTGTCAGGGACACACAGTGGTGTTCAAGGAAAATAATCATCTAACTTGGGCACTGCAAACTATTCATCCATTACAGGCATAATGGACATCTGTCTTTTCAGATAGAAATAATATCATTATTATAATTTATTTGAGAACAGGAGTTCTCTCTTACCAACATGAGCAGTGTTATTGGGATCAAAGCTGTTACAAAACTCCCAACCGTAGTCAAATAGGAATCTGATGCTTCTCTCTCTCCTGAGCTGGTGTTAATTATCTAAGGCCTGTTTCTGTTCTATCGGGAACAGATATTTACTAGCTTTCACTAACATAAACAACCTTAAATTGTTTATAGAAAAATAATCCCCATTCAATCAGACCAGAGAGTTAACTACTCTTTATTTAATGTTGTCTCACTTGGAGGCCAGTGGTTCTTGGCTGCCTACCATCTGATTTAATTAACCATCTGATCCTAGTAGACCTTTTCCATTGCAAGTTCATGTTGTTTTTCAGGCTATTTCTCCCTCTATCAATTTGTTTACAGCTAGGTGGCTTCCCATCTGGAATTGGTCAGTATCTATGCCCTTGGCATTACATGCACATTGCATTTAATTCTTTCCAAACACACTTATTACATTGTATTGTTGAAGGCTTTCATGGCCAGAATCACTGGGTTGTTGTAGGGTTTTTTTTTTTGGGGGGGGGGGGAGCTATGTGACCATGGTCTAGAGGCATTCTCTCCTGACGTTTCACCTGCATCTATGGCGGGGACGAGAGACAGGGCCTTTTCTGTGGTGGCCCCTCGGCTCTGGAACGCCCTTCCCATGGAGGTAAGATCAGCCTCCTCACTGATGGTATTCCGAAAAAGACTAAAAACTTGGATGTTCAAGCAGGCATTTGGTTAATTCGGTGCAATGAATGTGTCGACTACGGATTGGTAATATGGATGATGCAATTGGACCACGATTTTAGTTAGGAGATGTATTGGATTGTGATTTATGTGAAATATTGTGTATTATGTTTTTTACGGTTTTAATTGTATACTGTGTACTGTATATTCTGTTGTAAACCGCGTTGAGTCGCCAGTTAGGCTGAGAAACGGCGGTATACAAGGACAGTAAATAAATAAATAAATAAATAAGTATCCTCAGAGGTAGTGAGGTCTGTTGGAACTAGGAAAATGGGTTTAGATATCTGTGGAAAGTCCAGGGTGGAACAAAGAACTCTTGTCTGCTGGAGCTAGGTGTGAATGTTTCAACTGACCACCTTGATTAGCATTTGATGGCCTGGCAGTGCCTGGGGCAGTCTTTTGTTGAGAGGTGATTAGATGTCCCTGATTGTTTTCCCTCTGCTGTTTTGCTGTTGGTTCATCAGAGCACCTGATGAACCAACCTGGACACAGCATATTATTTGAGAACACAGAAATGCTGGACCATTCTAACAACCACCATGTCAAACTACACAGAGAAGCCATTGAAATCCACAAGCATGTGGACAATTTCAACAGAAAGGAGGAAACCATGAAAATGAACAAAATCTGGCTACCAATATTAACAAACTCTAAAATTAAAACAGCACACTTATTACATTGCTATTCAGGTTTCAAGGTCTTACATTTGGCAAAACTCAACCCAAATCAGTGCTTGGTCTATACAAAGAGATTTATCTCCTTCTACGTTCCACCTAGGAGTTTAAGATCTTCTGGAGAGGCCCTGCTCTTGGCCCCGCCCCTGTCAAAAGCACGTTTGATGGGGACGAGGGACAGGGCCTTCTTGTTGGTGGCCCCCTGCCTGTGGAATTCACTCCCCGGGAAATTAGGTCATCTTCATCCCTCCTCTGCTTTAGAAGGAAATTAAAAACTTGGATGAGGGACCAGGCCTTTGGGTAATCTTGCAGACTTGATGACGACAACGACTACAATGGCTATGGAAATGGTTTATGGACAAGTTTAATGGAGCTTTCAATTACAAACTCGATGGAACAATGGCCACCAGACTGGCTTTCTTTTTAGTAGATTTTATTGTATTAACCTAATGTTTCAGCTGTTTATAATTATTGTGTTGATGTGTATTTTGTTGTGTTGCTTGTAGGCATCGAATATGTGCTGGCTGGAAGCCGCCCTGAGTCGTGTCCCCCCCCCCCACCCCCACCCCCGCCTGGCGGTTGAGAAGGGGTTGATAAACTGTTCACGTACATAACAACAGCTGCCAGAATCACATACGCAAAGAAATGGAAAATAAAAGAACTGGCAACTAAAGAAGAATGGGAAACAAAACCTCGGGACATCATGGACATGGATCTACTAACCTTCTTCCTAAAGGATATGACGGGCAGACCCTTAATACCAACAGACTGGTCACTATATAAAGACTATTTGAAATCTCAACAGAGTTTACACTAGACTTGCTCTCCTCAACAAAGATAAGAATGAATACAATGGTATTTCTAAATGAAGACAGGAACCAGAAACGTTAATAGAGAAGTGACTTGGATCTGAGCAAGAAAATACTACAACCCAGGGGAAACGAAGGAGGAAGTCAAAATATAACTTTACACTTCTTTCTATTTTACACGGCTTCTTTTTATTCTAATTTCTCTATACACCCTCTCTTCTATTTAACATACTCTCTTCCTTTTCGCTCTTCAGGTCTTTCTATCTTTGGCCACCCTCTTTTCGGTCTCTAGAAACTCTTTCCACCTCTTTTGCTCTCTCTCTATTTACCTGCCTCACGCAAATTTTTTATAACTTCTCCTTCCCCCTTTTCCCTCTCTCTATTTTATCAATTGTAAACAAAATGCTAATAAAGATATTAAAAAAAGAGAAGGGCAGGGTACAAATACCTGAAATAAATAAATAAATAAATAAATAATCATTTCCTAATATTTTGTTATTACATTTATGCTTATTCATTTATTGAGTCTGCTTTTGACCTGTTTTGCAAGGCAGGTCATCTATTCCTCCCTTTCTTTTGTTATTTTTCAGACAACTGTTATTGCTAATATGATTATTACATAGTCCTAGTAAGGGGATAGATTTTTCCCTAAGATGTGACCTTAGGGCCACATCTTATGATCAGAATAATTCCTATCTTATTCCACAAAATCAAGAGTGCTATATCTGCAGTGTAGTAAGTAGTGGGGCACAAGTCTTCTGAAAGTGCCTCTATGCAAATCACATGAAAATCTCCAGCAAGCATGCAAAGAATGAGGAAGTACTTCATCAGTGTTATAAATGGTCGGTGAAGGAACAGCTCCCCTGGTGGCCAAAATTCCCTCAAGAAAAGCTAGAATGTTAAATTGCCTCTGTGTCTGTCTATATATGTTGTGTGTGGTATTGAATGTTTGCCATGTATATGTACATTGTAATCTGCCCTGAGTCCCCTGTGGGGTGAGAAAGGCGGAATATAAATACTGTAAATAAATAAATAAATAAATAAATAAATAAAAATGTTAGATATTTACTTCATCCTACTTAAACATCTGGAGAGGCACAGAAATCATGGTAACACGGATTTCAGAAAAATAAAACAGCTAAGTAGCATTCAAAAATTGCAACCAATGCAGAATTTTAGGGAGTTATTTGTAGGTAAATGAGTTAAAAATGGTAACTTGGAGAAATGAATTTATGTTTAGAAAATGTAATCAAATTTCCCATGATTTTAGTCTGAAAAGGGCCCTTTTTCATCTTGTTATTTCTCTCACCTCTGAAGTTTCAATCTATAAAAGTTGCTGTTCCCCATGTACATACTTTTACTCCTAATATATTCATAGATTTGTCACTGACCACTTCTGACACTCGGAGCGTAACTGCCAATTTCTTGGACAGTTATTACCTGGTCTTAGTTACTTCCCTACATAATCATGGGCCTGCATAATATCTGTACATGAATGTGTGCTTAGTCATGTTTCCCTGCCTAAGGTAAATTGGTTATGTGTCTTGAAGTTAGATCCTGAAATTAGAATTAGATCCTGCCAGAATACACAAAACTGAACTAAGTGGACTAAGCTACACTGCTTTCAGAGCATGGAAATATCATATCTAGGCTTGTTGTTCATTTGTTCAGTTGTTTCCGACTCTTCATGACTTCATGGACCAGCCCACACCAGCGCTCCCTTGTCTGCTGTCACGACCCCCAGCTCCTTCAAGGTCAATCCAGTCACTTCAAGGATGCCATCCATCCATCTTGCCCTTGGTCGGGCCCTCTTCCTTTTTCCTTCCATTTTCCCCAGCATCATTGTCTTCTCTAAGCTTTCCTTTCTTCTCATGATGTGGCAAAAGTACTTCATCTTTGCCTCTAATATCCTTCCCTCCAATGAGTAGTCGGGCTTTATTTCCTGAAGTATGGACTGGTTGGATCTTCTGCCGGTCCAAGGCACTCTCAGAACTTTCTTCCAACACCAGAGTTCAAAAGCGTCCATCTTCCTTCGATCAGGCTTCCCTAAGGTCCAGCTCTCACATCCATAGGTGACTAAGGGAAATACCATTGCTTTAACTATGCGGGTCTTGGTCGCCAGTGTGATGTCTCTAGTCTTCACTATTTTATCGAGATTGGTTATTGCTCTCCTCCCAAGAAGTCAACGTCTCCTGATTTCCTGGCTGCAGTCTGCGTCTTCAGTAATCTTTGCACCTAGAAATACAAAGTCTGTCATGTTTGCTCCCTTTATTTGCCAGTTATCAATCAGTCTGGTTGCCATAATCTTGTTTTTTTTTTTTATGTTTAGCTGCAACCCAGATTTTGTGTTTCTTTCACCTTGATTAGAAGGCTCCTCAGCTCCTCCTCGCTTTTGACCATCAAAGTGGTATCATCTGCATATCTAAGGTTGTTAATGTTTCTTCCAGCAATTTTCACCCCCAACCTTGCATTCGACAAGCCCTGCACATTGTATGATGTGTTCTGCATGCAAGTTGAATAGGTTGGGTGAGAGTATACAACCCTGCCGTACGCCTTTCCCAATCTTGAACCAGTCTGTTGTTCCATGGTCAGTTCTTACTGTTGCTACTCGGTCCTTATACAGATTCCTCAGGAGAGAGACAATGTTTCTTCCAGCAATTTTCACCCCCAACCTTGCATTCGACAAGCCCTGCACATTGTATGATTGACAAGCCCTGCACATTGGTATGCCCATACCACCAAGAACCTGCCACAATTTATTATGATCCACACAGTCAAAGGCTTTAGAATCTATATAAATAAAAATGTAATGTTCATTTGTGGGATTAACAGAACTCAAAAACCACTGGACGAATTGACACCAAATTTGACTACAAGACACCTAACAATCCAATGTATGTCCTTCACTCAAAAAAACTGATTTTGTCATTTGGGAGTTGTAGTTGCTGGGATTTATAGTTCACCTACAATTAAAGATAATTTGAACTCCACCAATGATGGAATTGAGCCAAACGTGGCATACAAGACTCCCATAACCATCAGAAAACACCAGAAAGGTTTGGTGGCATTGACCTTGAGTTTGGGAGTTGTAGTTCACCCACATCCAGAGAGCACTGTGGACTCAAACAATGATAGATCTGGACCAAACTTGGCACGAATATTCCATGTGCCCAAATGTGAACACAGATGGAGTTTGGGGAAAATAGACCTTCTGGAGTTGTAGTTAATGGGATTTATAGTTCACCTACAACCAAAGAGCATTCTGAACCCCACCAATGACAGCATTGGGGCAAACTTCCCACACAGAACCCCTATGACCAGTAGAAAATACTTAAGGCCACCCAGTCCAACTCCCTTCACCAGGGCAAGAAAACGCAATCAAATATTTGTTTACCCACAAGCAGGAAGAAATTACATATATTAAAAACCAACACTTTCTAATTACTTTATTTTCCAGATCACCAGACTGGGCCACAGCAACGCGTGGCAGGGGACGGCTAGTAAGAAGATAAATTAACCTCCCCTGACCAACAAAAAATACTTAAGGCCACCCAGTCCAACTCGCTTCACCAGGGCAAGAAAACGTAATCAAAGCCCTCCTGACAAAAAGCCATCCAGCCACAGATATAGATAGATATCTATATGATTCACACACAGAGGGAGATAGTATCATCGATTTGAAAGGGACCCCACACTCCACATCAACACTGGCAAAGGAACAACAAGAAATACTGTTTACTCACAAACATAAAGACATTAGAAACCAACACTTTCCCATTACTTTATTTTTCAGATCACCAGACTGGGCCACAGCAACATGTGGCAGGGGACGGCTAGTAGTCAATAAAACAGAAATAGATTTTTTTTTCTGAAACTCCCTGCCTTTCTCCATTATCCAGCGAATATTGTCAATTTGGTCTCTCGTTCCTCTGCCTTTTCTAAACCCAGCTTGTACATCTGGTAACTCTCGCTCCATGTCTTCCTGGAGTCTTCCTTGCAGGATCTTGAGCATTACCTTACTGGCATGAGAAATAAGGGCCACTGTACGAAAGTTTGAGCCGTACGCTTACACAGCTAAAAATCACAGCAGCAAGAATGCAAACTAGAAGGGGTCCTGGTGAAGGAAGTGGTGTGAAGTAGCCGACAAAAAAATAAAGTTGTCTTCAGAAGATGAGATCAGATTTCTCCCCAGTGCCTAAATTTGCCATGCAATCAAACTTTTTTATGATTTATCCTTTTTTACGACATAATTAAGAGACTACATTATAATGGGATATTGTCTCCTTAAAAACGAACTCATCTGTTAAACACCAGTAATAAAAGAAAGTGTAACACTGTCACTTTTTATAATGAAAAATGGGAAGCAATTTTCACTTCAAACCTATTGAGCTTAGACAGCAGATTAAAACACAGATCTTTATGCTGACTATAAAAGTTTTTATGGACATGGGACCGCTACACTTTTAATGTCATTGGGGCTTTACCCTATTATTACAAATCTTGATTAGAATTTCCTTACTGATTCTTTCAAAATAATAAAAAATATTATTATATGTAGCACTACTTTTCTCAGTACTTTTAAAGAAATAAAATATGTGCTGGGAAGACTGAATTAAAACCATTGAAATAACCCTCATAAGGACAAATCTTTTCAGGACTAACATTTCACAGACTTTTTGAATTCAGCCCTAAATGTGCTCATTGCAAACCGCCTTCAACCCCTCTCAGAAGACACCCTCCCAGAATCCCTGAATGGCTTCCGCCCCTCCAAAGGAACAGTGGACATGATCTTCACTGCACGACAGCTCCAAGAAAAATGCAGGGAACAAAATCAACCTCTGTACATGGCATTCATTGACCTTGCAAAGGCATTTGACACAGTGAATCACAGCGCTCTTTGGACCATCCTCTAAAAAATCGGGTGCCCCAACAAATTTGTGAACATCCTGCGGCTCCTCCATGATGACATGATGGCAACGGTCTTGGACAGCAATGGCTCCAAAAGATTCCATTTAAGGTGGAATCAGGCGTTAAACAGGGATGTGTTATTGCCCCAACTTTATTCTCCATCTTCATCGCTATGATACTTCACCTTATTGATGGGAAGCTTCCCACCGGAGTGGAAATCATCTTTCGGACAGATGGCAAGCTATTCAACCTCCACAGACTGAAAGCCAAAACCAAGGTTACAACAACATCTGTTATAGAACTCCAGTATGCTGATGACAATGCCGTCTGTGCGCATTCAGAAGATTTACAAGCCACTCTAAACACCTTCGCAGAAGCATACAAGAAGCTCGGCCTGTCATTGAACATCGAGAAAACCAAAGTACTGTTCAGGCAGCCACCAGCCAACCCCTCTCCAATGCCAGAGATACAGCTTAATGGTGTAACATTAGAAAATGTTGACCGTTTCCGCTACCTTGGCAGCCACCTCTCCACCAAAATCAACATCGACACCGAAATACAACACTGCTTGAGCTCTGCGAGTGCAGCATTTTTCCGAATGAACCAGAGAGTGTTTGAGGACTGGGACATCTGTAGGAATACCAAGGTGCAAGTCTATAAAGCTATTGTCCTCCCAACCCTGCTATATGCCTGCAAAACGTGGACTGTCTACAGACGTCACACACAACTCCTGGAACGATTCCATCAGCGCTGTCTCCGGAAAATCCTGCAAATCTCTTGGGAAGACAAGCAGACAAATGTCAGCGTGCTGGAAGAAGCAAAGACCACCAGCATTGAAGCGATGGTCCTCCGCCATCAACTCCGCTGGACCAGCCACGTTGTCCGGATGCCCGACCACTGTCTCCCAAAGCAGTTGCTTTACTCCGAACTCAAGAATGGAAAACTGAATGTTGGTGGACAGGAAAAGAGATTTAAAGATGGGCTCAAAGCCAACCTTTAAAACTCTGGTATAGACACTGAGAACTGGGAAGCCCTGGCCTTTGAGCGCTCCAGCTGGAGGTCAGCTGTGACCAGCAGTGCTGCAGAATTTGAAGAGGCACGAATGGAGGGTGAATGAGAGAAACGTGCCAGGAGGAAGGCGCATCAAGCCAACCCCGACCGAGACTGCCTTCCACCTGGAAACCAATGCCCTCACTGTGGGAGAAGATGCAGGTCAAGAATAGGGCTCCACAGCCACCTACGGATCCATGGAAGACTATCCTACTCATCCAACGAGGGATCATCTAAGTAAGTAAGAGTTAATTAGGAGATTCATATTAAATACATTTATATGTTTGACAGAAATCTCTTTTATATTGGTCCTATGCTCATCTTTGTGCTAGCATTGATGTTTTTGTGGTACAGTATTGGGACTTCACATGAAAGCTTCCTTCCACTCAGATTTCTACATTATTTATTTATTTATTTCACTACTTATACCCCACCCTTCTCGCCCCGGGGGGGACTCAGGGCGGCTTACAGAGGAGGCACAGTTAGATGCCTAAATCAATTGACAGCAATACAAAGTACAAAAAGCAATTCAACAGTTAAATTAAAACATCAATACATAATAAAATATTAAAACAATCTCATGCTCGGGGTTCAGAGTCCATATATCCATTCCATTCCATTTGTCCTTGTCTATCGTCAGATCCTTAATTTAGTTGGCAGAGTGTCCAAAGGCTTGGTCCCAAACCCAGGTCTTCAGTTTTTTCCTGAACGCCAGAAGGGAAGTCGCCGATCTAATCTCCCCGGGGAGTGAGTTCCACAGGTGGGGGGCCACCACCGAGAAGGCCCTGCTCCTCGTCCCCACCAACCTCACTTGTGACAGTGGTGGGGTCGAGAGCAGGG